>NC_134215.1:85407220-85707220 GCF_965140235.1 Caretta caretta
TCATTCCCACTCTGGCATTGTAATGCAAATACAAGGAAGCAGCCCTTGGGGAGCGTCACTATAAAGGCCAGAAAAAAAGTTTTGCACAGAATATTGAGGAAAGCTCCTACTTTTATCCCATATGTTACACACACCTTCCCCTCTCTTAATGCAAGATGGACTCAATGCCTGTAGCGTTAAAGAAAGCCCGAGGATTGGCTGTCAGCCACAGATGGGGTAGCACTGCCAGAGGGGATGTTGCAAACCTAGTATCAGGACAAGCTGTTCTCTAGCCCATTATGGGGGGCACTGTGCTGATGGAAAGGGTGGCTCCACACTGGTGGCAGAGGGTCCCACCCATGCTGGAGAAGTTGCTCCCTAACCTGGTATTACGGGGGATCTGAATTTCTAGAGCTAAGAAGGAGGATGGCCCAGTGGCTATGGTACTAGCCTGGTACTTGGGAGATCCAGGTTCAATTTCCACAGACTGCCTATGTGATTTGGGAAATACTGCCAGGCATTGGGGTGCTCAAAGTCACAAGTGAGGGGCATCAGCAGGCCTGTGAAAGGAACCCAGACAGGCCGGCCTGCTGTGGAGGTTGTAATGGGCCTGAGAGGCAGTGCCGCCCAGAGGATTCAGGGAGCCTGGGGCAAAGCAATTTCGGGGGCCCCTTCCATTAACTAAAAGTTAGTTTTGCTGCCCTGAGCAGAGAAGAAGAAAAAAAGAAAAACCCAAGTCGTGCCGCCGAAGAAGGAAGAGGACAGGAGGACCCACTGCCAAATTGCTGCAGAAGACTGAAGTGGAGCGATTGAGCTGCCGCCAACGAGGAAGAGACGGACTGAAAGACTTGCCACTGAAATTGCCCCCACCCTGTCTCCGAGGCCTGGGGCAAATTGCCCCATTCCCTCCCCCCGCCCCCCCCGGGCGGTCCTGCTGAGAGGGGAAGTGCTGTGCCTCAGGCCTGCTGTGGGGTTGTAGTGGGTCTGAGGGGAGGAAGTGGTGAGCATGGGGCCTGCTGTGGGGTTGAGGTGCTCAGCATGGGGACTGCTGTAGGTTTGTAGTGGGTCTGAGGGGAGGAAGTGCTGAGCATGGGGCCGGCTGTAGGGTTGTAGTGGAGTCCAGAAAGGCGAGATCATTGGCAGGCAAATTCCATAACTGTGCTATCTGTTTTTTGGCAGCAGGAGCTAGCTGGTGAGTGGCATGTCTGTGTGAGGCAGCCTGGCCCTGTGCAAGCAGCATAACTCTGCCAGACATCAGAGAGAAAACAAACAGGAACATCTGACTGTCATTTGACCTTTCGAAGAAACATGGGAGTCTGCACAGTGCTGGCTTGAGCCCCAGCAGTGGCTGCTATCCCATTCCCCATCTCCACTCCCAGGAATCTGTCTGTGTGGAGAAGGCTCACGCCCATATCCCGAGTTCCATTCCCCACCCCCAAACTGGAAATCAGGCCACAGTTTCCCAGTCTCTAGTTCCCTTAACTCTAGGAGATGGTGACCCACACTCCCCAAGGGTATCAGCAACGTAGTGAACTCAGATTCCAAGACAATGTGACGCCCATATTGGCTGCACCATCAGCACCGGAGATAAGTGTTATATCTCACAGACACTGTGATGACGGGCATGGTATAGATATAAGCAGTCATCAGGAAGAATCCCAAGGAGTGTGTGTGTGCGCGCACACACACACACACGGATCATTCACACCCCCACTGAGCTGCAGCTACTTCTAGGGTAGGGCACAGCAGCTGTTTAACAACCCCACAGCAACACAACAAATTTTGGAATAGAAAGTGAAGAGGAACATGTGTGTGGTTGCTCTTTTGCTCAGTATTCAGAAACTGTTGCTGTCTTCAATACATACTTCTCTCCCTGTGGTTTTTAGAGAGGTATGCAGCAGCCTCCCCCATCTTTTCTCTTGAAGAAGCCCAGGTGCTCAGAGCCCACACAGGTTGAGGGATGAGAGAGAGGTGGAAGAGCACTACCAGGATATATATAGCTCAACCCCTATTGGTGCAAGGCAGGATTATTCACTACAGTTTGTTCTCCAGTTTTTCAAGTGATGGGACTCTGTACTCTTCCCTGGGGACACGGACATGGGCACATCCTGCCCCAAATTACTCACAGTCTAAATAGACAAAACAGACCAAGGGTGAGAGAAAGAAAGGGTTCTCTCATTTTTACAGATAGCGAATTGTAAAATTTAATGGTCCTCCATCTGGATCCCTTTCACTGTCAGGCTGTATTTCTGAAAACCCTAAATTTTCCTTTGATTAATTTCAACCCATTCCCAGAATTTACATGCCTTGGACCCCCAAACAATTCTTCTTCCTGCTTGGGTTTTCCCTCCTCTCTAAATTTAAACATGTTTTTCACACTATTCTCAGTGTCTGGCCAGATGATTCTTCCCTTTCAGTTTTGTTGCTCTTCTGGGATTGAGGTGGCTAGACCCACAGAGAAAGCAGCACATCACCTTTGTCCCAGGACATTATGCCCCAGCACATGCAGCCCAAATGTACTGGGCGGTTTTTTTTGGCAGCTGCAAGCATATTCATATCTATGTCATATCACTCTTACATCTCTTTCAGCTATTACTACTTTCCTAATATTCCTATTGAATGGGCGTGGTTTGGATTAGCAGCACTTTCCCATATGAAATCTCCTTTTGTCATTTCCCTCCCAAAATTCCTTTCTCTGTAGGTCCTTTGGATTATCCTTCTGTCCATTGTGGCTGTTCTGAACACCTCATAATTTACTATAATCAGTAAATTTAATCAACACAGTGTTTACATCCCATTCCAGATCACTAGTAAAGATATTAATTAAAAGTAGGGCTAACTTGGTACCTGCAGTTACCCACTAAATACCTATCCCCCTCACAGATCAACAGAATACAACAAGGCACATCAAACTGCTTCATAATGTTGGACCACAGTTTAATAAAGAGATTATGTTGTAGCAACCTCCCCTTCCATTCACCAGCACATGTGATAATTACAGCAACTGCTTACATGAAAAAGCAGTACAGTAGAACCTCAGAGTTACGAACTGACCGGTCAACCACACACCTCATTCAAGGTAAGGAAACGGTTTCTGTGCGTGTTTCATTTAAATTAAGTTGGTTAAAAGCAGCACTTTTCTTCTGCAGAGTAAAGTTTCAAAGTTGTATTAAATCAATGTTCAGCTGTAAACTTTTGAAAAAACAGCCACAATGTTTTGTTCAGAGTTATGAGCATTTCAGAGTTGCGAACAACCTCTCTTACCGAGGTGTTCGTAAGTCTGAGGTTCTCCTGTCTTAACAAAGCGTGGTGCAGCATTTTTAGCTTTTTTAGTGCACGTCAGCAGTCGGAGACAGCTGTACCCAGCCAGTACTCTGTGGACCACCAATAGGTGTCTACAGAGCATAGTTTAAAACTGCTACGATACATCTTTATTTTGTACAGCATCTATTTGTGGGTTCACAAATACTATACAGAGAGAACTAGTAACCAGCGAGGGCGAGGGAGTCACAGGTATTGGCAAGGAGAAAACATCTTCAGTCGGTATGTGAAATCAATCAAGAGTCAATGGGCAGGGCTCTCCAGAGAGGCTCTCATACTAAGAGTGACGGGATAGGCCAGAGGTCAATAAGAGCATAAGAACGGCCAGACTGGGTCAGACCGAACCTCTGTCTAGCCCAGTATACTGTCTTCCAACAGTGGCCAATGCCAGGTGCCACAGAGGGAATGAACAGAACAGGTAATCATCATCAGGTGATCCATCCCCTGTCGCCCATTCCCAGCTTCTAGCAAACAGACGCTAGGGACACTATCCCTGCCATCCTGGCTAATAGCCATTGATGGACCTATCCTCCATGAACTTATCTAGTTCTTTTTTGAACCCTGTTATAGTCTTGGCCTTCACAACATCCTCTAGCAAGGAGTTCCACATGTTGACTGTGCGTTGTGTGAAAAAATACTTCCTTTTGTTTGTTTTAAAACTGTTGCCTGTTAATTTCATGTGGTGACCCCTAGTTTTTGTGTTATGAGGAGTAAATAATACTTCCTTATTTACTTTCTCCACACCAGTTATGATTTTATACACCTCAGTCATATCCCCCTGTAGTCTCTTTTCCAAGCTGAAAAGTCCCAAACTTATTAATCTCTCCTCATATGGAAGCTGTTCCATACGCCTAATCATTTTTGTTGCCCTTTTCTAAACCTTTTCCAATTCCAATATATCTTTTCTGAGATGGGATGACCACATCTGCAGGCAGTATTCAAGATGTGGGTGTACCATGGATTTATATAGAGACAATATGATATTTTATGTCTTATCTATCCCTTTCCTAATGATTCCCAACCTTCTGTTGCTTTTTTGCTGCACATTGAGTGGATGTTTTCAGAGGATTATCCACAATGACTCCACGATCTTTCTTGAGTGGTAACAGCTAATTTAGACCTCATCATTTTACATGTATAGTTGGGATTATGTTTTCCAATGTGCATTACTTTGCATTTATCAACATTGAATTTCATCTGCCATTTTGTTGCCCAGTCACCCAGTTTTGTGAGATCCTTTTGTAGCTCTTTGCAGTCTGCTTGGGACATACTGCTAAATGACAATGCTAGATGAGCAGAGAAAGGCAACAAAGATGGTCTCTGAAATGTGTGGGAACAAGATCATGGCGGATTCTAAAATGAGGGTGATTTTGAACTGGATCCAGAAATGAATGAAGAGTCACTGGTGTTTGAACATGGGGATATTATGTGCATGGAACTTTTCAGAGCTTTAATGATGATGATGATTGGTAAGTACTTGTATTGTGGTGGTGCCAGAGGTCCCAGTCAGGATCAGAGCCCCTTGATGTTAGGCAGTGTATAAGCATGTGGACAGAAACAGTCCCTAACTCAAAGAGCTTAGAATCTAAAAAATAAGATACAGCTTGCAAGCAGAGAGATGACATATTCTGACCCTAGTGGAGGAAAGCATTAAGTATGTGCTAAAGTCTCACTAAAGTCAATGCTTTCCTAAACTTAGGTTAGGATGTAGTGCTTTGCCAATGAGAAAATGGACAGTAGCACTCTACACAGTGAGTCTAAAGAGGTGACATTTAGGAATGTCACAGAGAAAAGAGAAGCAGGAAGAGATGACATTGTTACCTTGCAGCTCTGTGTTCTTGGGGAACCAGGGCGCAGTACCCAGTCTGTCGGACTCACAAAAGACCTTCTTTCCCCCCTACCTCCCGCCAGCCTCTGATTGAACCAAATCTGCATCAGAAAAAAGATTTACAAAAAGCAATGAAAAGAAGGGTGACCAAATAGCAACTGTGAAAAAACGGGACGGGGGTGAGGGGTAATGAGCACCTGTATAAGAAAAAGTCCCTAAAAACAGGACTGACCCTACAAAAATGGGACATCTGGTCACCCTAATGAAAAGGCAGTGGGAGACACACCTAGACCCCTGGGATACAGATGACAGGATTAAGGAAACTCCCCTAGCCTCATTTGCATCGAAGATGGGGCAAAGAGGCATCTCCAGTAGCATTCAGAATGGAGAACAGAGATTCCAAGGCAAGAACCGCATGAAATTCTGGGACCAGAAAAGCAGGGAAACACTGCATGATGCGGGATCTCTGCTCCAGATGTTAATGAACCCAGCCTGCACACACCCAGCTCAGCAGTTATCAGACCAATTCTAGTAATAAATCCTTTACTGGTATCCAAAATAGTGAAGCTCCCTAATTACATTGTGAGCACCCTCCAAGGAACACCGCCCAAAGACAGGAATGATCAGCTCCCATGGTCTAGCCTGAACAAAACAACTTTGGTATATTCCCTTGTTTACACATAAACAAATCTAGTGTTCTCCCTTGAACCATTGTTGTTTCTCTACAAAAACTCCTACCCACGCTCAAGTAAGTACTCTGATGCCTGGATCCAAAGTCTGAATCAGTTCCATTGGGACTTCATCTTCTTCTGACTGATCATGATGGGGGCTCTGCCTGACTCCAGCACTCCGGACCCTCAATTACCACCACCACCTGGGACCCCCGATCGATTCAAGCTTCATGGAGTTGTGAGAACCCAGCTTGCTCTCTCAGCTCATGCTGTTTGACTAGCCTGTCTCACTTTTTTGTTATAGACCATTTTAAAAAGCAATTCAGTGACTCAGCCATTTGAGAACAACTGTTTTAATCTCCCTGTTATTAATGAGCCAGGCTTTTCGCCTCATTCCCCACCCTTCTGGTACTCGTTAAAACCCTCTCACACCCTTCCTCCCTGTGGGAGCATTAGCTGTGTCTGTTGCAACCTTCATCTTTTCCATGAGACTCTGCCTTGTCTGGTTGCCTCCTACTCCTCCAGTCCCATGATAGATGTTTACTAACCTTGAGGGGACCGTGCTGGCCACTGCTAGCTCCTTATATTGTTCCTTTTCAGTGGAATTGTATCTGTGATTTGCTGCCAATATCTTAACAAGGGGACCCCACAAAAATGTCCCTCTTAATCCTGAGATAAACTCCATGTGCCAGGTTACAGTAGGCAAATGAAATAATTCATTGTTTTTGCATTTAAGCAATGACACTTTCTTATCAGCAGAACCAAGAAATGCTGCAACACAACTGTGCAACATTGCTTGATAAAGATGTACTTGGCTGGGAATATTACATTTTGCTCCTGAGTGTTTTGGTGGTACAACCCAGGATCCATCTTGTTTCAACTGAAGTGTAAGGTGGGGTGAGAAGCTTGTAGAATGACCAAGACGTGTCCCTCCCCTAGGGATTCTTTTAAAAAATACAGGTACCTGTCAACAGATTAAATCTGATGCATTACTGTGCTATTCAACACTATGTTTATGATCCTCACATATAAGCTCTCTCTTGCAGGAAGGATTTAGCTGTACCAATGGAGGAGATAATTATCAGAAGCGGGGAAATCACCCCAAGTTTCCCTCCAGTTTGCAAATTTCAGGTGGCATATTTTTGGCAAAGGCTCCCAAGGAACCCTCTCGTTGCTTACTGCATTTTGGAGTCTGTTCAAATGCCCCAAGACTCATTCTCACTCACGGATGTTAATACTTCCTCATACTGCTCACTCCTCACTAGCTTTTCTTATCTCCAAGCCTCTCATCCTGCTGCATTCTGGGAACCCCCAATGCCTCACTATGCAGAATGTCATATACGTCTAAAATGAAGCCAATAAACTAACCATGGCAGAAGGAAAGAGAAGCATGAGGGCCCACTTCTCTCAGTTACCAGCCTCTGACTTGAAACCAGCTATCCTCTGCCTCTGTCATTTCTTCTGACTTTGCATGCTTGGATTTTGGGTGCCACCTTGCAACTTCTCTACATGGTCTGGATTCCTGGGGTTTGATTTACAGCCTGATGTGCAAGGCACTCTTTCACCTATGTCTACAAGGTTATATAAATGCACATAGCACTTGGGTCACCCATGTCCATTCTATTAGCAAATGCCTTGTTATTCTGTGTTCAGTATTGAAAATGTGTCAGCTGGAGAAAACCAGAGGTGCTCCCCCAAGCCCACATCGCACTGGGTTCACCCTCCCCCATGCATCACAGTGGGGACAATGCACCTCAGTCAATGCCTTTCATCAGACATATACATAGAGCCCTGCAAACCTTCAGATACCCACTTTACATCTGTGGATATCCATGAACCACATTTGCAGCTCGTGGATGGATGTGGATCCAGATTTTATAGCTAGAGCCCTGCAAATTTGCAGATATCCGCTTTACATCTGTGGACATCCGCAGACCATGTTTGCGGATCATGGATCGGATGCGAATACAAATTTTGTATCCGTGCAGGGCTCTACATATACATCCCATTGCCTCATACTGAGCTCATGCCAGCCCTCCCTTCACAACAGGTGGACTCACTTTCCTCATGCTATCTGACCATGCTGGCTCCCCCCACCGCATTAGTCAACACTCAAACCTAGCCCTGATCTTAGATCCACTCACCTGCACTGAAAAAACAATGTGGAGTCCTTGTGGCACCTTAGAGACTAAGAAATTGTTGACACTACATGTTGCAGATGCTGCTGGAACAATGGATGCCCCATAATCTGTCCTCCCCTATTATGTCCCAGACAGATTAGGTAAGTGGAAACCAGGTGGCAATAGGCTGTTTCTTCCTCCAAGTTTGATGTCATCCCCAGATTTGAATATGGGGTAATTTACACCAAAGAAACACATGACAAGGAACAACCCTGAGCAGGCAAGATAGAGTAGCATGGTATTGGGCACAACATAAATGTCTGACAGCCAGCCACACGGAGCCCAGCTACCATAGTGCTCAGACACCATTGCGGTGGGCCCAGTATCAGAACCTGAAGAGAGTCACACAAGGGAAAAAGAGGACTTAGGAATCTCTTGGGTTTGTTTTTTAGTTAGGTGGTAAAAAAGCCTCTAAAACAGGGGTTCTCAAACTTCATTGCACCGTGACCCCCTTCTGACAAAAATTACTACACGAACCCAGGAGGGGGAAACCAAAGCTTGAGCCCACCTGATCTCTGCCACCTCGAAGGATGGGGGAGGCAAAGCCAAAGCCCAAGCCCCACTACCCCAGAACAGGGAAGCCAAAGTCCAAGGGCTGTAACCTGACCCCTGCCACCCAGGGCTGAAGCCCTTGGGCTTGGGCCCCGGGCGGTGGGGCTTGGGCTTCGACCCCAAATGATGGGGCTTGAGCTTCACCTTCAGCCCTGTGGTCCAGCAAGTCTAACACAGCCTGGTGACTCCATTAAAATGGGGTCCTGACCCACAGTTTGAGAACCCCTGCTCTAGAATCATTCAGCAAGACCTGGACTGGACTGAAAGTGGCAGGGAAGCATAACTGCTTAGAGACTGACAGATGCTTCACCCACTAGGGCAGGCCCCCTGGGGAGAGTCACCACTTTAGATAAGAGGTACAGTACCATACTGCAGCCATACACCAAGACTTGAACTCCCAAACCTCATGGCATTGCTCCACCGCCACCCGCCTCTTCTCTGAATGACAGGTTTCAGAGTAGCAGCCGTGTTAGGCTGTATTCGCAAAAAGAAAAGGAGTACTTGTGGCACCTTAGAGACTAACAAATTTATTTCAGCATGCCACAAGTACTCCTTTTCTTTCTCTGAATGAAGATTCTGCCATTTAGGTGAATTTCCCTGGATACCTAACTTCACATTTCCTGACCCTGAAGTCATAATCCATTTGTGTGTGCCCATTTCCCCAAATCTTCCTGCATGGGGTGAAGTTTCCATCTGAACTCTGTATTGCTTGTAAATATTCAGACCTCACAACTAGTTCTACTTTCAACGGCTCTTAAATGTGTTATAAATTGCATTAGGTCCCAGCCCTGGGCAAGGGGTCCCCACTTATTACTCCTCTGCATGAGGACTCACTGCCATTAGATTAAAAGAAAAGAAGTACTTGTGGCACCTTAGAGACTGACCAATTTATTTGAGCATGAGCTTTCGTGAGCTACAGCTCACTTCATCGGATGCTTACTGTGGAAACTGCAGAAGACATTATATACACACAGAGACCATGGAACAATACCTCCTCCCACCCCACTGTCCTGCTGGTAATAGCTTATCTAAAGTGATCATCAAGTTGGGCCATTTCCAGCACAAATCCAGGTTTTCTCACCCTCCGCCCCCCCCCCCCCCCACACACACACACACAAACTCACTCTCCTGCTGGTAATAGCCCATCCAAAGTGACCACTCTCTTCACAATGTGTATGATAATCAAGGTGGGCCATTTCCAGCACAAATCCAGGTTTTCTCACCCCCCCCACCCCCATACACACACAAACTCACTCTCCTGCTGGTAATTTAGGCTTAAATAGAGACTGGGAGTGGCTAAGTCATTATGCAAGGTAGCCTATTTCCCCTTGTTTTTTCCTACCCCCCCCCCCCGACGTTCTGGTTAAATTTGGATTTAAACTTGGAGAGTGGTCAGTTTGGATGAGCTATTGCCAGCAGAAGAGAGAGAGAGAGAGAGAGAGAGAGAGAGAGTGTGTGTGTGTGTGTGTGTGAGAGAGAGAGAGAGAGAGTGTGTGTGTGTGTGTTCGTTCCCTGGGGGGTGAGAAAGCCTGGATTTGTGCTGGAAATGGCCCACCTTGATTACCATGCACATTGTAGGGAGAGTGGTCACTTTGGATGAGCTATCACTAGCAGGAGAGTGAGTTTGTGTGTGTGGTTTTTGGAGGGGGGTGAGAAAACCTGGATTTGTGCTGGAAATGGCCCACCTTGATTATCATGCACATTGTAGGGAGAGTGGTCACTTTGGATAAGCTATCACCAGCAGGAGAGTGAGTTTGTGTGTGTGGTTTTTGGAGGGGGGTGAGAGAACCTGGATTTGTGCAGGAAATGGCCCACCTTGATTATCATACACATTGTGAAGAGAGTGGTCACTTTGGATGGGCTATTACCAGCAGGAGAGTGAGTTTGGGGGGGGGGGGGGGGCGGAGGGTGAGAAAACCTGGATTTGTGCTGGAAATGGCCCAACTTGATGATCACTTTAGATGAGCTATTACCAGCAGGACAGTGGGGTGGGAGGAGGTATTGTTTCATGGTCTCTGTGTGTATATAATGTCTGCTGCAGTTTCCACGGTATGCATCCGATGAAGTGAGCTGTAGCTCACGAAAGCTCATGCTCAAATAAATTGGTTAGTCTCTAAGGTGCCACAAGTACTCCTTTTCTTTTTGCGAATGCAGACTAACTCGGCTGTTACTCTGAAACCTGCCATTAGATTGTACTCTGCACTTCCTGCCGGTTTCACACTGGTAGAAGTCAAATGTTTAGGCGCTTGCGATGGTACAAATAAATGATAATTATTGTGAAGATCTGACACCAAAAGATATTGAAGACAAAATTGATGAACTAAAGGCTGGCAGAGTTCCCAAACCTGGCCCAAGAAATGGATGCTTTTCTTGTAAGCCAGCTGGTCTTACTTCTCTGACTGAACCACCCAAAGGACCTGGATTTGGAGTTTGAGCAGACCTCTAAGCATTTCTGTAATAAGTTATAAAAACATAAGTTGTCTGAAAATAAAACATCTTTAACTTCAAAAAAAAACAACAACCTCTCCAGCCATCTCATTGTCTTACTGCTGATGCCTATAGCTGTAATCTCATTTGATAGCCACCTGTGTGTATCGTGCAAAAGGCTCCAGGTGAATGTAAGCCACTGATCCAGCTATCACCTATATTCTGTGTTCTTCCTCCAAAGAATGCAATCAGCTTTGTTTGAATTGATCTCTTTCTCATAAGCTCTGGGCAGAACTCCCACTTCTATTCAAGTTTATCCATAAGAAGCCATTTCAGGAGGCCTCCAGAAACACAGCTAACCAGGCTGTAATTATTGGTTTCTCTCCCGCTTCTCCTTTTAGAGACTGGTGTCACAAGAGTCTTCTGAAAGGCTCAGACAACAGTCAAGCAACATACAAAATAAAGATGCTAAGGGCTGTTCTGTTCTAGTTCTTAATCATCTAAGATTCTGTTTTGGATCCCATCTGATACAGGCAGGGGTGAGGCACTTGGATCAGGATGCATGAAAGAAAGTTCAGAAAGGGCAGGTGAAAAGGGAATTTAGGCAAAATCTTTTTAGGAATTATTAAGGTCATTAGAAGAAGCAAATGACCTGGACTTGCCAAAAGGCAAGGCACTATCTAATTGGTATTATCTATTTGTATGTCTGGTACATTATGAAAAATGGCCTAAGCCTCCACAGACTGGATCTCTGCCTTGAAAAAAATAACAAGGCAGCAGTGCCCTGGGGGCACTAGTACCTAGATACAGGAACCGGCTGCTCAAGGAAATGTGCTAGAAACTGCAAACTCATTGTGCATCACTAATGGCAGCTTCGGGAAAAACCTTACTGTCCTGAGATCAGAATTCAGCTTGTGAAGTGTGTTTTACTGCATGGGGTGAGGCGTCTCTTTATTTAACACTGTTAATGTCCACCCTAATGATGAACTGGACCCCTCTCCTTCCCAGAAGAAAAGTGGCCATAAGACAGTCTGGTTTGTGCTAGATGAATATCTTCAATAAAAACAATTTGTTAAACTGAGACCTTGAGGCATTTAACTAACAAGAGCCCACATCCCAGGTAACTGGATTTAACAGATAGACTCAGGCTTCCCAAAAGCCCTTGAGACTGGCTAGTCTTCTCCTCCAGCGCTGGGCTTTAATCTGTCAGCACTAACCAGAGCACAGAAGACAGCAGAAATGCGTCATTCTTTAGTAACAATAATCATCCAAGGTCCTTTTCCAGCACCTTCCCTCCAAGGCACTCAAAGGCCAGAGACAGGCCTCTGATGTTAGTGAGTCACCAAAGTGAGTTAGGAGCACATAGCCAATTGAAAGTAAGAGGGACTTGTGCTCCCCTAAGTCACTTAGATCCTTTGGAAAATACTCATTTGAGAGATGGGCCCAGCAAGATTTAAAGGCCAGTTTTAGAGGTACTAAGCACCTGCAGCTCCCACTGACTACATAGGAGTTGGGGTACTCAGGCCCAGGATATACACAAAGGTTGTTGAAGAGCTGGGCACAGAGAACAAACATTCTGACTTTAGTCTGGAGCCACAAGACACTTCCGGGGGAATGAGGCATTCTTGGCAGGAGCACAGCCACTGTACATTAATGAGTTAAAAAAGGAGTGTGTTCGAGTGGAGATATACTCCACTCAGAAGGAAAGCATGTGTGTTTGTGGGAGGAATCCCAAGGATTGAATCAGCAGCTCAAAGGGGATGCAGAGAGAAACTGGACACAAACTGGGAATTGGAATAAAAATATCTCGGTGCCTCCCCCAGGGTTTCCTCCCAACAGCCACCCAGCCTGTGCTGGAATTCAGGGCATGACAGAGGAACCAATTCAACCGCAGATTTTGTCTAATGAATTTTGAAACTTCCTTTCCAATCCCAACAAACCCTCCCCAGAAACACTTACAGTGATTCAACTCGCTTTTTTCTCTCCCTCATCTGCTGAGTCCACAAAAACTGCCCAGTGACCAAGGGGGTTCCCAACTGCTGCCCCACAGGCCATATTCCCCACAGACCATCCCCTGGCTCACAGGCCATCAGACAACAGGTCCAATCCCCATGAGTATCCCGAGGCAGCCTCTCACCTGGCTACCCAGTCCTTATGAAATACCCACTGGTGGAGGCCCCACAGACACTTCCCCACACTAATAATCCTATATACCATTCAAAGGCAGGCACACAGTAACACAGACTATCCATCAGCCAAGGGCTGCAGGCAGATTCCCCTGTTGTTTTCATAATCTGTTTCCAGACAGACACATCATAGGGTCTTTTTTCTTTACTTAACAGTTTCCCCTTCCTTTTGTGAGGCCACAACGACCCTGGGTGGCTCACTGAGAGGAAGACTCTGTGTGCAAAGAACACAAGACTAACTCCCATAGGAGACTATGTGCCTGAAAAATCCCCCAGATGAATTCTGCATATGCCTCCCCTGCACCCCCCACTGTCCAGAGCCCTTAGGCCCATATCCACCATGCCCACTCCAACCCCACTAGACCAGCCACAGCTGCATTCCTGGTGCACATCCCCTCCCTTGCTTTTGCCTGCCTGTACTGGCCATTCACAACCCATATCCCCCGTGCTTGAATTGTTATACATCACAACCCCCATCCCCCACACCTGCTAAGGATACATCTTCCTGGTCAACGCTGTGTTCATGGCACTGACATGGGCAGGAGCAGCAAATGGGGCTGTGCTCTGCATGCTTCACCTCAGGAAATTCTTCTCATGGATGCTTTGGCCTGGGAAGGAACAACTCCAGACCCATACATCTTTCTGTGCCCACACAGACTAAATGGGGCATAGGAGTGCCTACACATCTCCTCTGCCTATTTGTAATAACGTCTATGTGAGAGGAGGAACATTCAGCTGAACTGCAACCATGGGGCAGTGGGGGAGGGAGGGGCAGCATCAATCTCCTTGCAGCAAGAGAGACCCCCCTAACCCATCAGCCTCTGTGGACAGAAGATGGGACCCTGGTCTGCCTGAGATGATGCCTGGCTTGGGGGGCTCTTCCCAGTGGGATCAATGCTGTTGGGAGTGGAATAAAGCCCTGTCCCTGAGATCAGAGTGTTTGAACAGGAGAGCTTGTCTTTTCTGCAGTCAGGAGCCACCAGGCACCAGCTGCAGAATTTGCCGCAGTATAGTGTGTGTGTGTGTGAGAGAGAGAGAGAGAGAGAGAGAGTGAGTGTGCAGCAGCCATGCTCCTCCCCTCCAGCCTCCTCCCTGTGTGATAAATGTGTCTAACTCCCTCCCTTCTTCCCCGCTCCACTCCCACTCCAAGTCCCAGCCTGATCAACCCCAGCCCCTCGCCCTGGCTCCCCTCCCCCACTTAATTAAGAAGTCTTTTGTTGGCTTCACCAGACTTTCAATTGCTCCATCACTGTTCATCAGGGTTTGCGTCTCCCTCTTTACACTAACCCCACAACAGCAGCCTCTGGCCAGTGCTCATGGGGCCAAGCCTGCACCTGCCCCTTGCCCTCTGGTTCTGTCTCGACTAGGAGAAAAGATTGTATTTAAAAATATTTTAAATGACATTCTTAACAGTAGCGTTCACACGGTTTAACACCTTCATAATATATTAGCTGGTGGTGGTCAGTCAGCTCTGGACACACCCTGTGAAACTAGAGCCATCCACTTTGCTGATGGGACAGCAGGTAGCCTCCGCCCTGTAACCTTGGGAATCCAGGACAGGAGCTGCATGCAAAGGGAGGGGCTCACCCAACGCAGTGTCTGTGCTAAAGGGAAGGCACAGCAGGAGCAGGGGACTGCCAAGGACAAAGACTGGGAGGACACAAGTGCTTCACTCTCTTCTCATGTCCAAGGAACTGAAAATCTGAACACTATCACTAGCGTGGATTCAGGGCTGGCAGGACACGCACTCCCAGGACAGCAACATCAACTCCACACGCCCAACCACTTCATTCCTCTGACCACTTCATTCCTCTGTTTAGTGCCCTGGAAAGGCTGCATCACTCGTACATTTCACAGGCAGCTTCCCCTTTTCCTCCCCCACAAACTGGAAGAGTTTGGATGCTTCCTGGCTTCCTGTAGCGGAAGAATGAAGTGTTGAATAGCTCCAAGCCAGACTTTAGTTAATGCAAGGATACTGCTGTGTGTGTGTGTGAGAGAGAGAGAGCGAGCAAAGGGGGCTCCCAGTACCCCTTTCCAATCTATTAACAGCACTGCATTCCACCTTGACACCCTCACCCTCTTCCTGATTAGCATTAGCCTCATTCCAGCATCAGCACCATACAGACACTTCAGTCACCAATTCTTGCCTATGGGAGTGCCTGTGTGACGCCATGCCGCCCCCAGGTAGAGGGACCAGCACACTGCCCTCAGGCAAGGCAGTGCTGACACGAGCTCTGATTCTGCAGCACATTCCAGGTTCCTGGCACTCAGTATTTTTCCCTGGGTCCTACCCTGTGTTAGCCATCCTGAGATATGTCTGAGCCAGAGACACAAGTGCAGAGAACAGCTGAGCAGTCAGAGAATCCAGAGTCTCTCTGTCCCTGGGGCACTCGGGACAAGAGCAGCTGGCAAGGGGCGAGGTCCTCATATAAAAACTAGCTCTGCCTGCAGCCACCTTACCCTCTTGTCACTGTCCTTTTCTGCCCAGTCCCCATGCAGCATCCCCTGCCCTATTTCAGCAGATCAAATAGAGAAACTGCATCTACCAGGAATCACTGCAAAGCTCCCCCAGGAAACGTGATGGCAGATCTACCAACCACTCCTCAGCCACAGCACGCTGACATCCAGCCAATTGCATCCCCTTGAGATCAGACACGGCAGAGCTGGGACAGCAGACAGGGTGGATCTCCATGTGCCACCTATTATCCAGATTTCCTGTGAGCACCTCCAGATGGAAGGAACCCCCTAACCCAAAGTGATGAGTTGTTTTGGTACCTCCAACCCTTAAACAATCCAGCTGGGAGCTAAGCAGTGTCACCCCAAGAATGAGGCCAATCCTGGCTACCCCCTCCCCATCCCACTGCTGGAGATCTCCATTAACTCTCAATCGCCCTCAAACACCCATTCACACCAGGCTGAGTGCACACGATGGGAAAGAGGAGTCTGCACGTACCATAGGGTCCTGGGATGAGCAGCCCATGGAAGTAGCAGCCGCTGCTCAGGATGCCTGGAGAATCACAGACACAAACCGGCTGCAGAAGGCAGCTGTTATGTCAATGCAAATCAGGGGAGGAGCTGGCCAGCCTCTCTCTGACACCCATTCAACAATGCGCCAGGCAGACTTAACCCTCTCTGGGCCAGAGTCTTTGCCTGGAGAACACCCGGAACCAGAGCCTAGTCCTAGGCACCCCCCACCCCTGCTGCTCCCTGATCATTAACCCTCAGGGAGGGGCCAGAGCCCAACCACTGCCACGAGTTCCCTGTTAACCCCATGGGTGCCAGTGCCCAGCACCAGGCACCTCCATGTCTTCCAATTGAGCTCTCTGGGTACCAGAGCCCGCCCCAGGTACCTCCACACCATCCTGTAACCCCCCTGGGTACCAATCCCGGCCCCAGGCACCTCCACACAATCCTGTTAACCCCTTGGGTACCAAAGCCTGGCCCCAGGCACCTCCACACAATCCTGTTAACCCCTTGGGTACCAAAGCCTGGCCCCAGGCATCTCCACACCATCCTGTTAACTTCTTGGGTACCAGAGCCTGGCCCCAAGCACCTCCGCACCATCCTGTTAACCCCCTGGGTATCAATCCTGGCCCCAGGCACCTCCACACCATCCTATTAACCTCTTAGGTGACAAAGCTTGGCCCCAGGTACCTCCATACCACCCTGTTAACCTCCTAGGTGACAAAGCCTGGACTCAGTCTCAATAGTCATTAACCCCTTGGGTGCCAGAGCTCAGCTCTGGGAATGGCCACATATTCCTCGTTCATTAATGCCCTGGGTGCACCAACTGTCGGTGTCCCAAGAGGAGAGCCCTGATACTTCATTAGCAACATCAGAGCTTGCCCATGCCTTGAAATCCATGCTACTGGGTAAGGCTCCTTGCCCAGACACTTTCCCAGCTTATTTTTATAAACATGTTTCTGACCCCTTTGCAGGCAAGTTGCTACCTTGTTCAATGGAGGAAAGTACCCGCCCCATGCTTGGAGGAGAGCCTGTATTTCAGTTATTCCCAAGTTGGGCTGGGGCCTCATGTCATGCCCAAACTATACAGAAATCTCCTTAATTAGCATTTGAAATATTGGCCAACATTTTGGCTGACAGGCGCAATATCATCCATCACAGCCAGATGGGACTTATTAAAGTCCAACATGGTTCAGATAACTAAAAACAGTTAGTAGCTATAATAATCGCACAGTATGAGGACGCTGACGCCGAAGCACTTCTGCCTTGGATGCAGAAGAGGCCTTTGATCACATGAACGGGGAGTACATGCTATAGACCCTCCAGAGCCTGGTTTCAGGCCTGTTTTTAGATGATGGGTTAAACTTCTATATAAGGACCCCACATCTCTAATCTTAACCAATGGCATAATTTCACACTCATTTAACCTTCTCTGAGGTACCATATAGGTTGTCCACTGCCCCTTCTTCTGTTTGATCTGGCCATAGAGCCCATGAAGACCACTACAGGCTCTCACCCAAACATTTGAGTATTAAGATTGGCTCACTGAAGTACCATTAGATGGTATATGCTGATACCCTTCTGTTTATAATGAACCTTGAAATCACAGTCCCTGCCCTTCTTGCATTAATCCAATACTTTGGCTCACTTTCAGGCTGTAGCATTAACTGGGAAAAGTTAGAATTACTTTAGATTGCCTGGCTGCCTTTTAGCGGGGCTTTCTCCCAGTGGAATTTGCATAGGCAGCGAGAGGCAGTTAAATACTTGGGGGTACAAATAGCAAGAAACCTTAAAAAAACTGAAAAAATGAATTTAGATTCTAACCTTCTGCAGCTGGCAGAAAACACCAATCAATGGAGGTGCATTCACTGAGCCTGGGTGGGGGGGAATAATCCAGTTCAGATTAAAGTTTTACCTAGATGTTTATACATTTTGAATGGGCTTCCTGTCATCATCTCACCATTCTATTTTAAAAGCTTTAATAGGATTATCGACACTTGTTTATGGGGTCTAGCATAACACCCCAGACTATCTTGGAGGAAGTTTCAGCTCCTTCCCATTGGAGGTGTCTTCAGACTCCCAGACCTTCATAACTATTATGTTGTCTGTCTCATGTCCAGATCTCTCACAGTTTGCAACACGTAAACAATACCATCCCTTATGGATGGGGATTAAAAGAAAATGAATTAAATCAATCCTCCTGTTGGGATCCTTATCCTACCCTACAGAGAAAAAGAAAATGCCCTCTGTAGTGGCCACTAGGAGAGTATGGACCATTTTGACCAACAGATTCCATTTTCACTCTTCGCACCATACAAAAGCCACTACGTGGGGTAATAGTGACTTACAGATTGGCAACCCACCAAACGTATGGAGGGAATGAACAGAAAGAGTAGGAGTCCTCTCTCAATTGGTTGGTGATGGGGGAATGGTTCATTCGAGGTGTTATAGCAACAACTATAGCAGTATAAGCTACTAGCTACAGCAATATGGCAATATATACTGCTAAAACCTTTCCTGACCTACCACTTTGGCCCAACACCCAGAGAATACCTGACACACCTGAAGTACAGAATGGTAGAGAAGCTCCACAAACTTCCCAGACCCATATATCTACGTACATACTTTTCTGATGGAAAAGGTCTCTGATTCCTGAAGTGTCCACTAAATCCTCAGATCAGAGTCATAGAGTTTAAGGCCAGAAGGGACCACAAGATCATCCTGTCTGACCTCCTGTGTATCACAGACCATTAATACCACCCAGCATCCACACACTAAGCTCAACACCTGAAATCAGATCAAAGCATTATAACCCCCAGGAGACTAGGCTGTTATGAGCCACAGGCAGAGAATCGGAGAGACTGAGGTGCACCAACGTTAAGAGTCCCCACAAAGGCAGGGAGATGATTGAGATATACCAGATGATCTTGGCAAGTGACCCATACCCATACACTTCAGAGGAAGATGAAAACCTCCCAAGGTCACTACCAATCTGACCTGAGGAAAAATTCCTGCCTAGTCCTACATATGGTGATCAATTAGACCCTGAGCACATGAGAAAGAGCCAGCCAGCCAAGCACCTGAGAGAGAGACAATGTTTGGTGCCACCTCAAAGCCCTGACCCTCCCTGTCCAATGTCCCATCTTCACCATGGCTATCCTTGATGCTTCAGAGGAATGAGATTTTAAAAAAAAGAGAGAGATAGAGTGCTAGATTGTCTTTTAAAAAGCTCCACAATGATTAATTGTATTGCACAATGCAAAATTTGCTTCTATAGATGTATGTTAACATTTAATTCAACAACAACAGAAAGTATTTAGAATGTACTCGACACCACAAAGGCTACATAAAATTAAAGCTCTTAATATAAGACCATAAGCTCTTCCTTCAGATAGAAGCTGACACTGTGGCAAAAATAAGGGCACACTCCTGCACGTTGTAGAAATATCCTCCAGTTAAACAGCTGTGGAAAGCAGTTGACACTAGAATTAAAATGATTTAGGGCTTTAGCAATCAAACATCGGTAGAGAACTACATTAGGATATTTACCCATGAAACGGGGCCTCTCATCAGCACAGCATTAATGGTTCCTGAGAGAAGCCATGATCATGAAGTGAATGATTTTACAGAGTTGGGAAAGTAAATCAATGCACAGAACAAAACAATGGTGTTCTGATCTCCCTGGCCTTGCAGCCATCAAAAGGGTCATTGTCCTCTACAGGGATTAACTATGTGAGTTTAAAGATATCTGGGCTGCATTTTTACAAACATTAGACTAAGGAGTTCCCAAAGGCCCAATGACAGGTCCAGATCTCCTGCTGCTTCCCCTTCTCCCTCCTTGACTCTTCACCCACTTCTTTTTCCTCCTGCTTTCACTCTTCCCCTCCCTGCCATGTCTGTGTTGTCCCCACATTAATTGTAAAGTTTTGATTTATCTGATTTTATAGTTTAATATTATGATTGTTAAAATGGTTTTTGCACATGTATGCTAACACTATGCTGTATGTCACAGTTGGTCATTGTCATGGGGCAAGTACATTCCGTCCCCGTTTGGGGCGGGGGAAGGAGCCTTACAGCACCAAGGCTGAGTCCACCTGACCATCCTTGGCCTCACGGTGGTACGGCCTAGTGACCAGAGTCAATACGGCTGCCCTCCTTAGCAGGGCTGCACGGCCCAATAGGCAGAGTCAATATGGCTGCCCTCATTAGTGTGGCCTAGTGGCCCAAGTCAATGTCACTGCCCACTCTTACAGGGCTGAGTAGTTGGATGACCAGAGGGCGATGGGCCTCCACCCGGGGTGGTGGCGGCCAGGGTAGAAGAACCGAGCACTCCCTACTCCACTGGGTCACAGCCCAAGGCCTCGTCAATGGCGAGTGTACTTGTCGCTAGATCAGCAGGGATCCAACCGAAACATGCTGACTTAGTTCCCGATCCAATGGTTAGTCCCCTGGGAAACTTCCTATTGTGTCTTCTAGGGGCGTGTTCCAGAGATCATCCATGAAGCTCCTGGTGGTTCTGAGGTCTCCTGGGTATCTGTAGGAAGCTGACTATCTGCCTGGGTCTCGGAGGACTTGGCCTCTGTGATCTTGGGCTTCAGTAGCTCCCGGGGAGGAGCCTGTAACATCCATTCTCTCTTCGGTGTTCAGCCCTTACTGAGCTGGGCTGTTACCTTTTACACTGATGATCCAGTTGGAGCATGCCCAGCAGGAGTGAGGGGGTGTCGCTTCCTCTGCCCGAAGTGCAGGGTTAATCCCTCTTTGTCCAGTGCGGGGCAAGTACACGCCTCATAGTCATTTTAAGTTAACAATTTTCATTTTTCGTTTTCTTTTTGTATTGTGATGTTTGCATTGAAAAGTAAAAAATAATAAAACCTTAATAAAAAACCAACCAAACCCTGTATGCTAGAGCCTGACCCCAGCACCACCACCTGTTCCTCATTTGTTAACCCCAAGGGTGCAGGAGCCCAACCCTAGCAACTCCACCTGTTCCTCATTCGTTAACCCCCTGGGTGCCAGAGCGCGACCCCAGCACCACCACCTGTTCCTCATTCGATAACCCCCAGAGTGCCGGAGCCCAACCCCAGCACCTCCACTGGCTCCTCATTCTATAACCCCCAGAGTGCCGGAGCCCAAACCCAGCAACTCCACCTTTTCCTCATTCGATAACCCCCTGGGTGCCAGAGCGCGACCCCAGCACCTCCACCTGTTCCTCATTCGATAACCCCCAGGGTGCCGGAGCCCAAACCCAGCAACTCCACCTTTTCCTCATTCGTTAACCCTCTGGGTGCCAGAGCACGACCCCAGCACCTCCACCTGTTCCTCATTCGATAACTCCCAGAGTGCCAGAGCCCAACCCCAGCACCTGCACTGGCTCCTCATTCGATAACCCCCAGAGTGCCGGAGCCCAACCCCAGCACCTGCACTGGCTCCTCATTCGATAACCCCCAGAATGCCGGAGCCCAACCCCAGCACCTCCACTGGCTCCTCATTCAATAACCCCCAGGGTGCCGGAGCCCAACCCCAGCACCTCCACTGGCTCCTCATTCGATAACCCCCAGGGTGCCGGAGACCAACCCCAGCAACTCCATTGGCTCCTCATTCGATAACCCCCAGGGTGCCGGAGCCCAACGCCAGCAACTCCATTGGCTCCTCATTCGTTAACCCCCAGGGTGCCGGAGCCCAGGGACATCAGTGGGCTCATTCATTAGCCTTCTTGGTGCCAGAGCCCAGCCTTGAGTGCTTCTACATGCTCCACATTAACTCTGTTGGTGCCAAAGCCCAGCCTGAGAAACCTTCCATATGCTCCCTCTTACTCCGTGGGTGATGGAGTATGGCTTCATAAGCCTGCCTCCTTGTACTCTCAACAGCCTTCCCCACCAAGTGCCTCTGCACCCATTAACCTTGGTACTGTACCATTACCAGTATCACCAACCTCAGGGGAGCAGAAACCATGAGTTACACCCCCAGAATCACAAGATTGGCCTGGAAAATCATCAGATTTCACACCAAGAATATGTTGTGGGTTTTGAACTCCCCCATACCAATTGTGTGTGTGTGTGTGTTCCCTCTAATTTTTTACATCCATGTGTGGAATGGATTTTATGTGCACCCATATGGAGGTGAGGTGTGACACATCACCTTCACATGGGTACACATAACAAAATTCATGTGGCGGGGGTGGGGCCACGGGGTTCTCAGTGTGGGAGGGGGCTCAGGGCTGGGGCAGAGGGTGGGGTATGGGGGGGATGAAGGCTCCGGCTGGGGTTGTGGGCTCTGGGGGGGGCTGGGGATGAGGGCTAAGGAGTGCAGGAGGGGGCTCAAGACTGGGGCAAAGGGTTGGGTGCAGGGGATGAGGAGTGAGGGCTCTGGAGTGTGGTTGGGGATGAGCAGATTGGGGTGCGGGAGGGGGCTCAGGACTGGTGAAGAGGGTTGGGGTGCAGGGGGGTGTGGGCTCTGGGGTGGGGACAGGGATGAGGGGTTTGGGGTACAGGCTGCCCCAAGACTGCTGTGAGGAGAGAGGACTTCCCCCAGCCCTCCCTCGTCGCAGTAGCTCAGGGTCGGGGGAGAGGTGCCTCTCCCTGGCCACGGTAGCTCCAGCGGGGCTATGCTGGACCAAGGGAGGGCTCCTCTCCCCGGTAGGTCCAGCGGACCTGGGCCAGGGGAGGGGCTCCTCTCCCCCAGCTGCAGCAAGTCTGGGGCAGGTCCACGCTGGGGCCGGTGGGGAGGGGCGCCTCTCCCAGCTGTGGCAGGTCCACACTGGGGCCGGCAGTTTTGGGCCCTGTTGCAGGAGCTCTCACCCCCACATCTGCCAGCCCCCTGCCCAGCAATTAATTCTGTCCCCAACCAGCCCCCACTCACAACTGTTCAACCCTCACCCGCATCAATTCAGTAACCTCATCAACTCAGCCCCCAACCCCATTAATTCTGCCCCCCATCAGTTCAGCCCTCCTCAGTGAGCACCCCTGCTCTTACTTGGTTCTTGACCCCCCTCTCCAAGTCTGGAGTGGACAGCTCTTCCCCCTTCATTTCTTGCCAGGCCAAGTGCTGCAAGGAGAGAGGAGAGGCTCTGTCCTGTCCACATTGCTCACAGGAGGGGAGGGTGGGGCGGAGCCCACCTGAGCAGCTAGGCTCTTTGCTCCCGCCTCCACTCCTGCCCCCCTCGGGAAAATGGCTTTAGGTTACTATGGGAAGGGGGAAGGCAACTCTGCCTGCCATAGCTCTGATTGGTTATTCTGCACCAGGAGGCAGGCAAGTGGGGCGGGAACCCAATCAGAGGGCTCAAATTCACCAGAGGACTGGAGTTTCTTGTGTCACTGGTCACTGCCAGAATGGCTTCAGCCCCAGCCAAAATCCCACCACTGCAAAAACATCAGGAGAGCTGGCAGCATTGCATTACTCTGACCAAAGCACTCCTTCATTGCTCTGTCCCTGTACATTTCACCGCAGCTGCAAAGTTTTGTTAAGCTCTATGTGAGATTTTATGCATGTTATATAATTGTAAGCAGTGTCAGGATGAGCTCCACCCTGACATCTGGTGGTGAGGTGTGGCAAGTTGTGGAAAAGAACTTCAGGGGCCGATCTCATTTGCATAGGCACACCCACCCCGCCTAGAATGAGACCATAGCTGCCCAAATGGTCACTTTGGCTGCTGTGGGATCCCTAGTGTCTCTGTTATTGGGGCAGGAAGAATAAATTGTTATTACCCTGATTATGGGAACTGTGCTTGGAACTGTACGTGGCCTTTTGTTATGATGGAGGGATTCACCATCAACTAAGTAGCACTCGCTAGGCAAGGGTCATGGGTTCCAAAACTGTGTGAATGGAGAGAGGCTGGGGACAAGTACTAATACTTGGTGGTATGGGCCCCTTGGTGAGGGCCTTATATGCTGATTGCACTTCCTCCTCTCTCTACTGTGGAATATCAGAGCTAATTTTGATTTCATTAGAAGTCTAGTTATAGGCTGCTGAGCTCATTTTGGGCTGACAGTGCACCAGCACTGGGGCTCCCCTACTACAAGCTGAATTCACCTAAGAGCTGAAATCACTGAGTGTTGTGTTAAGTAGTGGGGGAGCCGGAAGATATATTGTGGAGCAGTTTGTGGATGGCAGGAGCTGCTTGTGGGCCGTGGAGCTGAGCGAAGGAGTTCGTGGGGCGGCTGGCGGAGCGGAGCGCAGCTGAGTGAAGGAGTTCGTGGGGCGGTCAGCTTCAGATCATGTAAGGTGCCTCTTACCCCCGTCCCATTTCCACCCAGGTTGGGAGGTAAAGCTCCGCAGATAAACTTTCGAACTCTGGGGCGGCCCTGACCAGGGACAGAGACTTTTGGGGCATTGGACTTTTGGGACTTTGAGTGATTTGTGGTTGCTGGACTCAAGAACCAAAGGGAAAAGGGCATGCCCCAATTTGCTTGGGGTGGGTTTTTGCTCATGGGTTTTGTTATGAATCCTGTTGGTGGTGTTTCCCAAACATAATGCCACATTGTTTCTCTCTGTTATTAAAAGGCTTTTGCTACACTCAGACTATGTGCTTGCGAGAGGGGAAGTATTGCCTCTTGGAGGCGCCCAGCGGGGGTGGTATATATTTGTCCCAGGTCACTGGGTGGGGGCTCGAGCCGGTTTGCATTGTGTTATTGGAATGGATCCCCTAGATATTGAACCCGGCCCTTGTTGCTGCCAACTCTGACGGGCAGAAGGGTTACATAATGAACCCCTATTTAACTCCATTTGATGGCATTTCTCTGTCTGCCTGCCTGTTGGTCTGGATGTAACGTAGTAACTTTTGAACACAGCAGCCAATCACTTTCACAATTTCAGGGAACGTTCTAGGCATCAGTGGGCATAATCCTATTGATTTCGGGTGAAAATCAGAAAACTGGAAAAGCCATTTGGAAAACCTTCAAAGACAGGCAGACAGACAGTCAGCAAAATGCCATCAAATGGAGTGTAGGGCACACTCCTCTTTGAGTTCCTGCTTTCACCTTCCACGGCTCCACACCCTCCATTCTGAGTACCTGGTTCCCCCCTTTCACTGCTCTCCCTCCTCCACTCCCTCCCTCCCTGCTCTGGGGTGCTGCTGCTTATCCCATCCACATTCTCCCCCACTCCTGTCTTGGGTTCCCACTTTCTCCCCTTGGTCCCTGCTTCCCTTCTAAAAACCCTTTCTCTGATGCTCTCTTAGTTGTGTGTGTTGTGTGTGTGGGGAGAACCAGGGACCCAGAGGGGGGAGTGTGTGCGTGGAGAAGCAGGAACCTGGATGGGGGATGAGAGTGAAGTAGGAAGAAAGCAGGACCCCAAAGGGATGTGGGAGAGAAAAAGGGGATGGTGGTGGGGGTGTGGAAGATACAGGGAACTACAGGTCATCTTATATAAGCAATGAAGTGTGCGACCCTACAGATTCTACGAAAAAGAGAGATACAGAGCCTCTGGCATGGGGGGAGGAGAAACTGGGAGGCTACACAGAGCCTCCAGCATGCAGGAGGTGGGGTGGGGGGCTGCAGGGATT
This sequence comes from Caretta caretta, assembly GCF_965140235.1. Taxonomy (NCBI): domain Eukaryota; kingdom Metazoa; phylum Chordata; order Testudines; family Cheloniidae; genus Caretta; species Caretta caretta. Next base: position 85,432,828 of record NC_134215.1, read on the forward strand.
CCCTAAAATGGAGAGAGGGTGGCACACAGGGAGCTTGGGGGAGAATGGAGAGATGGAGGTGCCCGTGGTGTAAGCAATGAGCGTAGCAACAAAGCATGTGATTCTCTCATCATATTGACAAATTATTTGTATATGACCCTAAACTTCAGCTTACCGTCAACACATCCTGCCCCAGGAAACAGCGGGGGCAGGATACAGAGCTGCACAGATCATGGCAGGTGTGGCGGGGCCAGTGGGATGGAGTCCTGGGGAGATACCAGGCTACATGTGTAGATAAGTTGCAGAGGACGTCGGAAGTTGCGGTCAGGTGGGTGCTGGATGGTGTGAGGGGGTCTGGAGGTGGATGAGAGAGTCCTAGAAGGTGTCCGAGGATGACAGAGACTGGAACTGCTGAAGCGTGTGTGCGGTGCTGGATTAGGTGGGTGCTGTCTAGGGGTAGCTAGATGCAGAGGAAGCTGAGAGCAGGATGGCTGGTAGTTAGCTGTGGACGGAAGGCTGTCTGGGGGTAAGCTGAGGCTGGAAGGTTGGCTGGGAGGAAGGGAGGGTGCTAGGGAGATTGGCACGAGTACTGGATCCCTCGCCTTTTCCCTTGTAGCTGTTGCCACTGCTACCACTGGGTCCTTCCTGCTGTGATCCGGGGAGGAGGGAAGTGAGGCCACATGGCTGCCTGGCAGAGCAGCTGCCACAACAACCTCTGGCGGTCCATAACAGCTACTGCAGCTGTCCCTGCAGCCCAGTTGGATGTGTAACAATGCATCTGGGTTGTGGAAACACAGGTAGGGCTGCCAGATGCATACCAGGCAAGGTGCATCACACAGGGAAACCCTAACAACAAGGAGTCCTTGTGTCACCTTAGAGACTAACAAATGTATTTGGGCATAAGCTTTCATGGGCTAAAACCCTTCATAAGATGCATGGAGTGGAAAATACAGAGGCAGGTATAAATACCAGCACATGAAAAGATGGGAGTTGCCTTACCAAGTGGGGGGGCAGTGTTATGCCCAAATAAATTTGTTAGTCTCTAAGGTGCCACAAGGACTCCTCATTGTTTTTGCTGATGCAAATACTGCACAGATCCCTTCTTTTCTTCCAGTAGGTTTTAACAGCCTAACTGAATCCTGAAGCACTTGCATGAGAGGAAAGTGATCAGGAACAGCCAGCATGGATTCACCAAGGGAAGGTCATGCCTGACTAATCTAATCGCCTTCTATGATGAGATTGTTCTGTGGATGAAGGGAAAGCAGTGGATGTATTGTTTCTTGACTTTAGCAAAGCTTTTCACACGGTCTCCCACAGTATTCTTGTCAGCAAGTTAAGGAAGTATGGGCTGGATGAATGCACTACAAGGTGGGTAGAAAGCTGGCTAGATTGTCGGGCTCAACGGGTAGTTATCAATGGCTCCATGTCTAGTTGGCAGCCGGTATCAAGTGGAGTGCCCCAAGGGTCGGTCCTGGGGCCGGTTTTGTTCAATATCTTCATAAATGATCTGGAGGATGGTGTGGATTGCACTCTCAGCAAATTTGCGGATGATACTAAACTGGGAGGAGTGGTAGATACGCTGGAGGGGAGGGATAGGATACAGAAGGACCTAGACAAATTGGAGGATTGGGCCAAAAGAAATCTGATGAGGTTCAATAAGGATAAGTGCAGGGTCCTGCACTTAGGACGGAAGAACCCAATGCACAGCTACAGACTAGGGACCGAATGGCTAGGCAGCAGTTCTGCGGAAAAGGACCTAGGGGTGACAGTGGACGAGAAGCTGGATATGAGTCAGCAGTGTGCCCTTGTTGCCAAGAAGGCCAATGGCATTTTGGGATGTATAAGTAGGGGCATAGCGAGCAGATCGAGGGACGTGATCGTTCCCCTCTATTCGACATTGGTGAGGCCTCATCTGGAGTACTGTGTCCAGTTTTGGGCCCCACACTTCAAGAAGGATGTGGATAAATTGGAGAGAGTCCAGCGAAGGGCAACAAAAATGATTAGGGGTCTGGAACACATGAGTTATGAGGAGAGGCTGAGGGAGCTGGGATTGTTTAGCCTGCAGAAGAGAAGAATGAGGGGGGATTTGATAGCTGCTTTCAACTACCTGAAAGAGGGTTCCAGAGAGGATGGCTCTAGACTGTTCTCAATGGTATCAGATGACAGAACGAGGAGTAATGGTCTCAAGCTGCAGTGGGGGAGGTTTAGATTGGATATTAGGAAAAACTTTTTCACTAAGAGGGTGGTGAAACACTGGAATGCGTTACCTAGGGAGGTGGTAGAATCTCCTTCCTTAGAGGTTTTTAAGGTCAGGCTTGACAAAGCCCTGGCTGGGATGATTTAACTGGGAATTGGTCCTGCTTCGAGCAGGGGGTTGGACTAGATGACCTTCTGGGGTCCCTTCCAACCCTTATATTCTATGATTCTATGATTCTATGAACTGCCTCAGGGCTCTCTGTGCTGAAGGAATGGGTGATATGACTATTCGTGGCAGCCCACTTTACTCCCCGTTTCCATAGGCCTCTGCTTTTAGTGCCGATTTCAAGATTTTAAGGTCAGAAGGGACCACTCTGATCATCTGGTCTGTCCTTCTGCATAACACAGGCCCCAGAACCTCACCCAATAATATTTGTGTGGAGGGGTGGAGGGTGAGAAAACCTGGATTTGTGCTGGAAATGGCCCACCTGATGATCACTTTAGATAAGCTATTACCAGCAGGACAGTGGGGTGGGAGGAGGTATTGTTTCATATTCTCTGTGTATATATAAAGTCTGCTACAGTTTCCATGGTATGCATCTGATGAAGTGAGCTGTAGCTCACAAAAGCTCATGCTCAAATAAATTGGTTAGTCTCTAAGGTGCCACAAGTACTCCTTTTCTTTTTACCCAATAATATGTGAACAAAGCCCATAACTTCTCTTTGAACTGTAGCATCTCTTAGAAGGAATGAGAGAGGCACAGGTAAAGGGCTGAGGAAATCATCCAGGGCACAGAGAAGCTCCTGCAAAGTAAAACGGCAGCTGTCTCACTTACTCCAAGATTCTGTCAGGTAAGTCAAAGAGGTGACCCACAGGAACCACTCCATGTGGGGACAGCTGGTGGGGGAGGGACAAGATGATCCACAGGAGGTTCTGCCACCATGGGCATGTCTGCACTGGACTTATTTTTTTTTAACCTCAAGTTGATTGCCAATAGGGCTTGGCATACGGTAAAGTGAAAACATGTGGAGTGTCCACATTAGCCTTTACTAATGTGCTAACAACTGTAAAGTAACTGGCAATCAATTAATTTGAGGAAAGAAGTTTTCAGTAGACAAACCCCATGTGAGAATTAACGGAATGGACATAGTGACCCACAGATTTCACCTTCAATGATATGACTGTTGCTATCATTCTGTCCTGCATTTTGCGGAACAGTCCCACTTGCTGCATGACTTGCAAAATATCTTGGGGGATGGTACATCAGCACATTGTGACACTGCTTTTTACCCAAGTAAATGCCTAATTATTTTTAATACTACTAAGCTCTTGCAGTAATTTTTCACAAGAGCCTTATGATTTGAGGTTCCCATCAATTTATGAGAACCCAATCTGAGATATTTTGAGTCTGACTGTCTAGATACTGAGCACACTCAGGTCCAGCTGACTTCAGAGTTGCAATCCAATGTGTCTCAAGTCAGGCTCCCACAAACTGATGAACTCCTTGTCTTCCGTACAGTTTTATCGTCTTGCCCTCACTGCTATCCAGTGGTAGACAGTATATATCTTTTTATCAGTTTTAAATGTGTTGCTTTTCAATTTCATTGGGTGTCCCCTTGTTTCTGTATTTAGACAAAGGAGAAGTAGCTGATTTACCCCATTCAGATGTTTTCATTAAAGTGTCCACAATGATAGCCCGGTATTTTTCCGTATAATTACTTAATTTGGAACCTAGTAACATAAGAGTACTTCAGATTATTCCTTCCAATGAATGTTACTTTGCATTTGTCAACAATGAAATTCATCTGCCATTTTGCTTCCATTTGCTCAGCTTGGTTAGGCCCCTCTGACATTCCTCACAGTCTTGGCTACCCTAACTAATTTTGTGTCATTTGCTCTGCAAATTTTGCCATCTTAGTCTTCACCTCTTTTTCCAACTAATTAATAATACTAAACACCACCATTCCTAGTTGGGAACTATCATGAAGAACTAACCATTAGCCTTTTGACATGTTGAAAATATACTATTTATTCATAATTCTTTGTTTTCTGTTTTAGCCAATTTCTGATCCATGATAGCACCTCACCTCTCACCCCATGACAACACAGGGTTTGTCTACACTAGAAAGTTTCATTACTTTAACTACACTGATATACACAGAGCAGCAACCCCTCCAATCCACCCCTCCCCCTACACCAGTATGGACACAGTTATACTGATATAGAAGTGTATATATTGGGATATCTTATTCCAGTTTGAGAACCAAAACAAGCTTTACTGGTAATGCTTTTATACTGGTATAACTGTCTCTACACTGGGACTTTTATGGGTATAACTACGTGATTAAAAAAAAAATCACACTGCTGACAGATGTTTTACCAGTATAATTTTAAGTTTAAACTAAGTTTCCTTAACAGCCTCTTCTATTTGCTTTTGTTAAAGGCTTTTTGAAGATCCAAATAAACCATGTCAATCAGTTCCCCTTTAGCCACAATTTTGTTAACATGCTAAAGGAATTCTAAGAGTCACAATTTTCCTTTATAAAGAAGCTATGTTATTTGTCTCTATCATTTCATGTTCTATCTGTCTTGCATGTCACTCATTTTGGTCCCAAAAAGTTACCTATGTTCCACACAAATTTAGTGTCTCCTAATTAGTTTTCAACAATAAAAGTTATGTCAGAAATAACAAACTATGAACCTGAGGCTATATAGAAAGAGTTATTTACTCTAAATGAATGAATCCCACCACACTTTAAGTTCCTGTCATGAACAATTTGTCTCTCACTTTGGTTCTTTGTCACACACTGGGCCTCAAATTCCTTGCCAATTGAAAGGTGTGTCATGTTAATCTACTGTAATTTGAGAGGTTTCAGAGTAGCAGCTGCTGTGTTAGTCTGTATCGGCAAAAAGAACAGGAGTACTTGTGGCACCTTAGAGACTAACAAATTTATAAGAGCATAAACTTTCGTGGGCTACAGCCCACTTCATCGGATGTATAGAATGGAACATATAGTAAGAAGATATATATCCAGAAAAGCTTCAAAAACAGACTCCAACGAGAAACTGCTGAGCTTGAATTAATATGCAAACTAGATACCATTAACTTGGGTTTGTATAGAGACTCTGGAGTGGCTGGGTCATTACACATATTGAATCTATAACCCTAATCCTCACACCTTCTTGTCAACTGTCTAAATGGGCCATCTTGATTATCACTACAAAAGTTTTTTCTCATCTTAATTAATTAGCCTCTTACAGTTTGCATGGCAACTTCCACCTTCTCTGTATGTATGTATATATCTTCTTACTACACACAGATCCTTAGATTGGATTTGGTTGACCAGATGAGAGTGGAGACAAGGATGCTACTTAAACTGGGCATACAGCCATTTCAGTAAAGCGGATAGTCAAAGTGGATGCTGGACTTACACTGTACCTGTTATTCAACTGGGCTTGAAGAGCCTCCCCCATCAGCCAGGGGTCTGACGCAGCTCTTCTGCCTTTGCAGGGTCAGATGATGCCTGTGACACACCTTTCCCTTTTAAGGTTTTAAAAAGAAAAATTTGCTAACTGACAATGTAATGAAAGACAAAAATAGCTGTCAAAGCCAGGCAGAAGAAAACAAAAACAAACCAAGGAAGCACTGAGGTCACTGAGTATGCTCCATTCTCTTTGCTCCACTCCCTTTTTGTTTTCCTGACACCCTCATGAAGTGAGGGAAGGCGGACAGAGGAGCGAGTGGCCCCCAGCAGACACTGCTCTCCGAGATTCCAGACGTTCACAGACCAAGTGCTTTGACCCCACGGTTGGATACATGGAAGCCAACTCCATTTTAAAACAATCCCTTTAACTAGCATTCTTGGTACTGAAGAAAGGCACACGGTGTTGTAATTCATTCCAGGGATCACCCCAACAGCCTGTTTTAAAGACAGGCACACTTATGATCCATTAGTCTTCTAGAGTACAGTTGCCTATTGTAATCAGGGGATGGATTGGAGGAAGAGGGGCAGTGATGGCACTCTTCCATGCTCTGCCACAAAATAAGTTCCCCCCAAGTGTGTAATCGAAATGAGAAGTTTCTCGCAGTAGAGCTTGCACATGTCCAAAATGATTATGCAGCTCTCTGGGCTCCTTCAGCTTGGCTCCCCCCTCAGTGGGGCTTGAACCTCCCCATGAGCTCACCACACCTCTTTGGCTTGGCTCCTTATTACTTGGGGAGGGGGAGAAATCAGGAGTCAGGCCCCCCAAAATAATGAGTGACTTAAAATTCACAAGATTTCAAAAAGACTGGATTCCTTTTATTTGCCTTCTGGTTATGGTTAACCCAGGTCACATTTCCAAGCTTTTCTCTGAGACCATGAGGGCTAAAAACTTACTTTCTATTTTAAATGAAAGCTGAGATTGTCATGAAATAAAATGATTCCAGGAGGTGGGACATTACGGAAACATCAAATATTGTGAAAGTCTCAATAAAATTATGAGGGATGGCAATGCTGTGAATGGGGCAGTTCACACCTCTCCAAGCTATTGTTCCAAATTCTCTTCAGATGTATGTAGAAATCTTTGTATCAGTTAGATTCACATTTTTGAGATTGTCTTCACAACCATAACAGCTGGAGGCTTCTTTTTCCTAAATGAAAGCAGAGATTCTAGAGAACAAGATAGCAGCCTCAAAGAAGTGCTGGTGCATCATACTGGTGTGGACTGAACCAATACAGCCCTTGATTTTAATATGAGTTTGTATATTATTGTTAGCATCTTATTTCTTGGCACTTTTGGATGAATCCCTCCAGACCTTGTGATTTGTTGCGCTGTAATCTATCCATCTAATCCAAAACCCTGTCTTTTGACACCTCATTCTCTGACAGCATGTAATACCGTTTAAAAGAAGAAATAGCAAGGACAGATATCTCCCAAGAATCCTCTGTGATGAAAAAAAAATCACTGAATTTCTCTGCAACATCTTCGTTCTCTTTAAATGTCCCCTTTACATGCTGGAGGATCAGACCTACTGATTCTCTCATACACTCCCTCCGTCTCATATACTGAAAGAATTTTTTACTTGTTTTTATGTAATAGGCTCTTACAATCCCTTTTAGCTCCCCTAATTTCCATCTTACATTTTACCTTCTGTAATTTTTGCTCCATTTTATTGGCTTTATTCGGGTTTTCTGAAGGATATTTGTTCGTCTTGAATAACTTCCTGAACCTTTCTATTTAACCATTTTATTCCCCTCCACCATCATCCCCCTTCTGTTCCCTTTCTTCTTTAGGGATACCCATGTCTTCTGAGACCTTGTATGATTGCTTAGGCATTCCTTATGGGTATTAAGGATATTAATTCCTTCACTTTTGATGAGGTTCCACATTTTTTACAACTTCTATCTAAAATGTTGTGGCACTGTGCAAATTTTTGGGACATTTCTACCTCAAGGAACTGTAGAACTTAATTATATCATGCTGTCTATTTCTCTGTGGCTCAGCTATAGTTAGATGTTGAACCAGCTGTGACACAGAGGTCCATGGGTGTTTCACTAGACTGTCAGCAACTCTTGTCAGGCCTGACATACTACACTTAACACACTGTTGTCATGATATATACCCAAATGGTGGCATGTAACATATCACTGGAAAACTAATAACTCACTGGTCATTAATATTCTTGTGTGATGTATGCACGAGGTGTGTACAGAGAGATAAGGTGGGTGAGCTAATATCTTTTATTGGACCAACTTCTGTTGGTTAGAGAGACAAGCTTTCAAGCTTACACAAAGTTCTTTTTCAGCTCGTGTGTACAGTTACAGATACGTGCTAGAATTATGTTCTGAAAATGTGTTTGGTAAGCAATGCATAGGTCCAGTTTGCCTTAAATACACATTCCTTAATCTGAATGTCTGACCAGGCTGGTTGTCAGCCAGAGATAAAGAAGGTATATTTGCATAAAAAGCAAACAAAGCCATCAACCTAGCAAGTGGGGGAGACAGCCTCTTGCAGTGGTCTGAACCTCAAAATGATAAGCAACTGAATCACCTGATTGTATATAATATTACATGCATTATAAAAGTGTATCAATAACATCTTTTATGAAAGCCTGTGACACACTAATAATGAATATAATTGTGAAATGTATGCATTAACACTATATGAGAAATTATGTATACTTATTCATATTATGCTTTCCTCTACAAAGGAAGAAACAGATTTTCTCCCAGACGAGAGAAAGGAGCATTGTTGAATCAAAATGATGGAAGCTTAATTTACCTATAAATCAGCAGGGGAGGAACAGCCCAAGGTCATCCTGCCCCTTGAAACAAGGTCCATGAACTCTGAGAAATATAAGGGGAAAGAGAGCCATTTTGGCATCTTTCACCTAGGAAGATAAGGGAAACCAGCACCTTGTACTTCTGTGGAAGGTCCTGACTGAGGGAAAGTCAGCCATAGCTGGAAAGACAGGTAAGAAAGCTACCTTGAGCCAAGGTGGTAGCTTGTTAAGCCTTAGCCATTCGAAAGTATATTCTAACTTTTATTTGCTTGAAACTATTTTTGTCTTTATCGCCTGTACCTGAACTCACTTAACACCTCACCCTTGTTGATTAAACTCATTTTACTTTTAATCTAAACAAACCCAGTGCTATGTTTCAATTGAAGTGCTTGTTAACTCCAATTTAATTAATTAATTAATTGTGCTTCTCTCTCTTTAAAAGAGCAACACACCTTATTACTTCTCTAAGTTTCCAGGAGAGGGCAGGACACTTCACAGCGGATGACGTTAGGGAAATTTGGGACTGCGTATTGTAGTTAGCTTGCAAGCAGTAACCAAGGCTGATGGAGACCAGGATGGGGCTGTTGTGTTATAGGCTGGCTGCTGGAGTCAGAGAGCTGAACAAGCGCTGCACAACATACAGATGCTTGGGGAACTGCATGTTTGTCTGCTGGCTGTTGGTGTCCGGACTGTAAGCCACAGCAGCAGAGCATTTAAGACATCCAGGGTTGTACAGTGGGGGGTGACACAATCTCTCTCACTGGTCTAGGTTGAACCCCAAAATGTCATATGAATTCCAGTTACTTAGAATAATAGAATATCAGGGTTGGAAGGGAACTCAGGAGGTCAACTAGTCCAACCCCCTGCTCAAAGCAGGACCAATCCCCAACTAAATCATCCCAGCCAGGGCTTTGTCAAGCCTGACCTTAAAAACTTCAAAGGAAGGAGATTCCACCACCTCCCTAGGTAACGCATTGCAGTGCTTCACCACCCTCCTAGTGAAAAAGTTTTTCCTAATATCCAACCTAAACCTCCCCCACTGCAACTTGAGACCATTACCCCTCGTTCTGTCATCTGCTACCATTGAGAACAGTCTAGATCCATCCTCTTTGGAACCCCCTTTCAGGTTGTTGAAAGCAGCTATCAAATCCCCCCCTCATTCTTCTCTTCTGCAGACTAAACAATCCCAGTTCCCTCAGCCTCTCCTCATAAGTCATGTGTTCCAGTCCCCTAATCATTTTTGTTGCCCTCCGCAGGACGCTTTCCAATTTTTTCACATCCTTGTGTTGTGTGGGGCCCAAAACTCGACACAGTACTCCAGCTGAGGCCTCACCAATGTCGAATAGAGAAGAATGATCATGGCCCTTGATCTGCTGGCAATGCCCCTACTTATGCAGCCCAAAATGCCATTGGCCTTTTTGGCAACAAGGGCTCACTGTTGACTCATATCCAGCTTCTCGTCCACTGTAACCCCTAGGTCCTTTTCTGCAGAACTGCTGCCGAGCCATTCAGTCCCTAGTCTGTAGCGGTGCAAGGGATTCTTCCATCCTAAGTGCAGGACTCTGCACTTGTCCTTGTTGAACCTCATCAGATTTCTTTTGGCCCAATCCTCTAATTTGTCTAGGTCCCTCTGTATCCTATCCCTACCCTCCAGCATATCTACCTCTCCTCCCAGTTTAGGATTAAACTGAGACTAGCCTCTCTTCATGGTTGCTCTGACATTAGTAGTCCCAAGAAGCAACCGTTTAAACTGTTGAGAAACTGCTTGTAAATTTGGTCTCGTTGTGACATTTGACCAATTTATATGTGGCTAGCTGAAGTCACCCATTAGTATAATTACTTCAGACTTAGTTGTCTCTTTGGCCTGCCTATCATCTATCCTCTACAACCTATTCTGTCTTCTACAAATAGTACCCAGCCAGCTATTACAGTGTTCCATTGATTTGCCATTCCATCACACCAAGCTCCTCCTTATAGCCAGGCATTCTAGTGTACCTATTTTGGCTTTTAAGTTTCTCACATCAGTATGCAGATTCATAACATTTTAACTTTTGGCTATGTACCTACTTTTAAATTCTGTAAACTGATACCCTCTTACTTTCTCCAGATTTACCAATGTGATCTCAAACTGGCCCTACTCCAGCTGTAATTTCTGTTCTTATTTTTTCCCAGATAAGGAGTTACTAGAAGTATCTTTGTCTGACCCATGTGATCATCAGCACCTGTCATTAACTTCCCTCCAGCTTCTATCTTAAATAATCGCCCAAACCCAATTTTCTGTGCCAATATGCTGGTTTCACTTTTGTCCCAGAACAGAAGGTTTTAAAAAGTGTGATTCTAATTTAACTAAGCAACTCATAAAAGCTTTAGGGAAAATGAAGGCAGATGACTTCTAAGAAGTCTCAATGGAAGCGGATAAAGAGGATTATGAAGCAAAGCTGGAAAAGTGCAGCAAATATTAGTAATGAGTAAAGGAATGGAAGGAACAAGAAAAGGGAGATTAAAGGAAAGCATCACATGGTGAGAACAGCAATAGGAACTTCACACCAGACAGCAGCACAAAACTCCATGGCATTAGGGAGGAAAGTGATGCAGCAGAGAGATGGATGAAGCAACACAGAGTGGGGAGGGATTAGTGATCACAGCCCTGAGGCTTTTTAGTATCACTAGACCTCAAGAACCATTTCTCCAAAATCCTGTTTGGAAGAGACACTCAAATACCACTGAAGAGGGAGAGTGTGATCCCCGCAAGGATGTCCTTCCTGGTTCCAGAGTAGCAGCCATGTTAGTCTGTATCCGCAAAAAGAAAAGGAGTACCACACGTACTCCTTTTCTTCCTGGGTCTGCTGCTTTGTCTGCTTCTGTCAGCATTAGTTACTCATGCACACAGGGACATCTTTCAGGAAGAGGAATATTAGACCTTTTATGTATCTCAGACAGAGAGAAAGAGAGAAGAGGAAAGGCAGAAAGAGGGCCCAAGACAGACTAGAAATAGAAATAATAAAGAAATGGAACTGAGTCAGACAAAGTGAGTGACCCCGTGAAAACTGAAAGAGGTGAGGTGTTATAATTCTGCCTCAACACAGAACAGCTCTCTTTTTCTTAGAAATGGTTTAACTCTCTCAGACCTCATCCCTTGCTCTGAAACCAGCTGGTCAAGTTCTTGTAATAGTCATCAGCTGCCTTGTGAAGGATCAGATTCCTGGGACATGGTGCTTTCAGCTCTTTATATCCCCAGGGCTTGAACACCAGAGTAAAAAGGGCTGCTGACACCCTTATGAAGAGGAGTTTCATTCCAGTGTCCCTGATTTGCAAGATGCCTTGTTGTTTATCCAGATAAGAAATGCCATGCTGCTCTTCAGGGAGACCACTAGGACAGTAATGACAAAACCACAACAGGGGACTATCAGACAGACACAGACTGATAATGGGGAGCTAGCTGGGCAGAGTAAAGCTTGAAGGGAACATTAACAATACTCTGAAGATACTGCTCTTTCTGCAGCTGAGTGATCTAGTCAAATCATTTATATAAGGAGCAGGGTTTCACTTGTGTACAAAATGGTCTGATTTTGACCAATATCTGGCTGTCTTCCTCCCATTCTCTCCTCAGTATAACATTACTTGAAATGGCCATGTCTACAATGCCTATGAGTTTCACTCACTGTGGACATTTTCTCTTGTAGTCTCAAAATTGAATAGTTTATTGATATCCTCTCAAACTGCAGAGCCCATATCACTGAACTTATCACACACGGTTTTCACATGTTTCAGAGTAGCAGCCGTGTTAGTCTGTATTCGCAAAAAGAAAAGGAGTACTTGTGGCACCTTAGAGACTAACAAATTTATTTGAGCATAAGCTTTCGTGAGCTACAGCTCACTTCATCGGATGCATTCAATGGAAAATACAGTGGGGAGATTTATATACACAGAAAATATGAAACAATGGGTGTTATTATACACACTGTAAGGAGAGTGATCACTTAAGATGAGCTAATACCAGCAGGAAAGCGGGGGGGGAGGGGGGGGTGAGAAGGGATCCTAGCAGCACCCTGTACTTAGTGCATGCTGCTCTTAGAACAGACAGAAGTTTCAATGTGATTAAAAGGACCTGTGAAAGAGAGAGGAGCTACAGAGACCATTTGCAATAACTTCTTTAGAAGTTATCAGCAGTCTCAGCCACATAAAGTGGCTGCAGGGAGGCAACCATAACTCCCAGAGTGCTATTCTTTCTAGGTACATTTCCATTGTGGAAGGATAAAGTACAGGTCCCACAAATAGGCAGTCAGATAAATTGTAAATCACCTTAGTCAGTTACAGATCAGTTCTCCCTAGCAGTGCCTACTGGGCTAGAACTGGAAAAGACATGAGTTCAACATACATACTGTGGCAAATTGCCAGTACAATTATGATGGGTCCTGCGCTTCCTCTTCTTGGGAGGGAGGTGGGGGTGGTTCAGGGCACAGTTTCCTACCCCTGAACTAGGGTATCTACTGTCCCACTAGTAACCCAGAGAAGGGTCGTGGAGAGGGAGGGACCCGGGCCCACCCTCTACTCCAGGTCCCAGCCCAGGGGCCCTAGGGATAGTGGTAAACCACTTGAACTAGTGCTTTCTTCCCCTGGGCTACTTCCCTCTCCTGCTCTTCAGCTTGTGGGGCTTCCTGCCCTCTCTCTCTGCATAAGCCAGGTGTCTCTTTACCTAGGATCTTGGTCTCCTAGCCAGCCACGGCACTTCTCCAAACTCTCCTCTACTTCAACTCCTCCAAACTGCACTGTACTGCAACTCCTTCCCCTGGCTGATTGGAGCAGATGGATTTTATCAGGTGACTAGCTTCAGGTGCTCTAATTGGCTTCAGGTGCTTTTAATTAATCTATAGAAACTTTTCTTCCCTCTACAGGGAATAAGGCTTCTCCTCACCCTGGGACTTACATAACTCTCCTATATCACTGTCCTGCTGCCTTCTGGCCAGGGTGTATCACAATACATACATACATACATTTTCTGGGTGCCAATGTTCATTGTCAGGGAGACTGTTCCCTTCCCTTCTTGTGCCCTAAAGTAACATTAGCTCATTGCTGCAGCTCACACTTTCCTTGCAAAAATGGAGCTCAGATGAAATCAGGAACTAAGAACAAATGGACATAAAATCGATAACTTGTGCTGAATTATTTATCTCCATGAACTACGAATAAAACCGCAAGTAAACCTGAGTCCCATCTTTAGAACAGTGTTCTCAGGAGACTTCCCTGGATGGGAGTCGAACTGTCTGCTGCAGGTTTACCTGCAGATTCATAGATATTTATTTAGGTCAGAAGGGACCATTATGATCATCTAGTCTGACCTCCTGCACAACGCAGGCCACAGAATTTCACCCACCACTCCTACAAAAAAAACCCACCTCATACCTATATCTGTGCTATTGAAGTCCTCAAATCGTAGTTTAAAGACTTCAAGGAGCAGAGAATCCTCCAGCAAGTGACCCGTGCCTCATGCTACAGAAGAAGGCGAAAAACCTCCAGGGCCTCTTCCAATCTGCCCTGGAGGAAAATTCCTTCCCAACCCCAAATATGGCGATCAGCTAAACCCTGAGCATATGGGCAAGATTCATCAGCCAGATACTACAGAAAATTCTTTCCTGGGTAACTCGGATCTCACCCCATCTAATAGCCCATCACAGGCCATTGGGCCTATTTACGATGAATATTTAATTACCAAAACCATGTTATCCCATCATACCATCTCCTCCATAAACTTATCGAGTTTAATCTTAAAGCCAGATAGATCTTTTGCCCCCATTGCTTCCCTTGGAAGGCTATTCCAAAACTTCACTCCTCTGATGGTTAAAAACCTTCGTCTAATTTCTAGTCTAAATTTCCTAGTGGCCAGTTTATATCCATTTGTTCTTGTGTCCACATTGGTATTGAGCTTAAATAATTCCTCTCCCTCTCCGGTATTTATCCCTCTGATATATTTATAGAGAGCAATCATATCTCCCCTCAACCTTCTTTTAGTTAGGCTAAACAAGCCAAGCTCCCTGAGTCTCCTTTCATAAGACAAGTTTTCCATTCCTCGGATCATCCTAGTAGCCCTTCTCTGCACCTGTTCCAGTTTGAATTCATCCTTCTTAAACATGGGAGACCAGAACTGCACACAGTATTCCAGGTGAGGTCTCACCAGTGCCTTGTATAACTGTACTAAAACCTCCTTATCCCTACTGGAAATACCTCTCCTGATGCATCCCAAGACCACATTTTTCACAGCCATATCACATTGGCGGCTCATAGTCATCCAATGATCAACCAATACTCCAAGGTCCTTTTCCTCCTCCGTTACTTCTAATTGATGTGTCCCTAGCTTATAACTAAAATTCTTGTTATTAATCCCTAAATGCATGACCTTACACTTCTCATTATTAAATTTCATCCTATTACTATTACTCCAGTTTACAAGATCATCCAGATCCTCCTGTAGGGTATCCCTGTCCTTCTCTAAATTGGCAATACCTCCCGGCTTTGTATCATCCACAAACTTTATTAGCACACTCCCACTTTTTGTGTCAAGGTCAGTAATAAAAAGATGAAACAAGATTGGTCCCAAAACCAATCCTTGAGGAACTCCACTGGTAACCTCCCTCCAGCCTGACAGTTCACCTTTCAGTAGGACCCGTTGTAGTCTCCCCTTTAACCAATTCCTTATCCACCTTTCAATTTTCCTATTGATCCCCATCTTATCCAATTTAACTAACAATTCCCCATGTGGCATGGTATCAAATGCCTTACTAAAATCTAGGTAAATTAGATCCACTGCGTTTCCTTTGTCTAAAAAATCTGTTACTTTCTCAAAGAAGGAGATCAGGTCGGTTTGGCATGATCTACCTTTTGTAAAACCATGTTGTATTTTGTCCCATTTACCATTGACTTCAATGTCCTTAACTACCTTCTCCTTCAAAATTTTTTCCAAGACCTTGCATACTACAGATGTCAAACTAACAGGCCTATAATTACCCGGATCACTTTTTTTCCCTTTCTTAAAAATAGGAACTATGTTAGCAATTCTCCTATCACACGGTACAACCCCTGAGTTTACAGATTCATTAAAAATTCTTGCTAATGGGCTTGCAATTTCATGTGCCAATTCCTTTAATATTCTTGGATGAAGATTATCTGGGCCCCCCGATTTAGTCCCATTAAGCTGTTTGAGTTTCACTTCTACCTCAAATATGGTAATGTCTACCTCCATATCCTCATTCCCATTTGTCATGCTACCATTATCCCTAAGATCCTCTTTAGTCTTATTAAAGACTGAGGCAAAGTATTTGTTTAGATATTGGGCCATGCCGAGATTATCCTTGACCTCCACTCCATCCTCAGTGTTTAATACCAACATGAATTTCAGATGCTGAAATCCGATCTGCACATTTAGGCCATTCCCCCACCCACAGCCCAGTGAAAGATCATTCTATAACTAGCAGCAACCAACTCTTACATCCCACTGCCCCATCTACAGGGAGGCAACCAAAAGTCAGAGATAAGGTCAGATTAGGACAGGGGTGGGCAAAGTATGGCCCGCGGCCCTCTAGACGTTTTAATCTGCAGGAGCAGCACCTGCAGACAGGACAGCACACAGAGCTGCTTGGTCATGCCTCCGTGTAGGAGCCGGAGCAGGGACATGCCACTGCTTCTGGGAGCTGCTTGAGATAAGCACCGCCTGGAGCCTGCACCTCTGACCCCCTCCCGTGCCCCAACCCCCTGTCCCAGCTCTGATCCCCCTCCTGCCTTCCAAACCCCTTGGTCCCAGCCTGGGGCTCCCTCCTGTACCCCCAACCCCTCATCCCAGAGCCACCCCAAAGCCTGTACCCCCAGCCAGAGCCCTCACCCCCTCCCACACCCCAACCCCCAATTTTGTGAGCAGTCATGGCCCGCCATACAATTTCCATACGCAGATGTGGCCCTCAGGCCAAAACGTTTGCCCACCCCTGGATTAGAACAATTTCAGTGGGGCAGAGAGTAGGGTAGTTGGGAAGAGGCCATCTGAAAGGGGGAAAAAACTGGGTTTATGTCCTTTTCCCCTTCTTTATTACAGATACAGTAGGCCTGAAAGGTATAAGGTATATTTTCCCGTTTCATTTTTTAACATAAGAAATTCAGGGCTCATCTACTGTGTTTTTTCCTGGAAGAGTCTACTGATGACTGAAGCACTAGTAGGTTTATGACATCAGGGAAACCACTGGGGAGAAAAGCAGTGTGTTTTAGATTCAGCACAGTCTGCCTCTTTATTAAAGAGCTGAGAAAGTTCTCAATCAAAATTTCAGTATCATCCAAAAGATCCAAGACATCAAGAACAGGCAGGGCCGGTGCAACCACTAGGCGAACTAGGCGGTCACCTAGGGCGCCAAGTGGTTGGGGGTGGCCAAAAGCGCACTCTGGGGAGGCGGTGGAGCGGAGGTGAGCTGGGGCAGGGGGGCGCGGGGAGGGCCGCCTGCAGCAAGTAACGGGATGGAGGGGCATACAGGAGAACCGCTCCCCGCCCCAGCTCACCTCTGCTCCGCCTCCTCCCCTGAGCATACTGCCCCACTACAAGTACGTTGCCTTTGGATCCACAAATCTGTACTTCAAGATTCTGGATCCCATAAACAGCCAGCAAAATGCAACCACACTGGTTTTAAAAATCAGAGTAATGGCTTTGCTGGGCAAAATTCTGACTGTAGAAATGCTACTGGTGAATTTACAGACTGCAGTGATCACAACGCAGGGAAGAACCTAATGGACTGGAGAGAAGTATGAATTTAAGACTCTCTAAGAAACTGCCAAACTTGGAAAGCTACACTTGTCAGTGGAGTGGAAGCAAGAAAGCAACAAACTGATTAAGGACTAATTTATGCTGTATGTAGTGGGCTACAGGAGGAAGTTTACCAACAAAACTATACTGGCATAACTCCCTATATGGATTATTCCAAACTATGTATCCCAAAGGGGAGCTATACCGATCTAATTATACTGGTACAGTTCTGCTGCTAAATTTACCCATGCGGACAAGCCCTATGTACTGCCTAAGGAAAAGAGGGGGCTAGGACATGCTAATTACCAATAGTATGTATTTCTAGAATATTCCAGACAGGTATTTATACCACATTCCCCAGAGTAGTATAAATACCTTCTAGGAATGCACAAAACAACGTGACTAGCATTTGTCACATACAGTTAATTCTCTCTCTCATCCTCTCTCCAGGAAGAAAGCTGTGTATACAATTAAATTTTTTGTTCAAGTATTTTCTTTTCTTTTTTTTGCTGCTCTGTGTTTATACGACAGAAGACAGCTCAAAGAAATGCATCTTGGACTTGGAATAAAAGGACTGAGGTTTGTAGTGATAATTCGTTCCTGTAGGAGCTCATTCCACAGTCTTGGACTGGCCTCTGAGAAAACTGTCTCTTCCATGGATTAGTTTATGCCTGCAGTGATGGCTCTGTTAGGCCAGAACAGCAGAGTGTTGACCTCTGTCTTCATCCTGGAGCTTCAGGCTCTTTTATGTATATGGAGTGCCTTTATGATAACAAGCAAGACTTTGACCATAACTCACTATTCTTTGGGAAGCTAGTGCAGAGAGAGGACAGGCCTGATGCGCTTGTGGTAGCAAGTGTTGCTGAGGAGATGTGCTGCAGAGTTCTGTACTAGAAGAGTTTCACAAGGAGATGGCTTCATGCCCAGGTCTATCACATTCTTGTAGTCCAGATGAGAGGGGATGCATGTGTATATAAATCAGGCCAGGTCATTGTCCACCAGGATGGGACAGAGTGCCCTACCCAACCAGAGACAGTACAGAGTGCTGCTGGCAGATGTTGTTATGTAAGAGCTCAGCATTCTCCTAAATTACGGACTGAATTTACCAATTGTGGGTGTGTGCCTTCAACCAGAAGAGACTGCACTACAGCAGCAAACTCCGCACAGGGCTTTTCTCTGTAACCAGCATCACCCTCATCAGGCTCCATTTCAGCTTCAGCCAGCTGTTCTTCATCCATGGGCTGATCTTATCCAAGCAATGTAATAACCTGGACAAACCTTATGGAATTACGATAAACTTTATTGAATAAGGGTTAATTCTTTTGGGGTACGTTATATTGAAAATGCAATTGTTTATGTGTTATTGTAGGACTGTATGTAACTTTTCTAGGAACTTCAAAGGACTTTTGGGGACAGTGCACATAAAGTAGATTTCCTAGGAAATACCTTGGGGGTGAAGGGAATACAAATGACCTATTCCTGCTCCTGGAAACTCCAGATCAAAGACCCCTCAACTGTATAAAGGGTGGACTAAACATGGTATGAGTGTGCTTTTCTGAGCTGAAGTTGTGATGAATTGTGACCACAAAGGAAACCCATTAGCTGGGGTGCTGAATGACTGCTCCTGTCAGAGCTCATGTTAGGGTTGCGGGATTCTCTGGTAAGCTTATTAGCATGTGTATAGGCTCTTTTATTGTTTTAAGGCAGTGGTTCTTAAACTATTTTACTGGTGATCCCTTTCACATAGCAAGTCTCTGAGTGCAACCCCCCTTATAAATTAAAAACACTTGTTTATATATTTAACATCATTATAAATGCTGGAGGAAAAGTGAGGTTTGGGGTGGATGCTGACAGCTCGTGCCCCCCATGTAATAACCTCGCGCCCAACCCCCAGTTTAAGAACCCCTGTTTTAAGGTATTTTTTTCAGTAACACTTTTACCTTAAGAATAAAATAGGCTTGCATAGGAAGTGCTGTGTGGCACCTTACAGCTGTAGCTATTACGCTATTAACCATCTCTAAAGAAAAAGCAAGATGGTATCCTTGGGCAACCTGCCTGTCCTGGGAATAACGCTGTGACAGCAGGGAACTGTGCAGCCTGGAAATACCCCAGTCAAAAGGGAGACACACAGATCTCCCATCCAGGAAAGGCAACAGCTGGGTAGTTGGAAACCTGAGAGTGGCTGCCCTTGATGATCCACACTGGGGAAATACAGGTGCAGTTGAACTGACACCTTCAACAAGAGGAGACTGCACCACAGCTGCAAACGCCTCACAGGGTTTCCTCTGCCACCAGCATCACTGACTTGTGGCTAGGTTTCAGCTTCAACTGGCTGTTCTTCAGCCATGAACTGATCTCATCCAGCACTGGGCCATCTAGGTGATAGTGAACCACTGGCATTAGTGAAGGGTAAATAGAGCCATGTGCCATCTGCAAATTGTTGGCTCTTTATTGCACGGCCTCTCACCAGTTTATCTGGTGGCTGCATGTGGATGCTGAATAAGACAGGAGAGAGAATTGGTCCTTGTGGGACTCCACAATTAAGCAGTCTAGTGACAAAGGTGCAGTTTCCCATCACTACCTTTTGGCTACACCCCTCCATGAATTAAAACCATTTTAGTATGTTCCCCTGGACTCTGCCACCTCTCAGGCAGCACAGCAGTACCTCATAGTCAACAATGTTGAACACTGCAGAGTGGTCCCGGAGAATGATAATGGATGTCTGCCCTTCAGCCACTAAGGAGGGAGACAAATTATTTAGGGAGGCACAAGGGAGTAGAAACTAGGCATAAGGGGATGAAATTCAGCAAAGAGCTAACTAGATGTTTTAGACTTTGGTGTTTAGTCTCCCCTAGGGAAGTGGTAAAAGCTTTGTCATTTCAAAAACTCAGCACTGGACTGGACACAGCACTAGTGAATACCCTAAGGACAGTTCGGCCCAGCTAGAGTAGTAGGGATGGACTAGTAGCTGACCTAAATAATAGAGCTTTTCTGTCTCTAACTTCTATAAAACTGTCTGTGTCAGATTCCAGAAGTGTGCTGGGAACTTTAATGAACGAACAGGCTCCCCTGAGCTGCTGCAGCCATCTTCTTCTGTCTTGTGCTGGTTAGCAGGGTTCCGGCTCACCAGAGGCATGCAGGCCCCACTCACCAGGACCTCTGTGCTCCTCTAAACACCTATAGCGACCTTCCCTGTCATAAACCCTACCCCAGATTGCTCATGATGGACCAAGGACAGAAGTGGCACAAAAGGGAAAGAGTTACAGCAATACAACTGCATAGTCAACTTGAAGCACAATGCTGTGCTCATGGCTATTAAGAATTTTACTTTTCTTAAAAAAGAAAGAAAAAAATAATTAATTTTTGCTTCATCTCTGGCAGAACTGAGGAGGGGTGGGGTGGTCTAGCAGATCAAATCTGGGAGAGCATGCACATGTAGGGGCAGTGTGACAAAAGAAAGACAATAGACAAGGCATCAAAACTTGCATCTTAATTAAAGATGACCTTAAAGGACAAAGGGGCTACTTAATAGAAGTAGTGCTTGTTTTCTACAGGTCTTCTCTTCGCAGAGCTCTACTGTAGGAGTTATCTAAGGTACTTATACAGTCCCCATTACCCCAATATTCAACCAGCTCAATCTCAAATGTACTTGTGAAGGGCGTGGGAGCTGCCTGTAATATTTGATGAGTACCGTGTGCCCAGGGTAGCGTTGTAACCTGGAGGGAGTTAATTCCAACGGGCCAGGCTACCCAAACAATTGCAGGCATGGGCGCTGACTTTTCTTTTGCCCAGTGAATGCTCCACCTCTTCCCACCCCCGCTCCACCCCCTCCTTTGAGGCCCTCCCCGCCCGCTGCTCGCTCCTCACCGACCTCCCGCCCTCTGGAGAACCTCCCACCAGCCATTCGTTGATTGGCAGCCAGCCCCAGGGCCCCGCAGAACAGCTGATCTGCAGCCAACCCACGACACCCTACCAAACAGCTGACTGGCAGCCAGCCCCGGGCCCCCCTCGAACAGCTGATTGGCGGCCAGCCCCGGGCCCCCATCGAACAGCTGATTGGCGGCCAGCCCCAGGGCCATGGACCCACTGTGACTGGGAGTGTTTTTTCTCTGGGTGCTTGAGCCCTGGAGCACTAACTGAGTTGGTGCCTGTGAATTCAGGTGTCATTTGCTTTTGAAGTTTACCTCACCCCATGCTGTGTTTTCTCATGGGAAGAGGAAATCCAGGTGGGAAACAAACAGAGAACATGAGGGTGGATAAGAAACAGGCCCTGAAGCAAAGGGGAGAGAGAGGTAGAAACTGCTGGGAAAGAGACTGAACCAGTCGGGCTTACTGAGTAATCACAGTGGGTAGAGGTAGGGTCTATAACCCAGGGACCCAAATCTGGGAGTCGGAGAATCACAGGATTCCACCTCAGGGCAGGTGAAATCACGAGGCTTATCACTTGGAGAGATTAGAGAGGGGTCAAGATCCAGCTAACACTGAATGGAGGTAGTATTTATCCTCACAAACCCCCATGAGGAAGGGCAGTGCTATTATCTTCATTGTGCAGAAAGGGAACTGAGGCATAGAGACTAAGTGAAATGCCCAAGGTCCCACAGGAAGTCTGTGACAAAGCAGGAAATTGAAGCCAAGGCTCCAGAGTCCTACACCCGTGCCCTAACCACTGGGTTATCCTTCCTCTCTAAAGAGTTGCATTGCTTAGCACAGAGGATTATGAGGAGGAAACGTCAGGAAAAACCATGTGGTTATGAATCTCTGCTAGATTATCTCCCTCCCTGTGAAGGTACCATGGTAATCAATTCATGTCTGATTCTTCATTTTGACAGTCTAAACAGATAAAGCTCTTTGAGTCTCTCACAGTAAGGCATTTTCTCAAGTCCTTCACTCATTTGTGGCTTTTCTCTGTACCCTCTTCAGTTTTTCCAACATCCTTTTAAAAACATGAACCAAAACCAGGTTTTGCTGAAAATCCTCACTGATGTTGATTGGGGACTTTCTCAGAGGGAAGAGATGGGGGGCACAAAAGCCTCTCCCTGA
Source organism: Caretta caretta (assembly GCF_965140235.1). Lineage (NCBI taxonomy): Eukaryota > Metazoa > Chordata > Testudines > Cheloniidae > Caretta > Caretta caretta. The sequence goes on from NC_134215.1 coordinate 85,455,085, forward strand.
ATTGTTTTTTAGGCATTTGAATAAAATAGATATTAGCAAAACTTTTTAAAAATAAGTTTTGAACAGTCTGAATAAACAATTTCCCCACTGGTAATGAGGTTTAATTATAAGTATCACTAATGTAATAATGCTAACAGTTCTTCATTATTCCAGTATCTTCCAAGAATAACAAGATTAAAAATTCAATTATTGTCTATGTAAACAAGAAACAAATAAATCTTTTTCTGAAAAACAAACAAACAAATAGCCCTTTCAGGCCTTCTCCATGCACCATAAAGAGGAAGAAAAGGGCAGTAACTCATTTTTCCAATCACCTTTAACAAGTCTTCTGATGATACATAAGCCAAAATATAATCCATCTCCCTCTCCCAGGACTGAAAACACAGCTATAAATCTGATACATGCAGAGAGAAAGTGGGTACAGTAAGAATAACAGAAATCATAAAATCATAGAAATGTAGGACTAGAATGGACCTCAAGAAGTCATCATGTTCACCCCCCTGCGCTAAGGCAAAACCAAGTACACCTAGACCAGCCCTGGCAGCTGCTTGTCTAACATTTTCTTAAAAACTTCCAATGATGGGAACTTCACAGCCTCCCTTGGAAGCCTGTTCCACTCTTTATCTAGCCTTACAGTTAGAAAATTTTTCCTCATATCTAAAGCTCCCTGACTGCAGATTAAGCCCATTACTTCTTGTGCTACCTCCAGTGGACATGGAGAACAACTGATCACAGTCCTCTTTATAACAGCCCTCACAGATTGGAAGACTGATCAGGTCCCCCCTCAGTCTTCTTTTCTCAAGGCTAAGCATACCAAGTTTTTTAACCTTTCCTCATAGGTCAGGTTTTCTAAACCTTTTATCATTTTTGTTGCTCTCCTTTGGAGTCTCTCTAGTCTGTACCCATCTTTTCTAAAGTGTGGTGCCAAGAACTGGACACAGTACTCCAGCTGAGGCCTCACCAGTGCAAAGTAGAGTGTGACAATTATCTCCTGTCTTATATATGATACACTTTTTAATACACCGCAGAATAGTATTAGCCTTTTTCGCAACTGCATCACATTGTTGATAACAGTCTTCAAAGGAGACAGCTGTGGTTCTCATTTATATGCCTATGAACACAATAGCCAGCCAAGAGGTTAGTCCAACCACCTGCTCTGCTGTTCACTTCCTCTCAGAGAGGTCCTCATTAGCCCAGGAAGACATCGTGAATCACTCAGTTGTTACAATGTCCATATATATGAATTTGCAACGGGACGCCTGTTTGCCGTGGTAGTGCCAGGTCCTGACCATATGCAATGAGAGGAAGGCAGCACTGGACACAGTGTCCTGTCCCCAAATGAGATAGTCTCATACTCTTGGTGTTTTGCCAGCTTGTCACATTAGGTCCCATGATTTTGTGGCATTTGCATGCTGCTTTCAATCACACAAATTTCCACCTGACCTCTTTGAGAGCACTTCCCTCTTCCACGCACCAGAGGCAGTTGTTCCTCATTGAGCCACTGTTGCTTCCTTCTCTTCACCCCTGTAAGTCTCCAACTCAGTCACTGTTCTATGAACAAACCGCCCTGCAGGGAAGATAATGGGCACCTGTCCTGGTCCTGCCAAGTAGTATCACCTCCCTTTTTATTCAGTGGTACAGTAAAAGGGTGAAGCAAGTGGGTAGTGAGTGCCTGAAACCCCACTACTCTGCCAGCAGGTACTGCCCGTTAGGAGAGAGTTAAGTGGGGTCTGCTGACTCACTGAGGTGGGAGCCTACTACCCCACCTGGGAATAAAGGAGGTAGAAGTGGTTCTCTAGGGAGAGAGGCTCTAATGCAGTGGTCCCCAAACTTTTCAGGGTCGTGCCCCCCACCCATATCCTTGGCCGTGCCCCTCCCCCAGTGCCAGGAGCAGGGCCGTGGCTCACAGCAGGGGGGATCCACACAGGGTAAGAGGGGGCAAGGGTGGGGCCTGGGCTGGAGGAGAGCTGGGATTGGAACAGGGCTGGGTGGTGCTCCCTCCCTGCCCCCATGGGGGCTGGCCCAGGCCCCGCTGTGCCCCCCCAAACAGGGGTGTGTGCCCCACAGTTTCGGGACCTCTGCCTCTAATGTAGGGCTGGGCAGTCCAGAAGGAAATGCTCTAGGAGCAGCCCAGGCTAGGGAGAAGGTCTGAGCTGAACTTTCTCATATTGTAGATTCCTTATGAATAGGGGCCTACCAAATTCACAGCGATGAAAAACGTGTCACAGACCATGAAATTTGGTCTCCCACCATGAAATCTAGTCTTTTGCATGCTTTTACCTTATACTATACTGATTTCACAGGGAAGACCATCATTTCTCAAATTGGGGATCCTGACCCAAAATGGAGTTACAGAGGGTCACATGGTTATTTTTTGGGGGTTATGGTACTGCCACCCTTACTTCTGCATTGCTGCCTTCAGATCTGGGTGGCCAGAGAGTGGTGGCTGCTGACTGAGGGCCCAGCTCTGCAGGTAGCAGCGCAGAAGTAAGGGTGGCAATACCGTACCTTGCCACCCTTCCTTCTGCACTGCTCCTGGTGGCGGCTCTTCCTTCAGAGCTGGGCTCCCAGCCGGCAGCTGCCCAGCTCTGACGGCAATGCCGCCCCAGCAGCAGTGCAGAAGGAAGGGTAGCAGTACTGCAACACCCCCTACAATAACCTCGCGACCCCCCCATAACTCCTTTTTGGGTCAGTACCCCTACATTTATAACACCATGAAATTTCAGATTAAAATATCTGAACTCATGAAATTTACGATTTTAAAATTCCTACGACTGTGAAATTGACCAAAAGGGACCGTGAATTTGGAAGGCCCCTACTTAAGAATAAAGCCAAACTCCATGGACAGGAAGTCCACTCTGCATGGGATGGGGACTATGTTTGCAGAACAGGTTAAAGAAGGCAACTGCATTCAGGAGAGAGCAAGACAGAGAATCCCAAATCCTGGGAACTGTAGGCTCCCTCTGCATGTCTTAGCTGCCCTAGCTATACAACCTCCTCCCAATGCCTGTGGCTTCTCTATAGTGCTGCATGTTGCTTCTCTGCCAACTTCAGAAGGTTCTTAATGAAGGCATTGCAGCCTCTGCACAGGACCCAGTGGCTGTTGCAGGGGCTGCAGAATGGAGTATCTAGTCCTCAGAGAACCACTTCCCTTCCATTGGCAGACTATCATAACCACAGGGGGCTGCATGAGGAGGCAAGTGGAGTCCCCCTTTATTTCAGCAGTCAAGAAGCAGGGTCACAACCCACATCTCCATGTGCTCATGACAGCGATAGTTTCAGCCTGATGTGCATGTACACTGTAGATAGTAGGGCTTGGGCTCTCTCCTAGAGTTTAAAATATTAGAAGATAAACCAAAATGCTCACCTGCCTTTTAAGCCAAGCCAATCTCACAATTTCTTTTGACTTGTCTCAGGACGTATTTGCTCTATGGGTTTCCAATAGTGCAAGCTGCAACCTCTCAGCTTTGAGATACATGGATCAGGGCATAATCTTGCAGCACAACAGTATTATGACATATTTGCAGACACAGGACTCCCAAAAGGATGACCCCTGGGATCTCTGCTCCTTTCTAGCACTCACTAAAGAAACCCCAAATAACAGATCCCTGAAACCCTGCAGGCATCAGCCAAGCACTGAATATGATCTGCTACTCTCAAGGCCTGGACGATGCTACCCTAATCTAGCTGCATTTAGGGGGAGGGCACTCCAACTACTTTTATGCACATTCAGGCCCAAAGGAGGAGGTCTCCCCTGCTTGATTAGTCCTAGCTGATTCCAAGATGCTCAGAGCTCATGCACGGATTCCAGGCTGACGGGCACCACTGTCTTTTCACTGCAGTTATAAAAGATCCCCTCCATGAGTTCACTTCCAGAAAAATCACTGACTGGATTGGTGCATTAGAATGCTGTAGAGATTTAACCTGGTGCAAAGGACAGATAGGAAGAGTACAGGCTGCCAGGTCTCCCAAAGTCATTGTGGACAGAAATATTTATCTTTCTGGTGGGTAGGTTTGTTTTCTGGATTCTCTTCTGAATCCCTTCATTTCCCCCCATGGCATGGTGTCCAGCTGTCCAGTGCAGAAAGGCCAGAGGTGATACTGAACAGCCACTGTTACATTTAAACATCTGCAGGACTGGATTACTTCCATCCAAGAGTTTTAAACCAAATGTCTAAAGAGTTCCCTTTACAGTTGATGGTGATATTTTAAAAAAAATTGGAACACTGGGGAAATTCCAGAAAACTGTAACATTGTGCCAGTACTTAAAGAGTGTAAAGATGATGATCCAGGGAATTTTAGGCCAGTTAAACAGAGGTCCCAGGCAAAACTGTGGAAAGGCTGACACAGGATGCAGTTGGTAAAAAATTAAAAAACAGTAGCATTAATGCCAGTCAACATGGTTTTATAGAAAATAGGCATTGTCAAACAAACAATATTTTTTTCATTGAATTTAAAGTTTGTTTGATAAAAGTAACCGTTGAGAGAATATAATTAGACTTCTGTAAGCCACTGGGCTTAATACCTCAACATTCTGTTAAAAAAGAATTAGCATTATACAAAATAAATGTAGCCCATTTCAAATGGATTAAAACTGGCTAACTGATAATTTTCAACAAGTAATGATAAATGGAGAATCATCCTCAATGGGATGTTTCTAGGGGAATCCCACAGGGATTTGTTCTTGGCCCAATGTTATTCAATATCTCTATCAATGATCTGGAAAAAATGTAAAATCATTGCTGGTAAAAAGAACAGGAGTACTTGTGGGACCTTAGAGACTAACATATTAGTCTCTAAGGTGCCACAAGTACTCCTGTTCTTTTTGCGGATACAGACTAACACGGCTGCTACTCTGAAACCTGATTGCTGGTAAAGTTTGTAGATGACACTAAAATTGGTGGAATGGTAAATAATGATGGTCAGTTCTACAGAGCAATCTGAACAACATGCATTTTAAAACACATAAATGTGCAAGGTTGAGATCTAGGAACCAAGAATTTAGGGTACACTTATAAGATGGGGCTGTATTTTGGAAAGCAATAACTCAGAAAATGTCTTCAGGATTCATGATTGATAACCAATTGAACTTGACCTCCCAATTCAATGCTGTTGCTAAGAAAACTAACATGCTTCTTGGATGTATAAGCAGGGTAATAGTAAATCAGACTAATGAAGCAATATTACCTCTGTGCATGGCATTAGTGAGACCATTACTGGATACTGTGTCCAACTCTAGAATCCATGCTTCAAAAAGAAAGTTGACAAATTAAAAAGGATTCAGAAAAGAACGACAAGAATGATTTGAGGTCTGGAAAGCTTGCCTTACAGTAAAAGGCTAAAGAAGCTCAGTCTATTTAGTGTATCCAAGAGAAGGTTAAGAGGTGACTCAATCACAGCCTACAAGTACCTACATGGGGAGAAGATTTCTAACAGGAGAGGACTCTTCAATTTAGCAGATAAAGGCATAAACAATGTAATGGCTAGAAGCTGAAACTAGACAAATTCAATTAGAAATAAAAGGTGCAAATTTTCAACAGTGAGGGTAATTAACCATTGGAATAAGTTACCTAGAGAGGTGGTGGATTTTCTACCACTTGAAGTCCTTAAGTCAAGTTCAGATGTCTCTTTCTAAAACAGTCTAACACAGGAAACCAGACTAGATGGTCAAAATGTCCCTTCTGGCCTTAGAATCTACTAGTTACTTTAAAAAGATGGTGAGGATTACTATGGAATAATGTAACATGCACCTTCATATACTTTATGTTGCTCCCAATCCCTGAGCACCCAGGCTTGGGAAGCTAAACTAGGTCTCCCCTATTTCAGTGTACAGCATGCCAAGGAGTAAGAGGCTAGGTCAGGGTCTCCCACTTACCTAAGACTACATCTATACTACAGACTAGAGGTGTGATTCCCAGCGTACGTACACACACTCGCACTCGCGCGACGACAGCTGGGAAACACCCCTAATGTGTGCTGACATAGCCTAAGATACTGTGCCACTGCTGTACTTCCCGTGCTACCGCAGCTACACTGTTATTTACACTCAGTAGCACGAGCATGCATACGCAAGCTGGGAATCACCCCTAACTTGTGCAGACATAACCTAAGATAATGGGTAGAAGAGACGAATACAGGTACAGTACCCATGCTCCTGCAGAAGCAGTCTCCCTGGAACACCCTGCCATGAAGCAAGGAGAAATTTGCTGGTTTATTTTTATATTTGGAATCTCTTGGGTCAAAGTTTCCAAGTAAGCAGTAAAACACTCCATTATCTCCAGATAAATTGAAGGCAAGCTAGTGCTTCAACAGGCACGTGCTTCCTAGTTTGAAGCTTCCAATAATGGTCATTAACCTCTTGGCTTCAGGGTCAGCACAGAGACATTTTTCCATTTCTCAGTCATGATGCACAGAGGGAAATTCACTCCTCCTCAGTTCCCTCCTTTCTTGGCCTCCCCAGCTAAAGAACCACTGGATTGGAAGAGGAAGGAATGTCTGCAGTCCACAGTTTTAAATTCCCATTGGAGGCAAAGTCTGTACCTTCTGGCAGTGCCAGGGTTAAAGAGGCACGGCAAAATCCTGGAACGCAGCCAATCACAGACTCAGGAACATCTGTTTTCTTAGGGAATTATGGCACTAAATTTACAATGGCACATGACAGCAATTAATCTGTGGTGAAACAGGATTAGCAGCCTCCAGCCACACTCTTCTATGTCTGTGCTCTCAGTCTGCACAAAATGGAAGAATTTATCTCCTCAAATAACAGTTGTGATTCTGGACAACCAAAACCAGGCAGAGTTGCTACAGGGGAATCCTGCTCAAGTGCCTTCAGTCCAGCTGGAGGAGTGAGAGTTATTAACACAGTGGTGCTGACCCTTTTCAGACTTAGGGCCAAATATACGTCACAAAGGTCAAAGGACCAAAATCAGTACTCAGGGCCTGTTCTGCTTCATACCAGCATAGTGGAGTCATAGAATATAGAATATCAGGATTGGAAGGGACCTCAGGAGGTCATCTAGTCCAACCCCCTGCTCAAAGCAGGACCAAGCCCCAATTTTTGCCCCAAATCCCTAAATGGCCCCCTCAAGGATTGAACTCACAACCCTGGGTTTAGCAGACCAATGCTCAAACCACTGAGCTATCTCTCCCCCCCAAGAGCACAGAGACAACAAAGCCACTCTCTACTCCTCTCTTCCTGCTGAGCCTGGGGCAGTGATGCCCCCAGGCTACTCTAACCTGGGTTGGGGTACAGAATCAGGGAACTATAATTGGTTACCAGTTAACTTTTTTCACTTTCTTAGGCTCCCCTAAACAGCTGTGTGGACACAGGCATCCAGCCTTTCTTAGGTCTGCCACAGGCTCAGGCAGAGCCAGCTGAGCTCTTATTATACTCTCCCTGGGGCTCTCACAGCCTGGCAAAGAAGCAGGCAATGGAGCAGCTGGAGTTACTCTATTTCTCCAAGATACAACAGGCAGTCAGCAGGGGAGCTGCAGAGCAGTTGCAGTGGGTTGGGATGGAGTGCTGCCAACTCACCCCAGAGCTGGCCCTGTGACTGCTGGGGAAGCAGTGGGTGGTTAGGGTGGTGGTGCTCTCTACTTCCTCCTTAGAGCAGAATGACCAATTCTAGTACTTCAGTTTAAAAATTGCAGGGTGTGGCTAAGAAAGCATATCTTCAATTCTAAATCAAATACAGTAGAACCTCAGAGATATACACACCAGAGTTACGAACTGACCAGTCAGCCACATACCTCATTTGGAACTGTAAATATGCAATCAGGCAGCAGCAGAGACAAAAAAAGAAAAGCAAATACAGTACAGTACTGTGTTAAATGTAAACTACTAAAAAAAATAAAGGGAAAATTAAAAAAAAGATGAGACAAGGTAAGGAAACGGTTTCTGTGCTTGTTTCATTTAAATTAAGATGGTTAAAAGCAGCACTTTTCTTCTGCATAGTAAAGTTTCAAAACTGTATTAAGTCAATGTTGAGTTGTAAACTTTTGAAAGAGCCATCATAACGTTTGTTCAGAGTTCCAAACATTTCAAAGGTGTTCATAACACCGAGGTTCTACTGTACGTGTTTTCTGGAGGGCCCTGCATTGAACTCCACTGCACTACGTGGAGCTAGAGCACAGAGAGAAATAAGCAGAAAACTGCAGGCAGCCCTTGTCTTCCTACTTTTTTTTTTTAAAAAAAAAACAAAAAGTTTTTGTACCACCACCTCCAGCCCCATGCAGTTTGAGAAAGCCAGCTCCACAAGAACCACTACAGCTATGGAGATCAAACAAGAGGCAGAGAACTCCAAGGTAGAAGATCATAGATTCCAAGGCCCAAAGGGACCTGTGTGATAATCCAGTCTGACCTCCTGTATAGCACAGGCCATAGAACTTTCCCACAATAATTCCTAGAGCACAGCTTTTAGAAAAGCATCCAATCTTGATCTAGAAATAGTCAGTGATGGAGAATCCACCATGACCCTTGGTAAGTTGTTCCAATGATTACTTAACCTCACTGTCAAAAATGTCCACCTTATTTCCAGTCTAAATTTGTCTAGCTTCAACTTCTAGCTATTGGATCATGTTATATCTTTCTCTGCTAGACTGACGAGCCCATTATCAAATATTTGTTCCCAGTTTAGATATTTATCGACTGTAAGCAAGTCAAATGCCTTACAGAAGTCTAAGTGTATTACATCAAAAGAGAAGGTTACTCCCCTTGTGCAGTAACTGAGGTTCTTCGAAATGTGTGTTCCTGTGGGTGCTCCACTCCAAGTGATGGTGCATCCCTGCACCTTTGCTTGGAGAGTTTTGCAGCAGTGCCTGTATGGGCTGCGCACGCACAGAGCCTCCCTCATGCGCCATTGGCACTTCATCTAGCATGTGCGCAAGACCCAGATTCCTCAATTCCTTCTCTGCCGCAGTCTACTTTAAACTCTGAAGTAGATGGGAGGAGGGTGGGTAGTGGAGCACCCACAGGGATACACATCTCAAAGAACCTCATTTACTGCACAAGGTGAGTAACCTTCTCTTCTTCGAGATATGTCCCTGTGGGTGCTCCACTCCAGGTGACGGTAGAGTAGTGCCTTCCTAGGATGGTAGGGGCTTCAGAGTTGGTAGGATAAGTGATAATATGGCTCGACCCAGGCGAGTATCCATCTTAGGGCCTTGCATGATTGCATAATGTTTGGCAAAAGTGTGTTCGGAGGCCCAGGTGGCAGCTTTGCCTATGTCTATAAGGGGAACGTTGTTTAGGAATGCTACAGACGCTGATATGGATCTAGTACAGTGGGTCTTGATCCCTGCTGGAGGTTAGGTTTCTTTTAATTGACAGCACAGGTGAATATATCCATTAGAGTGTCTCTGCATAGATATGGAGGTACCCTTAGAGCATTCTGCAATGGATATAAAGAGTTTTGGTGAAACTCTAAATGGCTTGGTACTGTCCAAGCAGAAAGCTAGTGCTCTTCTAACACCGAGGGTGTGCATCATAGCTTTGAACGTGTTCTCGTGTCACTTAGGAAAGAAAGGTGAAAGCTGTATAGGTTGATTAATTAATTTATCTTTAAAAAAAAAGATAGTGTATGGCGGATCTGCCATGAGAGCCCCAATTTCTCCCACACGTCCAGCAGATGTGATTGCTATTAGGAGTGCCATTTTTCCTGGATAGGTGTAGTAAGGAGCAGTTTGCTAAGGGTTTGAACTGTTTCTGAGTGCGAACCATTAAGACCAAGTTTAAGTCCTGGGATTGTGTGGGTGGTCTCACGTCCGGACAGATGGTTTGAATGCCCCTGAGGAATTGCTTGGTGATTGGGTGATCAAAAATTGTAGTGTTGCCAATTTTTTGGTGAAAGGCAGTGATAGGAGAGGTATCTTTACTGAGCTGATGGAGAGGTCAGATTGTTTTAATTCCAGGAAGTAGTCTAATATCAATGGAAGAAGTGCAGATGTTCCATCAGTTTGTCTAGCGGTGCACCATGCTGTAAATATCTTCCACTTATGTAGGCAAGTGCTACGTGTAATATGTTTTCTACTGTGGAGCAGCAGCCTCTGGTCCTGTTCAGAACAACTTAGTTTGTCATTAGAGAATCATAGAGGAGCCATGCCTTCAGATGTAGCATCTTTATGTTTGGATGTTGCAATTGATCCTCTCATTGTGTTAATAGGTCCGTCTGGAGCGGGAGAGTGATGTACGGATACCACGCTTGTCTTGGCCATGTGTGGGCTATTAGGAGGACTCTGGCTTTGTCAGTCTTTTATTTTCTGTATTACTCTGGGTAGTAATGGTATTAGTGGGAATGCATAGAAAAAGTCTGTGTTCCACATGGTCAGGAACACATCCCCTATTGATCGCTTCCCCAGGCCTGCTCTGGAGCAGAATTTTGGACACTTGGTGTTGCAGACAGTCACAAATAGATCTATTTGTCAGTGGCCCCATTCCAGTATTGCGTTGTTTAATTCCCATTTGTGGTCATGGGGAAAATGTCCGCTGAGTTCGTTTGCTGTGGTGTTCTGGCATCCAGATAGGCAGGAAGCTGAGACATGGATATTGTGTTGGATGCACCAATTCCAGAGTCTCATAGCCTCAGTACAGAGCGAGTGTAATCAGGCTCCCCCTTGCCTGTTTAAATAAAACATGCAACCAATGTTGTCAGTCATTACTCTTATGTTTTAGTTTCTTATAAACTGTAGAAAGTGGAGGCCAGCATTGCAGATGGCAAGGAGTTCTAGAAGGTTTATGTGTTGCCTTGTCTTGGCTGTGGACCATAATCCCTGAATTGTGCGATGTTGCATGTGTTCTCCCCACTCAACAAGGGAGGCATCTGTTGTGATGATCTGCGATGGAGGATCTTGTGTAAACACAAAAAGAAAAGGAGTACTTGTGACACCTTAGAGAATAACAAATTTATTTGAGCATAAGCTTTTGTGAGCTACAGCTCACTTCATCAAATGCATTCAGTGGAAAATTCAGTGGGGAGATTTATAGACAGAGAACATGAAACAATGGGTGTTACCATACACACTGTAACAAGAGAGTGATCACTTAAGGGGAGCCATTACCACCAGCAGAGCGGGAGGTGGGGGAGGGGAAGGGGGGGAACCTTTTGTAGTGATAATCAAGGTGGGCCAATTCCAGCAGTTGACAAGAACGTCTGAGGAACAGTGGGGGGTGGAGGGGTGGAATAAACATGGGGAAATAGTTTTACTTTGTGTAATGACCCATCCACTCCCAGTCTCTATTCAAGCCTAAGTTAATTGTATCCAGTTTGCCAATTAATTCCAGTTCAGTAGTCTCTCGTTGGAGTCTGTTTCTGAAGTTTTTTTTGTTGAAGAATTGCCACTTTTAGGTCTGTAATCGAGTGACCAAAGAGATTGAAGTGTTCTCCAACTGGTTTTTGAATGTTATAATTCTTGACGTCTGATTTGTGTCCATTTATTCTTTTACATAGAGACTGTCCAGTTTGATCAATGTACATGGCAGAGGGGCATTGCTGGCACATATCACATTGGTGGATGTGCAGGTGAACGAGCCTCTGATAGTGTGGCTGATGTTATTAGGCCCTATGATGGTGTCCCCTGAATAGATATGTGGACACAGTTGGCAATGGGCTTTGTTGCAAGGATAGGTTCCTGAGTTAGTAGTTCTGTTGTGTGGTTGCTGGTGAGTATTTGCTTCAGGTTGGGGGGCTGTCTGTAAACAAGGACTGGCCTGTCTCCCAAGATCTGTGAGAGTGATGGGTCGTCCTTCAGGATAGGTTGTAGATCCTTGATGATGCGTTGGAGAGGTTTTAGTTGGGGGCTGAAGGTGATGGCTAGTGGCGTTCTGTTATTTTCTTTGTTGGGCCTGTCCTGTAGCAGGTGACTTCTGGGTACTCTTCTGGCTCTGTCAATCTGATTGTTTACTTCAGCAGGTGGGTATTGTAGTTCTAATGCTTGATAGAGATCTTGTAGGTGTTTGTCTCTGTCTGAGGGGTTGGAGCAAATGCAGTTGCATTGTAGAGCTTGGCTGTAGACAATGGATCGTGTGGTGTGGTCTGGATGAAAGCTGGAGGCATGTAGGTAGGCATAGCGGTCAGTAGGCTTCTTGTATAGGGTGGTGTTTATGTGACCATCGCTTATTAGCAGCATAGTGTCCAGGAAGTAAAAAGAAAAGGAGTACTTGTGGCACCTTAGAGACTAACCAATTTATCTGAGCATAAGCTTTCGTGAGCTACAGCTCACTTCATCCGATGAAGTGAGTTGTAGCTCACGAAAGCTTATGCTCAGATAAATTGGTTAGTCTCTAAGGTGCCACAAGTACTCCTTTTCTTTTTGCGAATACAGACTAACACGGCTGTTACTCTGAAACCTGTCCAGGAAGTGGATCTCTTGTGTGGACTGGTCCAGGCTGCGGTTGATGGTGGGATGGAAATTGTTGAAATCATGGTGGAATTCCTCAAGGGCTTCTTTTCCATGGGTCCAGATGATGAAGATGTCATCAATGTAGCGCAAGTAGAGTAGTGGCATTAGGGGACGAGAGCTGAGGAAGCGTTGTTCTAAGTCAGCCATAAAAATGTTGGCATACTGAGGGGCCATGCGGGTACCCATAGCAGTGCCACTGATCTGAAGGTATACATTGTCCCCAAATGTGAAATAGTTATGGGTGAGGACAAAGTCACAAAGTTCAGCCACCAGGTTTGCCGTGACATTATCAGGGATAGTGTTCCTGAAAGCTTATAATCCATCTTTGTGTGGAATGTTGGTGTAGAGGGCTTCTACATCCATAGTGGCCAGGATGGTGTTTTCAGTAAGATCACCAATGGATTGTAGTTTCCTCAGGAAGTCAGTGGTGTCTCAAAGATAGCTGGGAGTGCTGGTAGCGTAGGGCCTGAGGAGGGAGTCTACATAGCCAGACAATCCAGCTGTCAGGGTACCAATGCCTGAGATGATTGGGCATCCAGGATTTCCAGGTTTATGGATCTTGGGTAGCAGATAGAATACCCCAGGTCGGGGTTCCAGGGGTGTGTCTGTGCAGATGTGCCAGCAATGCCCCTCTGCCATGTACATTGGTCAAACTGGACAGTCTCTACGTAAAAGAATAAATGGACACAAATCAGATGTCAAGAATTATAATATTCAAAAACCAGTTGGAGAACACTTCAATCTCTTTGGTCACTCGATTACAGACCTAAAAGTGGCAATTCAACAAAAAAACTTCAGGTTTCAGAGTAACAGCCCTGTTAGTCTGTATTCGCAAAAAGAAAAGGAGTACTTGTGGCACCTTAGAGACTAACCAATTTATTTGAGCATAAGCTTTCGTGAGCTACAGCTCACTTCATTGGATGCATACTGTGGAAAGTGTAGAAGATCTTTTTATACACACAAAGCATGAAAAAAATACCTCCCCCCACCCCACTCTCCTGCTGGTAATAGCTTATCTAAAGTGATCACTCTCCTTACAATGTGTATGATAATCAAGTTGGGCCATTTCCAGCACAAATCCAGGGTTTAACAAGAACGTCTGAGTAGGGGAGTGGGGGTAGGAAAATACAAGGGGAAATAGGCTTGAATAGAGACTGGGAGTGACTAAGTCATTATGCAAGGTAACCTAAGTTAATTGTATCCAATTTGCAAATTAATTCCAATTCAAGTGTTTCTCGCTGGAGTCTGGATTTCAAGGTTTTTTGTTGTAATATCGCAACTTTCATGTCTGTAATTACGTGACCAGAGAGATTGAAGTGTTCTCCGACTGGTTTATGAATGTTATAATTCTTGACATCTGATTTGTGTCCATTTATTCTTTTACGTAGAGACTGTCCAGTCTGACCAATGTACATGGCAGAGAGGCATTGCTGGCACATGATGGCATATATCACATTGGTGGATGTGCAGGTGAACGAGCCTGATAGTGTAGCTGACGTTATTAGGCCCTGTGATGGTGTCCCCTGAATAGATATGTGGGCACAGTTGGCAACGGGATTTGTTGCAAGGATAGGTTCCTGGGTTAGTGGTTCTGTTGTGTGGTATGTGGTTGCTGGTGAGTATTTGCTTCAGGTTGGGGGGCTGTCTGTAGGCAAGGACTGGCCTGTCTCCCAAGATTTGTGAGAGTGTTGGGTCATCCTTCAGGATAGGTTGTAGATCCTTAATAATGCGTTGGAGGGGTTTTAGTTGGGGGCTGAAGGTGACGGCTAGTGGCGTTCTGTTATTTTCTTTGTTAGGCCTGTCCTGTAGTAGGTGACTTCTAGGAAGTCTTCTGGCTCTATCAATCTGTTTCTTCACTTCTGCAGGTGGGTATTGTAGTTGTAAGAATGCTTGATAGAGATCTTGTAGGCGTTTGTCTCTGTCTGAGGAGTCGGAACAAATGCAGTTGTATCGCAGAGCTTGGCTGTAGACGATGGATGGTGTGGTGTGGTCAGGGTGAAAGCTGGAGGCACGTAAGTAGGAATAGCGGTCAGTAGGTTTCCGGTATAGGGTGGTGTTTATGTGACCATCGTTCATTAGCACTGTAGTGTCCAGGAAGTGGATCTCTTGTGTGGACTGGTCCAGGCTGAGGTTGATGGTGGGATGGAAATTGTTGACATCATGGTGGAATTCCTCAAGGGCTTCTTTTCCATGGGTCCAGATGATGAAGATGTCATCAATATAGCGCAAGTAGAGTAGGGGCGTTAGGGGACGAGAGCTGAGGAAGCGTTGTTCTAAGTCAGCCATAAAAATGTTGGCATACTGTGGGGCCATGCGGGTACCCATAGCAGTGCTGCTGATCTTCAAAAACTTCAAAAAAACTTCAAAAACAGACTCCAGCGAGAGACTGCTGAATTGGAATTAATTTGCAAACTGGATACAATTAACTTGGGCTTGAATAGAGACTGGGAGTGGATGGGTCATTACACAAAGTAAAACTATTTCCCCATGTTTATTCCACTCCTCCACCCCCCACTGTTCCTCAGATGTTCTTGTCAACTGCTGGAAATGGCCCACCTTGATTATCACTACAAAAGGTCTCTCCCCCCCCCCCCCCCCCCCGCTGGTAATAGCTCCCCTTAAGTGATCACTCTCTTGTTACAGTGTGTATGGTAACACCCATTGTTTCATGTTCTCTCTGTATATAAATCTCTGCACTGTATTTTCCACTGAATGCATTTGATGAAGTGAGCTGTAGCTCACAAAAACTTATGCTCAAATAAATTTGTTATTCTCTAAGGTGCCACAAGGACTCCTTTTCTTTTTGCGGATACAGACTAACACGGCTGCTTCTCTGAAACTTGTGTAAACAGGATCTCTGAACACAGGTTGTGTGGTTGGGTCCACCAAGTTAGTGAGTCCTTGACCTTGGGGGACATCATTAATCGTATGTTTAACCTGTGTTTATTTGGTCTGTAGATGGTTGCTAATTTGATGGTGTCAAATTTGCAAATTGGGCCTGCACAAAGACAGGGAGTGGCACGGTCACTACAAAAAATAATTTTCCCTCTGTTGATACTCAGATCTTCTTGTCAACTGCTGGGAATGGGCCACATCCACTTTGATTGAATTGGCCTTGTTAGCACTGACCCCCGCACATGGTAAGGCAACTCCCATCTTTTCATGTGCTGTATATTTATACCTGCTTAGTGTATTTTCCATTCCATGCATCTGATGAAGTGGGTTATATCCCATGAAAGCTTATGCCCAAATAAATTTGTTAGTCTAAGTTGCCACAATGACTCCTTTTCTTTTTGCGGATACAGACCAACACGGCTGCTACTCTGAAACCAAAGATTTAATGATAATCCATTTGTCTTGAGAAGCTTTCATAAAACATATCAAATTAGTCATTCCTTCAAGCTCATCTTACAATTTTTCATTTAAAACACATGAAAATAGTTTAAATAACTGATTCCTAATTACATAATTGAAAAGAATTAATAAAATAATTTAATTATTTTTAAAAGTGATCTGATGATTGGCCATGAAAGGTATAACGGGGCGAGAGGGTGGGGAGATAATTAGTAAGAGTTAATTTAGTTAGCCCTGTTAAGCAATTTCAAACCCCCTTTCTGTGGCAGGAACAAGTAGATACAAATATTCTTTTGGCAGTTTGGAAAGTGGCTGAGGCTGATAAAAGCATGCTTTTCTGCTCACTCTAAGGAAAAAAAAGTGCTTTTCTCTGAGCAGATTTGACTGTTGAATCTGAACCCCAATCAGAAAACTTGTTTTTCCTTTTCCAGAACAGGATCGTGACTCAGCACATACTTTTCTATCCATCAGTTCCTAGCAGAAATAGATGAAGCACATTCCGTTAAAGCCCTGCTAAAAAGGTGGAGTGATAGCCGATGTGACAAGGCCTGGTCCATTACATCATCCAGACTTGTCTTGCAATTAATACCACACCTCACTGGGTTAGCCAATCACAATGCAGGATTTTTAATGTTATTTTATAATGGGCTTTCACCAAGGTCTTGTATATTGTCCACAAACCACTGCACCTCCTCCCCTGTGGCCTCTGTAAGGCAAACAGTACATACACCCTTCAATTCACCAAAATACATCCACTTACTTATATCACCACCATCTCTCCCTCTTTCAAATGCTTCACTAGCTCTCAGTTTCATCACATCAAACACACACTTCTTGTCCTGACCTTCAGAGCCCTTCACAACTCTGTCCTCTACAACCTGTTCTCTCCAATCTCTTGTGTTGTGCTCCCTGCTACCAAAGCCTCCTTTTATTACCTTTGGTCTGTTTTTCCAACAGCCTTTTCTGTGCTTGTTTTTGCACTGTACTTTATACATGAACTGTCCCCCCATAATCCATAAGGCCACTTCCCTATCTCCTCCAATTTCTCCCCAAGAACCAGGTCTCCTATGATGCTGACAAACAATCAGCTAGCTAGTGACCGTTCAGATGTTTGTCAGACAGGGAGAGCCAATTTTATTTACTGTAAAAGATATGGTACCCTCAGGACCATCAATAGCACTATGTCAGAGGTGGGCAAACTACGGCCCACAGGCCACATCCAGCCTGTGGGCCCGTCCTGCCTGACTCTTGAGCTCCTGCCCAGGGAGGCTAGCCCCCGGCCCCTCCCATGCTGACCCCCTCCCCCACAGCCTCAGTTTGCCACACTGCCAGTGCTCTGGTCCGCTGCTCCTGCCAGGCAGCGCCGCGGTGTGGCTGGCTCCGGCCGGGCGGCGAGGCTGCAAGCTCCTGCTGCTCTGAGCGGCATGGTAAGGGGGCAGGGAGCAGGGGGTTTGGATAACAGGCCGGGAGTTCCAGGGGGCAGCCAGGGGACAGGGAGCAGGGGGCAACTGGATGGGGTGGAGGCTGGCGGGGACGGTCAGGGGATGGGGAACAGCGGGGGTTAGATAGGCATGGGAGTACCAGGGGGCCTGTCAGGGGGCAGGGTGTGGATAGGGGTTGGGGCAGTAAGGGGATGGGGGGGGGTCTCAGGAGGGGGCGGTCAGGGGTCAAGGAGCAGGGGGGGTTGGATGGGTCAGGGATTCTGAGGGGGTCAGTCAGGAGGCAGGAAGTGAGAGGGGTGGATAGGGGGCAGGGGCCAGGCTATTTGGGGAGGCACAGCCTTCCCTAACCAGCCCTCCATATAGCTGCGCAACCTCGATGTGGCCCTCGGGCCAAAAAGTTTGCCCACCCCTGCTCTGTGTAATGCCTCCCCTCCTCATTTGTCACTCACTTGTTCCAACTTGTCTCTGATTAGACTATATACCTGTTGGAGCAGTAACTGTCTTCTCTGTGTTTGCACTGCATCCTACACAGTTAGGTCCTGGTTTTAACTAGGGACACAGTATAAATAAATATAAACAATAATAATCCGCATAAGAATAACAGCGCAAGGACTCCCATTTGTAATCTACTTTCACACTTGGGGTAATTCTTATAAGGAACTAAATTTATTATTAACTTTCACCTCTGAAGACTGTGTTTGTTACAACTTAGAGACTAACCAATTTATTTGAGCATAAGCTTTCATGAGCTACAGCTCATTTCATCGGATGCATACTGTGGAAACTGCAGAAGACATTATATACACAGAGACCATGAAACAATACCTCCTCCAACCCCACTCTCCTGCTGGTAATAGCTTATCTAAAGTGATCACTCTCCTTACAATGTGCATGATAATCAAGGTGGGCCATTTGCAGTATAAATCCAAGTTTTCAGCCCCCAACTAAAACCCCTCCAACGCATTATTAAGGATCTACAACCTATCCTGAAGGATGACCCAACACTCTCACAAATCTTGGGAGACAGGCCAGTCCTTGCCTACAGACAGCCCCCCAACCTGAAGCAAATGCTCACCAACAACCACATACCAAACAGAACCACTAACCCAGGAACCTATCCTTGCAACAAAGCCCGTTGCCAACTGTGCCCACATATCTATTCAGGGGACACCATCACAGGGCCTAATAACATCAGCCACACTATCAGAGGCTCGTTCACCTGCACATCCGCCAACGTGATATATGCCATCATGTGCCAGCAATGCCCCTCTGCCATGTACATTGGTCAAACTGGACAGTCTCTACACAAAAGAATAAATGGACACAAATCAGATGTCAAGAATTATAACATTCATAAACCAGTCGGAGAACACTTCAATCTTTCTGGTCACGCAATTACAGACATGAAGGTCGCTATCTTACAACAAAAAAACTTCAAATCCAGACTCCAGCGAGAAACTGCTGAATTGGAATTCATTTGCAAATTGGATATTATTAATATAGGCTTAAATAGAAACTGGGAGTGGCTAAGTCATTATGCAAGGTAGCCTATTTCCCATTGTTTTTTCCTACCCTCCCCCCCCAGACGTTCTGGTTAAACTTGGATTTATGCTGGAAATGGCCCACCTTGATTATCATGCACATAGTAGGGAGAGTGGTCACTTTGGATAAGCTATTACCAGCAGGAGAGTGAGTTTGTGTGTGTGGTTTTTGGAAAGGGGGGGGGTGAGAAAACCTGGATTTGTGCTGGAAATGGCCCACCTTGATTATCATACACATTGTAAGGAGAGTGATCACTTTAGATAAGCTATTACCAGCAGGAGAGTGGGGTTGGAGGAGGTATTGTTTCATGGTCTCTGTGTATATAATGTCTTCTGCAGTTTCCACAGTATGCATCCGATGAAGTGAGCTGTAGCTCACAAAAGTTTATGCTCAAATAAATTGGTTAGTCTCTAAGGTGCCACAAGTACTCCTTTTCTTTTTGTGAATACAGACTAACACGGCTGTTACTCTGAAACCTGTGTTTGTTACCTCTCAGATCAAACTTCTCAACTGGGATTTACTCTATTGATGGCTCCCCACTCAGCTGACCTTTCAGGGGTTTCTTACTCAGTTGCAGCAATAAGAACATTACACAGGTGCCCTGGTTCCTGAAGTACCGGTAGTTATTCTATGTCCCAGCTGATTCTATTTACTTCTAGTGATGCCCTCATCGCTGGATGGAATCAGCCATGCTCTGGGGTCTCTACCACCTCCCCGCATTAAGCTCTCTAATATAGCCACTCCAAGGTGAGTGGAGAGAGCTCTCCCATCTACTTAAAGCAACAGTAGCTATGCTGGCAGAAACTCTCCCGCCATCACAGCACTATCCACACTGGTGCTTACGTCTGTGTAACTTATGTCGCTCGAGGGGGACGGTTTATTCACACCCCTGAGCGACATAAGATATACAGGTATAAACTGTAGTGTACACATAGCCTGAGATTCTATAAGGTTTTCAAACTCTAGGCGAGTCCTCTGACAGCTAAAAAATTAAAACAGACACTTTGGACATATCACACAAAGCTGTACTGCCTGCACCCCAACTTCAGCCAATAGATGGCAGCAAAACACACTCTTTCTGCCAGAAGGAAAGGAGTACTTGTGGCACCTTAGAGACTAAATTGGTTAGTCTCTAAGGTGCCACAAGTACTCCTTTTCTTTTTGTGAATACAGACTAACACGGCTGTTACTCTGAAACCTGTCTTTCTGCCAGAGAAAGGCAAAGTGACACAGCAGGTCTGAGATCTCTTGTAAGAATGTCCAGACCGGTGTGAGCAGGGACTCAGCTGGCCTTGTCTGGCTCTCGTAGCACATCTATCTCAATGCCAGCAGCATGGCAACAAAGCTGAGGAAGCTCCATGTACTGCAGCTTGGAAGTCTCAAATCCATTGTTTGTTCTTTTTATTATTTGTGCAGTCAGTATGAAGAGCATGTTGCTGCCCTGAGGAGCTCAATCTAAATAGACTAAGACAGAGGATGGGAAAGAGGTTGCAAGGAAAAGCAGAGGCTGAGCAGGGAGTTAGACCCTACTGCTGTTAGTTTTCAGATTGTTTGGGATCAGGACCAGAATTTTCAACTGTTTAATGAGCTAATTCTTGTCTGCAAGGACAATGAGGTAGAGAGACTGCTATAGCTCTGCTGGAGTTATGGCCCTCCCCTTTCCTCCACTCAAAAAAACCCATCACAGTATCCATTCATTCCCCCTCTTCTTGTAGGCTGGGAGTGCCCAGGGGCCTCTGAAGCTGTTGCATGGTCAAAGGCGCTGACTTTCTGTTTGAAGCTACACAAAATGCCTGCACAGGCTCCCAGACAATAAGTAAACCTGCAAAGTGAAAGACTTCTCAATACAGTTATACAGTCACCATTCCCCAGGCATGCCAGAGCCACACTTGCTCATCTGGCTCATGGGACAGTCAACCTAGAGAAACAGATGGTGCTGCTGGACTTAAGTGGATTGGCAGACCTGTGTAGGGGGCCTCAGGGCTTGTCTACACAGAAAAGTTGTGCTGGTATATGCCAAAATGTGGATTTAAACTGATATTGTTATTGTGGTATAACCCCTTGGGTAGAGACTCTAATTTTGATATAACAGTAACCTTTTTTTGTTTACATTAAACACCTTCCAAAGCAATATTTTCTAAACCAAAAATAGGCCCTCTGAACATTGGAATAGAAGGATCCACATGAGGGTTACACTGGTATAGATATATCAGTACATATGGGAAAGTTTAACCATTTATAAAAGGCCTTGAGCTACAGCACCAGAATAGTACTCCACATCATATGTCCACATTACATTCCACTATACCCTACATCAACAGATCCACTATTCATCTCTGACAGCATAGAGAACTGGACTGCATTACTGGCAGCAAAGAGATTGGTGGTGCTGAAACAAGAAAACTTCACCCACCACAAATGAGGGATTCAACTTCTGAGTGGGCTGAATTCAGTGTCATAATACATCTTGCTCACTCCAGGAACAGCCTTATATGCATTTCAGTCAGAGGAAGGGAAGGGGGACTCAGAGGACATGCAGAATAAACAGTGAAGCCATGCTGGAGTGTGTAGGGGCTGGAGGGGAAGTTGGATTCATTGAGAGAAACAGAGTGCACTGCTCTTAAGGTGGTACCATGACCACAGCTCAGCTGAGGCACTGTGGCAGAGGCACTTAGGAAATGGAAACGGTTGCCCTAAAAATGGAAGCAATACCCTCGCTAGTCTCAGCCCATCACATCCTCCCCACCATTTTACCAGAAAGACTAAAGCATCTTGAATAAGAATTTCTGAATATTACATGATCTCCAGCAGCATCTCTCCCATCATGATGAAGGGACAGGGAATCAAAATGTAAGCTCCTCCAGCAGCCCAATGCTACTATTCCTATAATAGCAAAGTATTAGATCGTGCACATACATAGAGAGAAGCCAGAGTGGGAGTCTCTCAGTGACTTTAGTCTAGATCCTATTTTATGGCTGTGGACTGGCACGGCAGTGTAGGCTCCTGGTGATAATTACGATTCTAGTCACAGAAGTGGGATTTCAGTTTCCAATATTACATTTAAAAAAAATAAATCCCACCCATAACCACAAGCCAGTCTCTAAGGAGACAGGCCTTTGTTCTCTGATGCTTGGTTTAAACCTCAAGCATCTGTCAAAGTAACAGCATAACTCAAACATAACACTTCATATTTATATGCAGGTGGAGAGACAAGATTAATAGAATATCAGGGTTGAAATGGACCTTAGGAGGTCAACTAGTCCAACCCCCTGCTCAAAGCAGGGCCAATCCCCAACTAAAGCCCTGGCTCGGATGATTTGTCAAGCCTGACCTTAAAAACCTCAAAGGAAGGAGATTCCACCACCTCCCTAAGTAACGCATTGCATGCTTCACCACCCTCCTAGTGAAAAAGTTTTTCCTAATATCCAACCTAAACCTCCCCCACTGCAACTTGAGACCATTACTCCTTGTTCTGTCATCTGCTACCACTGAGAACAGTCTAGATCCATCCTCTTTGGAACCCCCTTTCAGGTAGTTGAAAGCAGCTATCAAATCCCCCCTCATTTTTCTCTTCTGCAGACTAAACAATCCCAGTTCCCTCAGCCTCTCCTCATAAGTCATGTGTTCCAGTCCCCTAATCATTTCTGTTGCCCTCCGCTGGACGTTTTCCAGTTTTTCCACATCCTTCTTGTAGTGTGGGGCCCAAAACTGGACACAGTACTCCAGATGAGGCCTCACCAATGTCAAATAGGGGAACGATCATGTCCCTCGATCTGCTTGCAATGCCCCTACTTATACATCCCAAAATGCCATTGGCCTTCTTGGCAACAAGGGCTCACTGTTGACTCATATCCAGCTTCTCGTCCACTGTAACCCCTAGGTCCTTTTCTGCAGAACTGCTGCTGAGCCATTTGGTCCCTAGTCTGTAGCGGTGCAAGGGATTCTTCAGTCCTAAGTGCAGGACTCTGCACTTGTCCTTGTTGAACCTCATCAGATTTCTTTTGGCCCAATCCTCCAATTTGTCTAGGGCCCTCTGTATCCTATCCCTACCCTCCAACATATCTACCTCTCCTCCCAGTTTAGTGTCATCTGCAAACTGAGTGTGCAGTCCACACCATCCTCCAGATCATTAATGAAGATATTGAACAAAACCGGCCCGAGGACCAACCCTTGGGGCACTCCGCTTGATACCAGCTGCCAATTAGACATGGAGCCATTGATCACTACCCGTTGAGCCCGACGATCTAGCCAGTTTTCTATCCACCTTATAGTCCATTCCTCCAGCCCATACTTCTTTAACTTGCTGGCAAAAATACTGTGGGAGACCGTGTCAAAAGCTTTGCTAAAGTCAAGGAATAACATGTCCACTGCTTTCTCCTCATCCACAGAGCCAGTTATCTCATCATAGAAGGCAATTAGATTAGTCAGGCATGACTTGCCCTTGGTGAATCCATGCCGACTGTTCCTGATCACTTTCCTCTCCTCTAAGTGCTTTAGAATTGATTCCTTGAGGACCTGCTCCATGATTTTTCCAGGGACTGAGGTGAGGTTGACTGGCCTGTAGTTCCTAGGATCCTCCTTCTTCCCTTTTTTAAAGATGGGCACTACATTAGCCTTTTTCCAGTCGTCCGGGACCTCCCCCGATCGCCATGAGTTTTCAAAGATGATGGACAATGGCTCTGCAATCACATCCACCAACTTCTTTAGCATTCTCGGATGCAATGCATCCGGCCCCATGGACTTGTGCACGTCCAGCTTTTCTAAATAGTCCCGAACCACTTCTTTCTCCACAGAGGGCTGGTCACCTCCTCCCCATGCTGTGCTGCCCAGTGCAGTAGTCTGGAAACTGACCTTGTTCATGAAGACAGAGGCAAAAAAAGCATTGAGTACATTAGCTTTTTCCACATCCTCTCTCACTAAGTTGCCTCCCTCATTCAGTAAGGGGCCCACACTTTCCTTGACTTTCTTCTTGATGCTAACATACCTGAAGAAACCCTTCTTGTTACTCTTAACATCTCTTGCCAGCTGCAACTCCAAGTGTTATTTGGCCCTCCTGATTTCACTCCTGCATGCCTGAGCAATATTTTTATACTCCTCCCTGGTCATCTGTCCAATCTTCCACTTCTTGTAAGCTTCTTTTTTGTGTTTAAGATCAGCAAGGATTTCACTGTTAAGCCAAGCTGGTCACCTGCCATATTTACTATTCTTTCTACACATCGGGATGGTTTGTTCCTGTAACCTCAATAAGGATTCTTTAAAATACAGCCAGCTCTCCTGGACTCCTTCCCCTGCCCCTCCCCCCATGTTATTCTCCCAGGGGATCCTGCCCATCAGTTCCCCGAGGGAGTCAAAGTCTGCTTTTCTGAAGTCCAGGGTCAGTATTCTGCTGCTCTCCTTTCTCCATTCCTGCTACTGATCTGCTTGTTACACCAGTGAAGTGTGCACACTTCATCTATGCAAAAGAATATGTATTACTGTTACCCCATCCTTCCCTAGCCCTCATTTGTTTTACCAACCCGCTACATCTTGTCCTAAACTAAGACTGGGGAAGGCAGTGTCTTACACTATGTTTGTGCAGTACCTATCACATGAGGCCCTAAACTGGTTGGGGGTCTCTAAGCAATAATACAAAACAAATAAAATCATCTTTCTTTAGTTCCCTTCAGAGGATCTCAAGTAGTTAATCCCTTAGTTTATAACAAGGGACCAGATATTTTACAGTTGGACAAATTGGAAGTATGGAGGAACTCAATTACTCATTCAAGAATGAGGGTTTCAGTGGCATAAGTGCAAACAGGATATAGGAATCTAGTTTAGGATTTTCTATAGTGCTTATCATTTTAGTGCCTAAGCACTTTCCAGGTAAATCAGGTCTCTGTGGAGAGCTCCATAGCAGACTCTATGGAACCTCCTGATCTTCTGCATTCCCTGGTTATGGGAAGCTTTGCTTGAGACATACAGATTTTAAAAAAAAAAATATGTTTAGAGAATTCTTTATCACATGCTGCATATACTACATTATTCCAGAGGAACACAACTGTTTTTGCAGGTCATGGATGGAAATCTGATTGCTGGACTAGGTTTTCCTACATGTTTGTATGCGCTCAGTACAGCTGAGCCCCAATCCTACTTGGCACCTCCTAGTGCTACAGCAATACAAAAAAATAAATAAAGGAATTTAATAGAGTAGCTGGGTCTTTACCATTTGATGGCTTTGTAGATTAGGACTAAGGCCTTGAACTAGCAAGTGAAGTGGGAACCAGAGCCTCTACAGAGGTAATGATAATGTACTCAAGGAGGCTCATCTCATTAAACTGGGCTGCTATAATCTACACAAGATGAAGCCTTGATATTGCATCTACATTCAGGCCTAGAGACAGTAAGTCACAGAAATCTAATCTGGAGGTGACAAACACAGATCATTGTGGTCAAATTTTTATCCAGTCAAACTGGAAGGGCATATTGAGTGGGGTCCCACAAGGTTCTGTACCGGCTCTGATTCTATTCACTATCTTCATAAATTATTTGGATAATGGCATAGAGAGTACACTTATAAAGTTTGTGGACAATACCAAGCTGGGAGGGGTTTCAAGCACTCTGGAAGACGTGATTAGAATTCAAAATGATCTTGACAAACTGGTGAAATGGTCTGAAATAAATAGGATGAAATTCAATAAAGGGCAAATGCAAAGGACTACACTTAGGAAGAAACAATCAATTGCACATATACAAAATGGGAAAAGACTGCCTAGGAAGAAGTACTGCAGAAAAAGATCTGGGGGTTATAGTGGATCACAAACTAAATATGAGTCAATAATGTAACACTGTTACTAAAAAAGTGAACATAATTCTGGGCTCTATTAGCAGGAGTGATGTAAGCAAGACATGAGAAGTAATTCCTCCACTCTACTCAGTACTGATAAGGGCTCAACTGGAGTACTGTGTCCAGTTCTTGGCACCACACTTCAGGAGAGGAATTAATCAAGTGTGTACATAGTAATAGAATATCAGGGTTGGAAGGGACCTCAGGAGGCCATCTAGTCCAACCCCCTGCTCAAAGCAGGACCAATCCCCAATTAAATCATCCCAGCCAGGGCTTTGTTAAGCCTGACCTTAAAAACTTCTAAGGAAGGAGATTCCACCACCTCCCTAGGTAACGCATTCCAGTGTTTCACCACCCTCCTAGTGAAAAAGTTTTTCCTAATATCCAACCGAAACCTCCCCCACTGCAACTTGAGACCATTACTCCTTGTCCTGTCCTCTTCTACCACTGAGAATAGTCTAGAACCATCCTCTCTGGAACCACCTCTCAGGTAGTTGAAAGCAGCTATCAAATCCCCCCTCATTCTTCTCTTCTGCAGACTAAACAATCCCAGTTCCCTCAGCCTCTCATAAATCATGTGTTCCAGACCCCTAATCATTTTTGTTGCCCTTCACTGGACTCTCTCCAATATATCCACATCCTTCTTGTAGTGTGGGGCCCAAAACTGTAGGACACAGTACTCCAGATGAGGCCTCACCAATGTCGAATAGAGGGGAACTATCACGTCCCTCGATCTGCTCGCTATGCCCCTACTTATACATCCCAAAATGCCATTGGCCTTCTTAGCAACAAGGGCTCACTGTTGACTCATATCCAGCTTCTCGTCCACTGTCACCCCTAGGTCCTTTTCCGCAGAACTGCTGCCTAGCCATTCGGTCCCTAGTCTGTAGTGGTGCATTGGGTTCTTCCATCCTAAGTGCAGGGTCCTGCACTTATCCTTATTGAACCTCATCAGATTTCTTTTGGCCCAATCCTCCTATTTGTCTAGGTCCCTCTGTACCCTATCCCTGCCCTCCAGCGTATCTACCACTCCTCCCAGTTTAGTATCATCCGCAAATTTGCTGAGAGTGCAATCCACACCATCCTCCAGATCATTTATGAAGATATTGAACAAAACCAGCCCCAGGACTGACCCCGGGGCACTCCACTTGACACCGGCTGCCATCTAGACATGGAGCCATTGATCACTACCCGTTGAGCCCGACAATCTAGCCAACTTTCTACCCACCTTATAGTGCATTCATCCAGCCCATACTTCTTTAACTTGCTGACAAGAATACTGTGGGAGACCGTGTCAAAAGCTTTACTAAAGTCAAGAAACAATATATCCACTGCTTTCCCTTCATCCACAAAACCAGTAATCTCATCATAGAAGGCGATTAGATTAGTCAGGCATGACCTTCCCTTGGTGAATCCATGCTGACTGTTCCTGATCACTTTCCTCTCATGTAAGTGCTTCAGGATTGATTCCTTGAGGACCTGCTCCATGATTTTTCGGGGACTGAGGTGAGGCTGACTGGCCTGTAGTTCCCAGGATCCTCCTTCTTCCCTTTTTTAAAGATTGGCACTACATTAACCTTTACACAGAGCTTTAACTCCAGATATCCCGCTACTTTACAAAAATGCATCATTCTTACTATCCTCATTTTATAGGTAAAGAAACTGAGTCACAGGCTCACATAGTAAGTCAATGGCAGATCCAGAAACAGAACCTAGGCCTCTGCTTTCCAGTTAAATATCCTGACCATTAGGAAAATGGCACCTTCCTTCAAGTACACACAACACCTAAAAAGAGGAATCTGACAAGGTGTAATATGTTGATATAAAAACATCTTGCAGGCATAGCTCACAGTGACAGCCTGTGCCCATATGTCTGATATGATCTATATTTAAGATGTATATACATTTTGAGAAATTTAAGTGTGACAATTAGCCTGGGAACAGAGGCCAGTTCTAAATGCATGGTGATACAGCACTCTTTCAAAGATGCCAAGGGTATTTAATATCAAGTACTTACTCATCTGCTTTCCTTTCAGGAAAGCAGAATAAACACCTATGAAATGCAAATTGCTATTCAGGTAAACAAACATTCAGTTAGTCTTCCTCAGCCCCCCACACTCCCCAACAAGGTGATTACTTCTGGTAACTCTCCCATGAGTGGGGAATTTAGAGTTTCAAACTATTAATATTACCTCTATAAAGAGATCTGAGAATAAGCAGTTTGTATGAAATAATGTATTGTGCTGTAAGAAGGAATAAACAACAATGCCTTAAATTATTTATCTGGGCACTCTGTTTAAAAGCCTATTTGCATGTCTCTAGTTCCTCTACAAGCCCTCCACCCTCACCAACAATTAGACCAGCAGTTTTAGATTAAATTCCTTTGCACTGATATATATTTATGTCTATTGTTTCCACCTTCAGTGTTCATGTTAAGGTCTACTCAAACCGGGAGAAGCAACTCACGGGAAGAACATGGTTGTTTTCCAAGTAGTAAAATCTTTACCAATTTCATTTCCATCCTCTATTCACCAACTTCAAACTCCAACAGAAAAGCAAAAAAATGAATATAGATAAAAGGAAACTGACCTTTGAACTCTGAAGAAAACTGAGCAAGATGCTGACTTACAAAGAGTCTCAGTTGCTGATTAAGGTCACAAGAGGGAAGATGAATGTTCCATGAGCGAATTCCTGTCCAACAAGAAAAGTAGAATTAAGGCCTTTTTCCATGAATTCCAAAACCAGGAATGGAGGTGTCAATAAAAGTCTGCCAGCTGATTATATGAAACTGTGTATGCTATTTCAGAAGCCCATATTTAGGACCCATGGTGAACATTTTAAAAGACAAGGGACAGTTAGGCAGCCAATTCCCATTTGTTCCTTTACAAATCTGCACCTAGGTTATGGGGCAGGAGAAGGTAGTAAATGAGTTTCCATTTTAGTGACGTTCCACAAACAAATGACTAAACCAAATACACCACTGCATAATCAGGCAAATGCACTGTGGGAGTTTTACATCTTCTGAAGTGTTCAGCATTGGCTGTTGGCAGAGATGGGATACTGGACTAATTTGACTATTGATCCGTTTGATACAACAGTTCTTATAACATGTGTACCCCTCTGAGTCACAGTACAGACCATCCCCCTCAACTTCCTTTACCAAATCACTCTTCCAAAGCCATGGATCACCCTCAGACCCTTTGAGTTTGCTCTTTAATCTATACAATCTTTGCAAAATAATCGCCTTCATAACCCAGCAGGGAGTAGACTCTCTTCCCAGACCAGATGGCGTCACACCATGCTGAGGAAGTCACCTTCAGACCTTGGTGAGGAAGTGTTTCACCTTCTGGGTAGCATATACAGTGCTACAGGTAATTCATCTTCATGTCCCAACAAGGAGCAGCCATTCCCAGATGGCACCTTGCCACTGTTGGGTGTCATGGTAATCAAACTGTTGGTACATATGATAACTCCACCTCACCTTTCATTCGTTGCTGCCTCCAGCAAGCCAGCAGCAGCTTAAAGCCAGTGATAGAGTGTTATACAAGTCAAATACATAATAACTAAACTAAGGTTCTAAACTTTATCAGTACTCATTCCGTGTGTCCTCCCAACACCTTTGCCACCATCTCAGAGAGAAAATTCCACTCCTGTGTGATGGTGCATTAAAGACAGGGGGTCAAAAAAGCCAGAAAAAAAAAAATCTTAGCTCCACACCTGTCCCTACCCTAAAAGGAGTCTATTGCCAATCCCTGGAGGAGCAGGGGTACCAATCCAGTTAACTGCAGCAATCCGTTCTTGTTCTCCAGCACTATAGCTAGATTCAGGAGACAACCGTCAACTGAATGCAACATAGTGGCCACTGCTCAGCAGAGGATGCAAACTCAAATATCAGCGCTGCTTCCAGAGTACAAGATGCAATTACAAAGCTCAGCCCGAGCCCTCAGCACATCACCAAAATGGGGTTAATAGTTTGCCACATCACACACACACAGGCACAGGAAACATAGTTTCAAAGGCAGGGATTGTTTAGAATAACTCTGGACAATTTTTTTCTTAACTTGTCTATGGTCATAGCACACATTGCAAAGGAATGGTGCAGCAATCAAGTGACAGACTGCACTGCAGAACGTATGACAAACTAATGGCACTCAGGATGCTCTCAGAATATCAGAAAAACCCATCATCAATTTTAGCAGCACCACAGGATATCAATTGTTCCTGCTCCTTTATGTCCCCACCCCCAAATAACATACACAGGCCAAGAAATAAGAGTTCTGCAGTTCAGGAAGGGAACAAATTGAGGCAAGGCAGGGAAAATCACTTCTCCTTTTTATAAAAATGGCCTTGATAAGCAAGCTGTGATTTAATACATGTGCCCAACACAGGGGCTCTTTAATACCTCTGCAGTGTTGATGAGATGAAGCTGAATAGCAATCCAACCTGGAGGGGAACAGAAGGGAGGTGAGGTGGCTCTCTGCAGGACACTTCCTGCTGATGTGAGCTGCTGTATCAGTCAGTTTCTTGGCTGCAGCAACAAGAAGGGCTATTCTGGAGCACTGCTTGTTACATTCTCCACAATGCTAAGAAAAGAGATCCTCTTTTAAAACTTAAGGGGAGAGGGGGCTTCTCATTCAGTATCTCAGCTAATTTTCAAGTTTTTCCTCTGAGCAATTTGGAAGTCATTCAGTTTAGTTTTTAAAATCATCCCTCATCTTACCAATGACCACCACCTCAAATGCTCAGCCCACTGCAGAGGGACCAGACATTGCTCTACCAGATTCCAGGCCCCCTTTTCCTTACACAGGTGTGTGCAATGTTCCATCCTGAGGTTTCCTAACTGGTCATATTCTTTGAGGATGCTGCTGTAGCATGTACAGCATGGGTACGGTCCATGTGACTTGTGGGACAGTTTCTCATATCCCATTCCTCATGCCCTTGCAAACTGTCTGACTTCCTGCTGGGTTAATTGGCTTATAAGATTTGACATTTCCTTTTAATACCAGCTTCACTCCCTTGAGACATTCTTTCAAAACTGGACGAATCAAAGTAGAATAGAAACGTGACCTTCGGATCAGACTCTGCTTCATAGCATGTGAGAGTAGTCACTGTTCAAGTCTCACACAGAGAACCACATGATGCCACTGAAGCCGGGTAATGCTTAGGTATCAAGAACAATATGTTTGTTCTTAATTCTAGTCTAACTTGTGTGTTCTCCTGAACCACACTAAGGGAAAAGCATACGAGATTAGTAGTCACATTCTGTAAGCGACTCTGCACACCTTCAAAGTCACACAGGGCAAGATTTTGGTGGGGTTTACGAGGAAAGTCCTCAAAGTCTTCCTCTCTATATGACAACACCTCAGTTTAGGCATGCCCATAATAAAAAACAAAATAAGAATAAAGATTTATTAATTATTCTACCCTCAAAGAACATCCTACATCCCAATCACACTGTAGAGTAAACTAACACTTTGCAGCAACCTAACTTTCAGTCTCAGTGCTGCTGACAAGTCCAAAGTCAATCTGATTTGGATCTGCATTCTAAACTCCTTACTGTCAAGCAAACAAAAACTGTACAAAGGGCTTTCAGGGGACAACAACATTTTGTTGCCAATTAAGAGATGTTTTACTCAGTGTCTCCTAACTGATAAAATGCAATTCCTGATAAGCACTCCTCTGTTCAGCAGACTGATTCACTATCACAAGGCACCCTGTACACTGTGACCCAGCAAGCTGTATCACCTTTCTCAGTGTGTCATATCACATCTATGTGACCCTCTAGCTATGGGTAAGGCTGCAAGTCTGTCACAGAAGTCATGGATTCCGTGACTTTCCATGACCTCTGCAGCTGGTGCTAGCTCAGGGGCTGCCCAAGCCAGGCAGCCCCTGGGCCAGCAGCAGCAGTTTGGGTTTGTGTGAGGGGGCTCAGGACTAGGGGCAGGGAATTGGCGGGTGCCAGGGGCGCTTACCTCGGGGTGGGGAGCTCCCATTGGCATGGCCTTGCAGCTCCTAGGCAGAGGAGGGGCCAGGCACCAGGGGGCTCCATGTGCTGCCTGTGCCCGCAAGGCCCACCCCCACAGCTCCCATTGGACGGGAAACAAAGCCAATGGGAGCTGCGCAGCCGGCACTTATGGCAGGACCAGGAGCAGTACGTGGAGCCCCCTGGCCTTCCACCACCTAGGAGCTGCAGGGACACGTGGAGCCGGGTAGGGAGCCCCTGCCAACCCCTCCCCCCCAGCAGGGGTCCTGGGCTGCGTGCTGTGGCCCGCCCCACCCCCCAGCGCCAGCAGGGGTCCCGGGCATAGCGCCACAGCCCCCCCACCCGAGCACCTGCAGCCCCCGGCCCAAGTTTTAGTTAGGGGTATATAGTAAAAGTCATGGACAGGTCACGGGATGTGAATGTTTGTTGACTGCCCGTGCTATATTCTCATTATTTGAGCATGGAATTACTATGCACAGAGATTTTATGCTATAGTTTGGTTCATTTAAGATTTTTACTTCATTTGATTCTACACTTTTTCACATATAGTGACACTCCCCCGCCAGCATGACATGTTCTGTCCTTCCAATATATTTTGTACCTGGTATTACTGTGTCCTATAGATTATCCTCATTCTACCAAGTTTCTGTGATGACTATTATGTCAATATCCTCATTTAATATGAGGCACTCTAGTTCACCCATCTTATTATTTAGACTTCTAGCATTGGTATATAAGTCCTTTAAAAACTGTCACTTTTTAGCTGTCTGCCATTACATGATGTAATTGAATAGGACTCTTTCTCATTAGATCCTACCAAAGAGTTCTGAAGGAACTCAAATGTGAAATTGCACAACTACTAACTGTGGTTTGTAACCTATCATTTAAATCAGTTCCTGTACCAAATGATTGGAAGATAGTTAATGTGATACCAATTTTTTAAAAGGGCTCCAGAGGTGATCCTGGCAATTACAGACCAGTAAGCCTGACTTCAGTACCGGACAAACTGGTTGAAACTATAGAAAAGAACAGAATTATGAGACACATAGATGAACATAATTTTTTGGAGAAGAATCAACATGGTTTTATAAAGGGAAATCATACCTCACTGATCTACTAGAATTCTTTGAGGAGGTCAACAAGCATGTGGACAAGGGGATCCAGTGGATATAGTGTACTTAGATTTTCATAAAGTCTTTGACTAGGTCCCTCACCAAAGGCTCTTAAGCAAAATAAGCTGTCATGGGATAAGAGGGAAGGTCCTCTCATGGATCGGTAATTGGTTAAAAGATAGCAAACAAGGGGCAGGAATAAATGGTCAGTTTTCAGAATGGGGCGAGGTAAACAGTGGTGTCCTCCAGGGGTCTGTACCGGGCCCAGTCCTATTCAACATATTCATAAACGATCTGGAAAAAGGGGTAAACAGTGAGGTGGCAAAACTTGCAGATAATACAAAACTACTCAAGATAGTTAAGTCCAAAGCAGACTGTGAAGAATTAAAAAGGGATGTCACAAAACTGGGTGACTGGGCAACAAAATGGCAGATGAAATTCAGTGTTGACAAATGCAAAGTAATGCACATTGGAAAACTGTAGTGGGGTGGTTACCTGCTCCTGCTCTGTGGGTTAAAAGCCAGCCCTGGAAGAGAGCCAGGGCTCAGGCCAAGAGAAGCTAGGCTGATTGGGGAGATGGTCGCAGCTGGGCCTATAAAGGGGCTGCTAGGCTGAAGCTTAGCCAGAGTCTCTCTCTGCGTTCAGAGAGGGAAGGGTCTGGCTGCAGGGACATGAGGAGGAAAGGCCTTGGGAGCGCCAGCCTGGAACCTGCCCCCGGCTGTGAGGCCTAGATCAGGGCCTATTAGGTGCTGGGGTGCATGGGGGCAGCCCACGGGTAGACAGAGGCAGCAGGTCCAAACCCCCTTGCCTGTGATGAGTGACTGATACACTGCAGTCTGCCCCAGGGAGTGGGGCTAAGCGAAGACTGGCAATAGCCAAGACTGAGGTGAGGTGGGGGGAGTGGGTAGGGGTTCCCTGGGGAGGGGAGACCCTCAGAGATTGTTGGGGTTTACTGCCGGATGGCAGGACCCCAGACAAAAGGGCACCAGGTCTGGGAGGGACACGGGGGCCAGTGACAGGCAGATCACCAGATAGCAGAGGGCGCTCCAAAGGCTGATGAGCTAATTCCCAAGGACAGCCAGCAGGAGGTGCCACTGGGTGAGTCTGGCTCTATTATAAAAATATAATCCCAACTATACATATAAAATGATGAGGTCTAAATTAGCTGTTACCACTCAAGAGAGCTCTAGGAGTCATTGTAGATGTTTCTCTGAAAACATCCACTCAATGTGCAGTGGCAGGCAAAAAAGCAAACAGAATGTTGGGAATCATTCAGAAAGGGATAGATAATAGGACAGAAAATATCATATTGCCTCTAAAAAAATCCATGGTATGCCCACATCTTAAATACTGCATGCAGATGTGGTCATCCCATCTCAGAAAAGATATATTTGAATTGGAAAAGGTTTAGAAAAGGGCAACAAAAATGAAAAGGAGTACTTATTTGTGGCACCTTTAGAGACTAAAATTTATTTGAGCATAAACTTTCGTGAGCTACAGCTCACTTCATCAGATGCATCCGATAAGTGAGCTGTAGTTCATGAAAGCTTATGCTCAAATAAATTGGTTAGTCTCTAAGGTGCCACAAGTACTCCTTTTCTTTTTGCGAATACAGACTAACACGGCTGCTACTCTGAAACTTGTCATTATGCAACAAATGATTAGGAGTATGGAACAGCTTCCATATGAGGAGAGATTAATAAGTTTAGGACTTTTCAGCTTGGAAAAGAGACCATGGGGGATATGACTGAGATGTATAAAATCATAACTGGTGTGGAGAAAGTAAATAAGGAAGTATTTACTCCTCATAACACAAGAACTAGGGGTCACCACATGAAATTAACAGGCAGCAGGTTTAAAACAAACAAAAGGAAGTATTTTTTTCACACAACGCACAGTCAACCTGTGGAACTCCTTGCTAGAGGATGTTGTGAAGGCCAAGACTATAATAGGGTTCAAAAAAGAACTAGATAAGTTCATGGAGGCTAGGTCCATGAATGGCTATTAGCCAGGATGGCAGGGATAGTGTCCCTAGCCTCTGTTTGCCAGAAGCTGGGAATGGGCGACAGGGGATGGATCACTTGATGATGACCTCTTCTGGTCATTCCCTCTGACACCTGGCATTGGCCACTGTCGGAAGACAGGATCCTGGGCTAGATGGACTTTTGGTCTAACCCAGAATGACTGTTTTGATTTATCACTGGAGCATGTGGGCCCTACCGTAATATAAATAAATACCACCAATCTTTAGAGCAAGATTCCCTGGCAGCATTACGTAGATGGCAAGAAGTGACTTGCTGTCTACAATTCCTGAATCATTAGAGCAACTTGTAAGTTATATCCCTAACCTTTGTCTTCTCTATATAGATTGTACGGTCTCTGGGGCAGGGACTGTCTCATTGTTTGTACAGTGCCTTGTACAGTACACAATGGGGTGCCAGTCTCAGTTGGCCACAGGTACTACTGTCATAACACGATAAATATGCATAACTAGTAATCCAGAGTGATATCAAGCTACTTTCCCCTAGCGGGATGGGTTTAGAATCTAAAGATATCCCCAATTTCCAGGTCTAATAATGGTGTTTTAGAACACTGTTTAAAGCATATCCGTCTAATGGCAATAAAGGAATCTCACAAGCACAAAGACACACTGGAGGGTCCCCACAGGTTTGACAGTGTTCTGACCACTTGAGACAACAATGCAAATATCTTTTTGCTCAAGCGCTTTATCATTGGGTTCTTCCTCCCGCTTTGGGCCAGAATCGACAGTCACATCTCTTGATAATCACAATCTCAGCCTATATTAGCATTGTAGGCTGAAATTTTTTTAACATGTTATTCTTGCAAGTCACAGATACAGGATCTTCACTGCTCTTGGAACTGTTCCTAGTCAGGTCCCTAGGACCTGATAATTCAGCCATCTCAGAAAAAGTCTTCTCTAATCACAATGCCTCCACCCCCTGTACCATTTGCTCACAATCACAGGAAGGCTTCCACATGACCATACCCAGCTGCTCAAAATGTTTACATAAGGGACAGTATAAACTCTTCTCTCTACTCCATTCCTAATACAGGGGAAGGAGGGTCCCCCCCAAAAAAATTATACATAAAGACTCTGTTTGCAGTATTGTAGCCATGTCAGTTGTATGATATTAGAGATAAGGTGGGTAATATATTTTATTGGATGTTCTTTTGGTGAAAGACACAAGCTTTTGAGCTACACAGAGCTCTTTGTCAGGTCTGGAAAAGGTACTCTGAGAGTATGTCTACACTGCAATGTAAGCCCAAACTTGAACCTGAGCTCAAGGCAAACCCCCCTTCCACCTACACTGCAACTGTGCTACCCCAGGAGTCAAACGTAGGGTCCCAGGACCCTGCAGGGCTGGAGTGTCCGAGGTCAAGTCAAGCCTACTGCTTTGCAGTGTAGTCCCAGCCCCACTTGACTCACGTGCCAGGAGTCCTCCTGAAGTATCCCACAATTCCATGAGGCAGCTTTCTTAGTCCTCTCGATCCCAACAATCTGCAATCCACTCTTCTGGCTGGCATTGCTACTGTTTTACGTGGGATATTCTCTCTGTACACATTTCCCTCCAGGCCTAAGAGTTTCATGTCATTATATGGTAAAGACCATAAGAAGCTTTATCTGATTAAGGAGCTGAAGTCTCTTATGTAAGGATGAACATGAGTGAGAGGAGCTTCGTCTTCCCCTACGTGACCCTACCAAAGCATTCACCTGGCACCACTCACCCCAAGCTGCTAACCTGTGCTTGGAGGTCAGTGAATACCACATAGAGGGGGATGTGTGTCAGGCTCACAGAGCTCTTTACCCTAGATCCTATTTACAGACACAGGTAAGTTTATTAGTAAACAGTGTCAGGGAGCCAGGGCTGTCTGAGGATAGCCCCAGGTCCAGCTCTAATTCCAGACGCCTTAGAGCACATCAGAGCAAAGTTGAGGTCCTTTATATGCCCCCCCTCCACACACCCATGACCCCCAGCTTGTTCCAGAAGCCCCAGATCAATGGACACAAACATTTTAACCACTTTTTGACAGTATACATAACCTGACACTGATGGATTTGTACAGCTCCTACACCCACAACTGCTGGAGAGAAATAAACCTCCTGACTTCCTCAGCCACCTGGGCTGCCCTGAAACGAGGGCAGGGGCAAAGGGTAGAAACCCTGCTTGAGGCACCAGCCCTCAGCGTGCCCCAGGATGGGGCAGGGAAGGGATGGGAAGAGCCTTGGGCTGAGACAGACCTCAGCAGAGCTGGGGCAGGAGAAACCAGGGCTGCAGTGAAGGGCAAGGTAAAGAAGGTGGGTGGGAAGAAATCCAGGGCTGCGGTGAGTGGAGGGATAACAAGCATGCGGAGGGGTGGAGGGAGTTCAGGGCTACTGTGAGGATGGGATAACAAGCCGGGGAGGGGAAGGTCCATCCAGGGTTGCGATGAGGGGCAGGGTAAGAAGCTGGGGGAGTGGAGGGAGGAAAGGAATCCAGGGCTGCGGTGAGGGGAGGGATAACAAGCGGGGGGCAGGTAGGGGGTTCAGGGCTGCGGTGAGGGGCAGGCTAAGAAGCCAGGGGAGGGGAAAGGAATCCAGGGTTGCGGTGAGGGATAACAAGCTGGGGGGGGGGGGGGACAGTAGGGGGTTCAGGGCTACTGTGAGGACAGGATAACAAACCAGGGGAGGGGAAGGTCCATCCAGGGTTGCGATGAGGTATGTGATAAGATGCTGGGGGGGGGGGGGCGGGGGGAAGGTCCATCCACGGTCACGATGAGGGGGAGGGTAAGAAGCCGGGGGGTGGGGGGAAGGTCCATCCACGGTCACGATGAGGGGGAGGGTAAGAAGCCGGGGGGAGGGAGAGTAGGGGGTTCAGGGCTACCGTAAGGATGGGATAACAAGCCGGGGGTGGGGAAGGTCCATCCAGGGTTGTGATGAGGGGCAGGGTAAGAAGCCGGGGGAGTGGAGGGGGGAAAGGAATCCAGGGCTGCGGTGAGGGACGGGGTAAGAAGCCGGGACGGGGGCGGGTGGGGGTTTGAGAGCTCCGGTGAGGGACGGGGTAAGAAGCCGGGAACGGGGGGGGGGGGGTTCAGGGCTCCGGTGAGGAACGGGGGGGGGAAGGGGGTTCAGGGCTCCGGTGAGGAACGGGGGGGGGAAGGGGGTTCAGGGCTCCGGTGAGGAACGGGGGGGGGAAGGGGGTTCAGGGCTCCGGTGAGGAACGGGGGGGGGGAAGGGGGTTCAGGGCTCCGGTGAGGAACGGGGGGGGGGAAGGGGGTTCAGGGCTCCGGTGAGGAACGGGGGGGGGAAGGGGGTTCAGGGCTCCGGTGAGGGACGGGGTAAGAAGCCGGGGTGGGGAGGGCCGACCCCAGCCCCTGCCACTCGCGCCGTGACAGTGCGGCACGCTGACGCGCCCCGGGCGGGGCTGGCCAGTCGCTGCAGCCCCAGCCCCAGGCAGCCCCGCGCTTCTCGCCCGGAGCCGCCTCGCCTCGCCTCGCCACAGCCCCGCCGCGCGCTTCGGCGCCTGCTGCTCACCCCGCTCCAGGGCGCCCCGCAGCGCCGCGCGCTCCGCCTCGGTCCCGATCTCGCCGATCACGATCAGCAGCGCGTGCCTCCGCAGCCCCCAGCCGCGGCGCTCGCCCGACAGCCCGGGCGCCGATGTATCCATGGCAACCGCCCTGTCAATGATCTCCATGGCAACCTCTCGCCGCTACTGCAGCGTGAAGCAGGTGACTGGCGCGCGGCTCTTAAAGAGCCATCAGCCCCACGCTGATTGGCTGGGGTGGACACGTGAGCCAGAGATAATGAGGCCGAGCAGCGGGGGGCGGGGTCCTGTGGTCTCGCTGACTCCACCCCAGCCTACGTCCCCCTGCGTGCCGCACTCCGGCCGCCCCGCCCCCAGGCTGCCCGCGAGCTTGGTTCCCCACGCGGTCCGGCGGCGGGGGCGGGGGAGTTCCGCGCTGCCCCGGTCTCCAGAGCGAGGGCCGCGGCGCCATGGTCGGGTCGGGTCGGGTCGGGGCAGCGCAGCGCAGCGCAGCGCCGGGCGGCGCGTTGCCTTTCCGGTCCCGGCGCGCGGGGCGGGAGCTGGCTGGCGGAAGGGCCCCGCACTGAGACCGCGGCCTGCGAGTCCCAGGCCGAGGCGTCCGTGGGCGAGCCAGGGTTCCCACGCTCCTGGCGTGCCCTGTGGCCCCTCCGAACAACCCTGCAAACGTCAGGAGAAACCATGGGGTTTAAAGAATGATTTGGGGGGTCTTTTATGTAGGTGTTTTTGAGGGTACATTCAGTTCACCTTTTTCCCAGCTTTTCTCTGCAAACAACATGGCTAGAAACTTGCTTTAATTTAAAAAAAAAAAAAAAAAATTCCAATTCTCATGTAATCCCATGACTGCAGGAGATGGGGATTGTAGAAAACCCTTGCAATACTCACAGTACAATCGCAAGAGCTGGTACTACTCAGAGTGCACATTACCTGGGCATTATTATTTCAATTTGTTCTCTGATTTTGTCACTGAATTGTGAGTAATATGATTGGATTTTATTCCATTTAAGCAGGAACTTGTCCTTGTTAAGGAAGGACTAGAGTTAGGGTCTCTTAACTGTGAGGCACGTTATAATATCCCCTTGGTATCAGAAGGGCTGGGGGAGCCCTCAAAATATGGCTAAAATTTCTTCATTAAAGGCCACAGATTACTGTGTCCCATGCTGCAAGTGCTTAAAATGGAAGACCCAGGAGGCTAGAAACATGTTAGGGGGAAAAAAGGACCTTAATTCAGTACACAACTGTTGTATATGCAGAGACAACAAGGAGTCCTTGTGGCACCTTAGAGACTAACAAATTTATTTGGGCAGAAACTTTTGTGGGCTATAACCCACTTCATCAGATGCATGGAGTGGAAAATACAGTAGTTAGGTATAAATACACAGCACATGGAAAGATGGGAGTTGCTGTACTAAGTGGGGGAGGGTCAGTGCAAACAAGGCCAATTCAATTAGGGTGGATGTCACCCATTTCCAACACTTGACAAGAAGCGGTGTGGAGTTTATGCCCAAATAAATTTGTTAGTTAGTCTCTAAGGTGCCACAAGGACTTGTATTTGTTTTTGCTGACACAAACTAACACGGCTACTCCTCTGAAACTGTGCATATGATAGATAATGCATTCAACCTAGCCATGTCAATGGAGTACTTACATAGAATGTATGAGAGAGATTATCAAATAGCCCAAGCTCAGGGTATCAGCGCTTGGCATGCTGTGTAAAGGAAATTCCACCAATGGCCATTTTAGGATATAGAGTGTATGGATGATTATATCCAGTACAGTACTTGTGCTCTTCTGACAAAAGAGTAGAGATTTGGCCTGTGTTAATGCAGTTTAGTGAAAGAAGAGTCTGAGTCTAAGTCTAGTGATTGTAAAACCAATTTAAGTAATAATCAGCTGTGTTCCCTAAAAATGTCAGTTCCTGTAGTCTGCAAGATTCCTGTTGAGAGGAGTTACTGCTTGAGAAGCATGACAGAGAAATCTGGGTCTTTGCTTTCAGTGGGATTTTTTTTTCTTATAATCTGCCACGTCAACACTGAGGACACAAGAGAAAACTCAGAGTTTGGAAGGAAGAGTTAGCATTTTGGCAAGTGCATGTGAGTCTTGCTATCTATTGTGTCATGAGACACTAACAGCAACATAATCTGAAAAACAAAACAAAAAAATTGAATTTTCTCTGCTGTGTTTCCAAATGATTCAGGTTGCAGTTGCTGATGGTGTTAATAGGTTAGTTATTTTCCACACTAAGATCTTTAATAATCTGCATTAGGCTCCAGGAGATGAACTCAACCTGATGTGATAGAAATTTTTATATAGAAAACAGCTATGAAACCACAGTCTATGCACTTTATGGGAAATGAGCCTTATAAACAAAGGGAGGCAGTGGAGCAAAGGGATTGAATTTATTTTTCTGTGCTGTAATTTGCCAGACTGCATCAGTTCAGCTTGTCTCAAGTCATTGCACTGAGACAAGTAAATAGGTAAGTAAAGAGAGAAAACTTGCAGATACATTTGTCTTTCTGAAGAAATGTAAGCAATTCTACCTTGAAAGTGGGACTGTACATCAGTAAAGAGAATCACTATGATCAAAAGTTTTCCGAGATTTTCAGACCACATGATCCAAGTACCTTCTGTTTTCAGATGATTCATCTTAATACTTGAGGATTATTTTTTGACATCTCAGCGCTCCAGAGCTGCAGCTTTTCACTGCAGTGCAGAGAGGCTGCTCCAGCTGGCTCCCTACCAGAGGGGGAAAAAGGAACAGGAGACATACAAATTGGAGTGAAGACTAAAAACAATGCCCCGTCATGGTGCTGTTCCACAGAGACTAGAACCTCTAGGGAAGATTGCTTACGCTTACAAATGAGACTGCTTTAAAATGGACAATGCCCTTTCTGCCCTGCCAGCAGCATACAGATGGAATAACTGGTAATCTCTTGCTTTCTAGTATGAATATACATATAATAGAATCTGCATAGCAATTGCTGTCCAAATTTTTTACTTCAAAGAAGCTATGACAATCTAAATTATCTGAGGATCTGCCCCAAAGATTTTTTTACTATGTGATATTTATTGCTATCATATTATTATTTATTTGTTTGTATTGTGGTAGCATCTAGCAGCCCCCGTCAGGAATCAGTGGCCCACTATGCTAGGGACTGTTATACGTATGTAATGAAAATATGATTCCTGCCCCAAAAAGGCTTTTACAATCAAAACGTATGATGGGAGACAACAGGTGAATACAACAGACAGTGGGAGTGCAAGATAACAGTGAGATATTTATGGTTAGCAGTAGTCATGAAAAGGGAATAAAGCAAATAGCCTCAAATCATAATAAAAAGGCTCTTGAATGTGCCAGAACAAAAGTAATCCCCAATATTTCAATTTTCCAGTCATGTAGCCCAGGACCTACTGCTACAGAATAATCAAACCGATCAATGTTCATTAAATGTCCACTCTTCCTAGCCAAAAGAAGAAAGAAGAAATGTCCATATGAATAAAGTCCTCTTGGGAATTGGAGACCTATGAGAGCATCTAAAAATGTTAAAACATTTAACCAAGTAAAATAAGACATAATACCGGTGATAGCAACTGTTACATGTATAAGAAAAAGAGGTGAATTACTAATG
Organism: Caretta caretta; assembly: GCF_965140235.1. NCBI lineage: Eukaryota > Metazoa > Chordata > Testudines > Cheloniidae > Caretta > Caretta caretta. The sequence continues at coordinate 85,496,906 of NC_134215.1, forward strand.
TGACTTTTTTTCTCCGAATGCACGGCCTTGATAGATTTCCATGGTGAGATCACCTGCCCAAAAGAACCCATTTAAAAGCAACTGGGGGGAGGGATAGCTCAGTGGTTTGAGCATTGGCCTACTAAACCCAGGGTTGTGAGTTCAATCCTTGAGGGGGTCACTTAGGGATCTGGGGCAAAAATTGGAGATTGGTCCTGCTTTGAGCAGGGGGTTGGACTAGATGACCTCCTGAGGTCCCTTCCAGCCCTGAGATTCTATGAACTGGATGAGTGTCACAGGGTTCCATTTAAGGGTAAGCTTTGATCTAGCATATCCTCTGGCCCTTTAAGAGTAGGCATTCTGAGAACAGTAGACCTAGGGGGTCATGTCACTGCAGGTAGGAAGTAAGGTTTGCTGAGTAAGCAGGCAGAACTGAGTAAGAAGCAGCCTTTCTTTCAGAAGGAGAAACACAAGGGACAAAGCAAGATCTGGTGTAGGTCTCTCCAGTGAGGTAGAACTGAAAAGAGGAGTGCTAGTAACTGATTGGTGAAAGTTCTCAAGTACTATGGGTCTAGATAAGATCAGTTATGGGGCCTTTTGGAGAACAAGACTGGAAAAGGAGCTTGGAGTGGTTTAGAAGAGGACTTGTGGGGAAAGGCCAGGGAGAAGGTCTAAACCAAGGTGCATTGTAGGAAGTAGCCCAGTGAAGCAGGGCAGTTTTGAGATTAGTGCACACAGCTGCCGTATGATTTAGGGTTCCAGGGCAAGGCACCTCTTCATGACACCAGCTAGAGGATGAAGGCTGGTTTGATTCCTTTTATAAAAGAGTAGGAGAATCCCTGTAGGAGGGGGTGAAGAACTATGCATTTTTCTTTTATTCGGAACATTTGTTCACCTTAAGAAGGAAAGGACTTTTGATTAGTCCAGTGTGTGAGAGGAAACTAAGGAACAGATTACCTGACCCTGACCCAGGCAACCTGACTTTATCACAGAGTGCAAGTGGATGCCCTCTGCCCTGTTCCAGGATTCTAGGACACACAATATAAAAGGTTCACCCCAAATTGTCACTTAGCTCCTCTCTAACCCTGGGCATATCCTTTACGTTTCCAGGGTGAAGGGGAAGAGGGAACGTTAGTGTGAATCTATGGCGGCAACATATTTGGAGGACAAAAGTTACTTCAGTATGTAATATTTTCTTCATCATGTGACTGGTTCCATAAATGGTCTGATTTAAATAAAAATCCATGATCATAGGCAAGAATTTGGCATGATATTTTAGGACAACTTCATCCTTACAAAAATGTGTATGATGATCTGCCATCCAAGCCGGCAGTACTGGAACATTCTTAATAGACCATCAGATATTTTGTGCTGTCAGTCGTTCTCAACGGGGGAGGGGTCCATGGGCCCTTTCAGAGGGGCCGCGGAGCCCTGCAGATGAAACCCAGTTCCTGAGCCCCAGTCCCTTTCCCCCCGACCCTTCTGCGGGGCTGAAGCCCCGAGCCCCAGTGCCTCCCTGCGGGGCTGCAGCAAGGAGCGGCGTGGGGCTGAAACCCCAAGCTGCCCCCCTCCCCCCACTGCAGCTGGGAGCAGTGTGGGGCTGAAACCCCGAGCTCCCCTCCTCCACCATAATTTGAAAAGGACTAACTTGTATGACAATAGAGAAGTGTCAGACACGAGATCTGCTGTCTTCATGAGGCTCCTGGAAGGAGACTCATTCTCTCTACCTGGGGTAAAGGGGTCAGAAGCACACACCAAAGGTCATACTTGTGTAGCAAGAATGATAAAAAAAGAAAGCGAAGAATCATAGCACTTAGAGATGGAAAAATTCTTTTTGACCCCATCTAATGAGGAATGAGAAAGTATGATGTCCAAACTGTCTTCATTCTATACAACATGCCTCCGTATCTTTTGGCCCAGAACAATCTCAAACCAAGATCTATTGACAGAGTGCAGCCAAGAGGATCTGAGCACCATCATTGCCAGGAGGCATTGGAGATGGATTGGTCATGTGCTTTGGATGGAAACTGATTCCATCACCAGAGTAGCAATAAGATGAACACCTGAAGGCAAGCGAAAACGAGGCCGCCCAAATACAACATGGTGAAGAGCTGTGAAAGCCGAGCTGAAAAACCTGGGGCACAGCTGGGGAACCATTGAAAGATTTGCCAGAAACAGACTGGAGTGGAGGAGCTTTGTCACTACCCTAAATGCCAGAGTTGTAATAGGAACATGATGATGATGAATTCTTCTTGACTTCACAGTTTCTAGAGCCAGGGCAAGAAGTCAGCAGGCGGATTCATAGGTGGAGTTGAGGGGTTATATGGTCAGAGTAACAGTCAAGGAAGTTGGTCTTTCCAAATGTATTTTGTGTTGGTTGAAAAAGGGTTATATTGGTGTCAGGAAAGCCAAGGAAGAGGATGCACTAGGCAAGACAGGAGATGATTAAGGCTTGGATGGGAGTTTTAGTTGTGAAGTCATCACAAATGTAGGAGAGAAAAAGAGAGCAAAAGTCAAACAAGGGAAAAGATAGGTGCTGGACTGAGCAGAGACAAGACAGTCTGACAGAGAAGTGGAGATACAGAGCAAATCAGCTAATTTGTAACCAGGACTGTAAATGTACTGACTTCTACAAGACCTTTAGGGAGGGGATTACTGGATGAGATGTAACACTCTTACCATTTCACCTTCATGAAGGTGAAAGTAAAGTAAAGTAAAACAGGTGTCATGTTTTGTCGTCTCCTCTAGTCTTGCTCAGAGTGTTGTAGGTGAACATGAAAACAGAGCAAATTTCTCGGTTTACCTTAGATATCAAACTCAGAACAGGAAGTAGTTTCCAAACAGAGATATCTTTTCAATGAAGAATGAATGTTGTACTCTACTTAATGTTCTCTTTCTTCATCTGCTGTTTAGTCACCTAATTTATACCCTGTCCCATAATCCTGTTGTTTTGCTCCAGGTTACAACTGGATTAACTTAATCTATAGGCAAGGGTGTGACATTCTGTACCTCAAAGCAGCACCCTGAAACCGTGATATTCACCATTGTCATATAATTTCATTTTATACAAAGTATGGCTTGTGAGATATTTTAAAAGTCTTGATCTATTGAACATTAATATCATGTTGGATTATATGTGAAGTTATTAAGTATTGTTATGTGTGTGTGTTACTGAAATATGTTGTGAGGTTGGGAATACCCACAACCAATCTTTCAGGTACAACAATGGAGTAGTCAGATGTACTGATCGCCCATTAAAGGGAATTCACTTTCCCAGCAGCCATCCCAGAGAGAGCACGTAGACAATGGAGATGCTTGACCAATGAGGGTGGATCCCCACCTCACAAGCATAGATCTTTCCTGCAATCTGAAAGAAACTATAAAAGAGGGGAAGTGACATCATCACTTGGCCTCACTCCCCCCATAACTGAACACCTGGAAACACAGCTGGAGGACAAAGACTTTGAACCGGGGAGGGTGGTCTCAGGCTGGGAGGCAATTCCAGCCTGTATATTGAAGATTTGCAACCTGTTTGTACCATCTGTCAGGGTGAGACACTGCTTAATTCAAATCCTGTTTAGTTTGTAGAATGCAGACTGTGAATTTATTTTTGTTTCTTAGGTAACAACTTTAATCTGTATGCTTGCTACTTATAATCACTTAAAATCTATCTTTCTGTAGTTAATAAATCTGTTTTATATTTTACTTAAAACAGTGTGTTTTGTTTGAAGTGCTTAGGAAATCTACTCAGGTTACAGAAGCCGGTGTATGTCCACTTTTTTCTGTAGAAGTGGCAAACTGCATAATGCTTTTAAATCAAGATTGGATGTTTTTCTGAAAGCTATGATCTAGAAATTATTTTGGGAAAGTTCTATGGCCCGTATTATAGAGGCGGTCAGACTAGATAATCACAATCATCACTTCTGGCCTTGGAATCTATGCAAGAAAGGTTTAAAGTAGGAAGTCCATGGGAACTTGTAAAGAGAGAGAACCTTACATCAGAATCTGTGTCTACAGGGCTAACTTTGTTTTAAAGGGCACAGGATTACTAGGAATTAAAGACTCAGGAAGTAGAGTTCCTTCTAACTTGAGGAGTTTTTAGTGGCAAAATGTTTACAGTGTTACAGAGGAATCATCCGGTCTCCCCAAAACTTTCAGGCAGTCATATGATGAGACTGAACCCTGATTGCCATCCTAGTAACCAGCAGAACAGCTTTAGGTTTTGATGCTGAAAATGATTAAATTTGATATTATTTAACTTTGACAGCATTTCCCAGTAGAAATGGTTGGAGCTGTGCTGCCATTTATATTGTGATTTCTTGGATGAGCTTGGGAGGGGGTCTATGGAGAGAGAAGCAAAGAGGAAAGGCTCTTTGTTCTGACAAACCACCCACTGCTCCTCACTGACCTCTTAGGCGATTTGTCAGGGCAGAGCTCCTCTTCCCTCTCCACTACTTTCTTATAAAAGGCCCTGTAAGATGCTCAGTGTCTCCTGTGAGATCCTGAACACACTTAGTTTCCATCTGTGTTAAGACCTAAGCACATATCTCTTAACAACCCCTCCCCCCCACCCAAAGCTACTGCATGTTCTCAGTATACAATTTTCAAAGTCTCTTAGCTTTGTAAAATAAAAACAATTATTTTTCAAACTAAGCAAAACCACTAATCCTCAATGAGGACTATATCCAGGCCAGGTTTCAACTTGGAAACATGGAAAGTGATTCTTTGGCTTGAAATTTTTAACGGAAGAAAACTATTTGTTCATTTTTCCACAATCAAAAAATGGTTGACACAATGTAACTTACGTTAAAATAAACAATTCACCTTCAGGCAGAGAACAAGCATAGAAAATATCTGATCCAAATGCATTGGAAAGCTATGAATATGCAAAAATGGAAGATTATAACTAAGTATTCTGCAACCTTAACTCTAATTGTTGCTAACAGCCCACCTGTTCAAAGGATCTCCACACACAGCTAGGAATATGGAGGAAAGTGCAGTTCCTTTGAGCAAGTGGGGGCTGTTAGCAACTGCTAGAGTTCAAGTTGCAAAATACTTGCTGTTGTTCTCTTCCTTTCATTTTGTCTTACTGCAGGTGTAAGGTGATGTGTCATCCCTGAACTAGAGCCTGATTAATTTTTTGGCATTGGGAAGGAAAGGAGGGACAGAGGTCAGGACTATTTGGACACTCAGGTCCTCCAGCGGCTCCAGGGGGACGAATACGCCCCCCCCCCCCATCGCCAGGCCCTTCTCCACCACCTCCTGGGCGGAGGCCTCCGATACTAGGAAGATGACGACCTTTCCATACATTTTGGAGGTTGCCATGACGGCTGTGGGCCCCACCACGCCCGCCAACGCCCGCACGTAGGTTTCTACGTGGGGCGAAGTGGGCACCAGGAGGCAACGGACACCATGTTTCCTGGTCAAGCTGGGGAAGGGGCCCCAGCCGCTATAGATGCTAGCAGAGGCGGTGGTCGGGAAGCCGCCGCCACCTGGGTGTATGCCCTGGGGGCCGGGGGAGGGGCACCCACAGAGCTGGTGGAGGGAGCAACGGGGATGGATGCTGTGGCCGGTGGTGGGGCCGCAGCAATTGGGGCAGCCCCTGCCATGGAGGGCCTAGTCTTTTTGGCGGGGCCCTTCCCCTTCTTCCTGCCCTGGCCTTTCGTGCCAGCTGGGGGAATTGGAGGAGGCGAGGGACATGGCAGCAGCGGAGTTCACCCCGTTGCCTGCTGCTGCTGGTGCCCCAGCGGGGGCGATAGCAGGTGGTTTGGTAGCGGTGGTTGAGGTAGAGGCTGGGGGGGGCGATGGGGGGGCAGGCGGGGGAGGGGCGGCGGGGTCCACCTGAGGGGTCCCACCCGTGTCCCCCGTCATAATGAGCAGGGAGAGAGGGGAAAACACCAGAGAGAGGAGGGGAAAGGGGAAGCAGGTCAACCACTCCTCCCCACTAGGCTGCTTAAGCCAGGTACACTAAGTCATTCCTGTGCTAGGCTCCAGCCAATCCACAACCCAGGAGCTGGTCTGGAGACTTTTAGGGTAGGTATATAAGCCTCACAGGAGGCACAGCAGAGCAGCTCACCCTGATTAATGTTACTTGAGGGCTGTGAGCTTGCTCCTGTCTGAGAATAGCAGTGGATGTGCCAAACCTTAGCCTGCTCCAGCTTTGGTCTCACTCTGGTCTTGTTCCAACTTCATACTGGACTCTTGATTCCAGCTGTGACCATTAGGAATGGCTGTCCTCATCATGGTTGCTGACTTGAAGGCTTGTAAGATGAATATTGTTAATTCTTCTCCAGTAAGACTGTCCAAATAAATTTATTTCTATTTAACTTACAACCTTAGATGCACATACATAGCATTTGGTATTACTGTATATGTTTTGATCACGTAATAAAAGACCCTATGGTAATATGCCCCACAGGACAGCTAAACTGTTGAGAATTCTGAATTTCCTAATGTTTGTGTGATGAAAATCTGACTTAAGGTTGCATTAACCTGTTTTTTGCATGTATGATAAACATGTGTTTATTAATCTATTTGTCATATTTATGGATTTACATATGCTGCAGTAATACAGACATAAACTTAAAAAATATTTTGTCTGAAGAACACTACACAAAAGTGAATTGGCTTGCATTACATATGCTATCAACTCCAACCTCCTCTCAGTATTCCACAGTTTTAAGAGCAGCACAGCATTTGACAGAGTTCATTAACTATTGGTAATCTGATCATATACTTGTAAGTATGGTAGCTTGATTCCACTGTAATTCAACATAATTTAAAAGCAAACTAAACAGCCCTTTAAATATATACATAATCCGATTAAAGTAATTTAAACTAAAAATGAGTGGCTTTAAAAACTAGAAATGAGAATATTTTATAACAAAATATTTTAAAAATTTCCTGTTTTACTTTCCTTTCAGGACCTGGCTTCAGGAATCTGTGTTTCTCCTGCAAGAGTTGATGGCATCACTGACATCTAAAGCAGTGGTTCTCAACCAGAAAGTACACATAATCCTGGGGGTATGCAGAGGTCTTCCAGGGGGTACTGTGATGGGTTGGATCACAGAAACCCCTTTGGGGCTGCCAACTGATGTGCCAAGACTACTTCTGCCTCTGCTTTCCCTGCCAGCCTGGGACTCCAGAACCCTGCCTGGTTGTGCCAGACATGCTTGCTGGCTACAAACACAGACCCAGGTCTGAACAACGTCTCACAAGGTGCAGGCTTAACTGAAAACAGCTTAAGAAGTGTTCCTGTCTCCACCACTCAGATGCCCAACTCCCAATGTGGTCCAAACCCCAAATAAATCCGTTTTACCCTATATAAAGCTTATACAGGGTAAACTCATAAATTGTTTGCCCTCTATAACACTGATAGAGAGAGATGCACAGCTGATCTCCTCCCCCAGGTATTAATACATACTCTGGGTTAATGAATAAGTAAAAAGTGATTTTATTAAATACAAAAAGTAGGATTTAAGTGGTTCCAAGTAATAACAGACAGAACAAAGTGAATTACCACGCAAAATAAAATAAAACACACAAGCCTATGCCTAATACAGTAAGAAACTGAATACAGATAAAATCTCACCCTCAGAGATGTTCCAATAAGCCTCTTTTACAGACTAGCCTTCTTCTAGTCTGGGTTCAGCAATCACTCACACCCGTGTGGTTACTGTCCTTTGTTCCAGTTTCTTTTAGGTATCCTTTGGGGATGGAGAGGCTATCTCTTGAGCCAACTGAAGACAAAATGGAGGGGTCTCCCAGACATTTAAATAGACTTTCTCTTGTGGGTAGACACCCCTCCGTGTAGAATCCCAGCTACAAGATGGAGTTTGAGAGTCACATGGGTAAGTCACGTGTCCATGCATGACTCAGAACTTACAGGTAGCAGCCATTGTTCACATGCCCCACCCCCACTCCACCCTTTCCCCTGAGGACTGCAACAGGGGTAGGGCACCCTGCACGCACTGGGCAGCGGCGAATGGAGCGACCCGGCCCCAGCCCACTCCTCGCCGCTGGCTCCCAGCTGTGCTGCTAGTGAGTGCTGGGGGGAGGTTCCCTCTTGCCCCCCAAAGCTGGGACCCAGGGGAGCAAAGCAGAGCGGGCTGGGGCCGGGTCACTCCACTTCCTGCTGCCCCGTGAGTGCAGGGTTGGGCCTGCCTTGCACTCACCGGGCTGCAGGAAGTGGAGCGACCCAGCCCCAACCCAGTCTGCTCTGCCGGCTCCTGCTGGGGGGCAGTTTTCCCCTGCCCCCCAACCCTGCTCTTGGCCCCCCCTCCGCGGAGGCCTGGGGCCAGCCCCCCCCATGGGGGGGACTGCATAGGGCACCAAAATGTCTAGGAACAGCCCTGAGTACATCCAAAGCAGCAAACTTGCCAGTGAGTGGGGCCACTGGATAATCAAGGTGCTAAAGGAGAACTCAGGGAAGACAAGACAGTTGTTAGAGAAGCTAAATGAATTATTTGTATTAGTCTTTACTGCAGAGGATCTGGGGGAGGTACCCACACTCAAGCTTCTCTTTTTAGGTGGCAAATCTGTGGAATGGTCCCAGACTGAGGAGTCAATAGAGGAGGTAAATTAAATAGCAGCAAGTCACCAGGACAAGATGGCATTTACCCAAGAGTTTTGAAGGAACTCTTATATGAATTTGCAGAACTACTAATTGTGGTATGTTTCAGAGTAGCAGCCATGTTAGTCTGTATTCGCAAAAAGAAAAGGAGTCCTTGTGGCACCTTAGAGACTAACAAATTTATTTGAGCATAAGCTTTCGTGAGCTACAGCTCACTTCATCGAATGCATTCAGTGGAAAATACAGTGTGGAGATTTATATACATAGAGAACATGAAACAATGGGTGTTACCATACACACTGTAACAAGAGAGTGATCACTTAAGGGGAGCTATTACCAGTAGGAGAGCTGGGGGGGGGGATGACGACGACGACGAACCTTTTGTAGTGATAATCAAGGTGGGCCATTTCCAGCAGTTGACAAGAACGTCTGAGGAACAGTGGGGAGTGGAGGGGTGGAATAAACTTGGGGAAATAGTTTTACTTTGTGCAATGACCCATCCACTCCCAGTCTCTATTCAAGCCTAGGTTAATTGTATCCAGTTTGCAAATTAATTCCAATTCAGCAGTCTCTTGTTGGAGTTTGGTTTTTTTTAAGTTTTTTTGTTGAAGAATTGCCGCTTTTAGGTCTGTAATCGATTAGAGTGACCAAAGAGATTGAAGGGTTCTCCAATTGGTTTTTGAATGTTATAATTCTTGACATCTGATTTGTGTCCATTTTTTACGTAGAGACTGTCCAGTTTGACCAATGTACATGGCAGGGGGCATTGCTGGCACATGATGGCATATATCACATTGGTAGATGTGCAGGTAACGAGCCTCTGATAGTGTGGCTGATGTGATTAGGTCTGTGTGATGCTTTTGCTGGGAACAGAAAAGGAATGGAGTCTTAGAATTTGGTAAATAATCTAGCTAGATATGCGTTAGATTCTGTTTTGTTTAAATGGCTGATAAAATAAGCTGTGCTGAATGGAATGTATATTCCTGTGTTTGTGTCTTTTTGTAATTTAAGGTTTTGCCTAGATGGATTCTCTATGTTTTGAATCTGATTACCCTGTAAGGTATTTACCATCTTGATTTTACAGAGGTGATTCTTTTACTTTTTTCTTCAATTAAAATTCTTCTTTTAAGAACCTGACTGCTTTTTCATTGTTAAGATCCAAGGGTTTGGGTCTGTGTTCACCTACGTAAATTGGTGAGGATTTTTATCAAGCCTTCCACAGGAAAGGGGGTGTAGGGTTTGGGGAGGATTTGAGGGGGAATGACGTTTCCAAGCGGGCTCTTTCCCTGTTATGTATTTGTTAGATGCTTGGTGGTGGCAGCAATAAAGTCCAAGGGCAAAAGGTAAAATAGTTTGTACCTTGGGGAAGTTTTAATCTAAGCTGGTAAAAATAAGCTTAGGGGGCTTTCATGCACCTCAGCAGGTTACATCAAAGAGGAGCTGCAGTGACTAGGCATGGGGATGCCTGTGCCTTTAAGGAAAAGCATTGGAATGGGTGTGCCTCTAAGAACCCAGCCCTGGGAAGCCCATGCTGAGAGGTGCTGTCGGTGGCAGGGGAAATAAAAAAGCCCCTCTGCTCCCCCCACCCTATTGTTTGCTAAGCACTGGTGCCTCAGTCCACCGGGGTAACTGTTACCCCCTCTGCCCCTGCCTGTGTCAGGGTTTTGCCCTCTGTCACCCTCTGGCAGCGCCTCACGCCTGGGCTTAACTCCGTCTCTTCCCCCCTCATTCCTGATTTTGCCTTCAGCCCTATCCTAACCCTGCTTCCAGCTGCTTGACTCCCCTTGACCGGTCAATTTTCACCCCCTGCTCAGACCCTGCCCCCCCCCTCTGATTTGCCCCTTTGCCACCCCGTGAATAGCAGTCAGCAGACTCTTACCGCGAATAAGGGCAGAGTGAAGGGCAGTGGCTTCAGCAGATCTTACTGAGCATGCTCAGGTCATGTGCGCATGCTCAGTCCACCCGAAGTAGCCCATTGCTCCAGGGAGCAGTTTCCTGTAGTGCACCTGGCCCGGGGCTTGCGGGAGGCAGGCCCAGCCGCTCCCTGGGAGCGTGCACCGCGGGCGGCCCCGCCTCACTTCCTCCGCAGCCGCCCCGGGCCTGTGCCCGTCCCGCCCGCCCGCAGCTGCTGGGGCCTGGTCGGCTCCCCGGCGTCGGAGCCCGAGGGGCGGGAGAGAAGCTCGGCGTTGCTGTGGTAACCACGCAGCCGTGCGTGGGGCGGGACGCGCTGCGGCGGCTCCCACCGGCGCGGCTGAAGCATGAGCGGCCGCGGGAAGCAGGCAAGCGGCGGGGCTGGCTGCGGCCCTGGCTGGGGGGCCGTGGGGCGGGGCGCGCGGCGCGGGGTCCCGACGTCCCGACACTGCGGGGGCCGCCCCGCTTTTAGGGGCGTCGCTTGAGGTAGGCCCTGTTGCCGCCGTGCTGATTGTCACACTTGCCCTCTGGGCACCCTGCCGGGGGGGTGAGAGCCGGAGGGGGGCTGTGAGAGGCGGGGGGCGACAGAGCAGGGGCCGCCCGCGGGGGGCGACAGAGCAGGGGCCGCCGCGTGCGGGCCTAACCCAGGGCCAGACGCTTGCCCGGGGCTCAGCCCTGGTAACTGCCTCCCTTTTGTCCCGCCTCACCTTGCAGTGCCCGGGGGCAGGTGGCGCCCGGGCTCTGGGGAGGTGAGGGCGTCCGACGGGACGGGGCGGCTGTGCCGTGCCTGCAGGGAGTATCATGCAGGATGGGGAGCTGAGGGACTGGGCACCGGCCCTACACAAGGCGGGGCGTGAGAGCTAGAAGCTCTGGTTTGGGTGGGTGCCTCTGCGTGCTGGTATCTGTCTCCTGTTTCTGCCTAGGCACCAGGGGGAGACAGAATAACTTCACCAGTACCTGGAGCAAGTTCCAGCTGCACTGACCCCTTTGTCCTCTCTCTTTAGGGCAGTGGATGGACCCCAGCCAGAGCCAGCTAGATTTAGGCTTCTCTCAGCAGGACACTCCCTGCTTGATAGTTGAGGACTCCCAGCCAGAGAGTGCAGTGATCGAGGAAGACGCTGCTCATGGCTGCATCAGCCTGCTAGCCCTACGTCTTCCCAACTGCAAGAGCCCAGTATTGGTGAGTGGAAGCTCCTTTGAGGGAGGTAGGAAGGAAGTGAAATACAAGCGTCTATCCAGCAAGTATATATGTGTTTGCTTGGGCTGTGTGGGAGAAGTAAGCTCAGTTTAGGCTGAATTCTCTCCAGGTGCTTAATGAAGAACTGGAGATGTAGAAATCAGGTGCATGTGTTTTACAGGAGATGACCAGCCCTCAAGGTAGCAAACTGGCTGCTGGTGGTGGAGGAGGAGAAGACAGAGGCCTTGAGGAAAAACAGCTCACAGGTGAGGGAGCCATAAGTAACTTTACCTTTTATTTATCTCTGAGAAGTTAACATTCTCTGATTGCTCTAAAATTCATTCTCCTGCAATGCTTGTGTTGATGAGATATTTGGGGGTTGCTGGCTTTGGAGAGGATGGTACCAGGGCTTTGGAAATTATTGTGAAGAGTTGAGTATCAGGGCATGTGACCGTGAAAGGGGTGAGTGGGCTAAGCAGATATAACAGTGAGCTGTTCTTGTCAGAGCGCTGCTGACTTCCTCACTTCTCAGTGTCTGTCCCTATAGCCAGAAGTTTGCCTCTCTTCCATTCTAATGGCCTATTATGTTTTCAGAGCCCATGGACAGTTCTACCCATCAGGATGCGACAGGTTCGCTCAGCCAAGTTATTGATCGATTGCCTCAGCCTACCAGGAAGAACAGGTGGATAGAATATTCCTTGACTTTGTCCCTGCCCCCATCTCCAACTCCATTTCTGTTTGTCTTAGAGGGATTATCTTCGTGACGTTTCCCCCTTATGTGGTGGCATACCTGGAATGCCAGTGCTGCTGGGGTTAACTGATGTGTAACAGTACAATAGCAAATCAGTTCAGAATGCAGAAGAAAATCCTATTTGTGCAATTTAGCTCATTTCCTGGATATCTGTGTGATCCTCTGGGATGGTTCAGATGTACTGAGGAACAGCCCTGAATTCAAGGGACACTGATTTTTTTTTTTTTTTAAGATGCTGAGGGTGTCTGAGGGACCCACGTGTGAACAAAAATAAAAATAAACTTAAGAAAACAGCCTGAAGAAAAAACCCAGTGTGCTATGTTTCTGACTGTCCAGATCATCTCTTCTCTCCACTGCAGGGTTCTTGAGATGGTAGCAGCTGCTGCTGAGGAGGCAGGTGAAGATGCTGCACACTGCACTACCCACTTGCTGGGTGCTGAAGGTAATTCTTCTGCTCTAGAGCCTTCCGTGACTTCCTCAGAGCATTAAAATCTGCTTGGAGCTCCACTAGCATGTGTCTGCATTCATATAATTTTCCCCTTCAGCAGGCTCACTGTTTCCCATCAGATTAAGATAATATGAAGCAACTGTTAAGAAATCAACAATTTGCCTAGAGAGCTCATCCCCAAATACTTTAGGGCTTTAGAAATCAATACTGATTGTGTGCCGCGTGTTTGAAAACTACCAGTTTTCTACCCACCCATACACCCTCTCAGATGTCAGTGGAGTAATTCTTATCCTTGTGCTGGCTCAGGTCTTTAGGACAGGAAGGGGCTTAGGAGGGGCATGGAAGTAGCCAGATCATTAGAAAATAGTTGTTTTTTTTCCTAAAAGTTTGTTATGCTAGCAGTAAAGGAAACTTGATGTGATGGTTGTCATTAAATGTTAGCGTTTACCCACAAGTGCTACACTTGGAGGCTGAATTACCACAATTATTTCCTGGGATACTGTACACTACCTGATACCATTGTTTGGTAACGTGTTGGCAAATGATGGCTTTTTAATGTCAACCATTATACCGATTATGTTGTTGGGTTTTTTTAATTATCAAAGAGGGGCTGTGCAGCTTTTGTAGAGTACTGAGAGCAGCTGAGTTTCTGTCTCCGTGGGTAGTTGTTCATAGTTATAGTAGGCACTTTAATGCGTCCTCTGTCTGGGAACATGTCTGTGAGCTAGCTATTTTGTTTGTGTGCAATGGGTGTTAATTCTAATGGCAATTTATACATAAATTATTTTTTTCTTCATGGGTGTTTGGTGCTAGACTCTGGCACATCGCAGTTGGGTTTTGGAGCTCTGGAACTCTCACAAAGTCAGGACTTTGAGGGAGACTCAATATTGAGTGAAGAGGGCAGAGGTCACCAGCTTCAGCCATCAGGCACTGTCCCTACCTGTTCTAATCCCATGAGGAATGACCCTAATGAGGGTATGTAAATGGTCTTGTTCATAAAAACCTTTTCCTTAGATGGTAAATTTCTCTCTGCTTCCTTTTGAGTTGTAGATGGCATGTTTCCTCTGATACGAAGTGCAAGATCAGGAATGATATTAAAGCTGCCCAAAGCTTGAAAAGGAGACTTCTGACTTCCTTTTTTCCTTCGGGCTTGTTCCTTCACTGTTGTGGTGTTGCCCAAGTGTCAACATCTGTCTTTCTATGAGTGCCTCTTTTCTTAGCTAACTTCTAACAATCCAGAAAATCTGACACTGAATCTATTCTTTGCTACAGACCTCACAATCCCTTTCTAGTTTTCTCTATCAGTGGACCTTCTATATTGTAAATTCATGACAGGGTTGTGTTGATATCTGTGTTATGTGAAGTGCCAAACACTTGTTGATACTTGTCAGCACAGATTATTTAAACTGAGTAACAAATGTTTTCTGTGTCTCCTGCTAGAGCTGCACATAGTTAGGAGTGAAGCTCTGTCTGCTGGAGAAAGTTACACAGGTGCACAGTGCTGGCAAGAGAAGTCTGGAAGGTAAAACAACTGCCCTCTCTGTAGGTACCTTGGGTGGGGGCATGCAGAAGGAGGAAAGCTGAGAAAACAGCAAGGATTACTGGTTGTAACAATGTGCTGCAGGGCCCTCTTGGCTCCTGCCCCTTGGGCTGATTAAGACCAAGAGACCCTGGGTTCAGTAACCACTGGTGCAGTTTATTTACAAGCTGTGCTCCCACCACGTTTTCACCATTTCAGTAACTCTTTATTCTCTGCAGGCGGAAGGAAGGAGAGAGCTACCTCCCTGCTTCCACTACCTGCCTTTTCCCTTTCTTCCTGCTGCCCCCTGGTTTTTATACAGCCGCAGCCTAATTAGGCAGCAGCTGTCTCTGTTTCCCAAATTAGGGCCAGGTGGTCCAACCAGCTCCAATTCACCTCCCTTAATTGGAGCTGGAGTGACAGGGCTGGCTCAGCAGTTCTGGTTCAGTGACCTGTCACACTGCTTGAAAACTTCCTACAGTGGAAGTTGCTGAAAGGAATGTCTCAGTAATGGTGGCTGAGGAGAGCTCCGATCCTTTCCTGGCTGGGAAGGGGGGTGGGGTGGAAATGGTGTAGGAGCATTCAAGGAAACATGACCTTTTTTTTTTTTTAATGTGGCAATGCAATAGGCTAGAAGAAAATGTTAGTGTTTCATTTTTAACTTTAGAAAGCAATATATTTATTAAAGGCCATTTTGAAACCCACGTCACTGTCTGTCCCTATTTTCAGGGAATTGGCTGTGGTCTCTCAGGAGTCTAATGATACTCCCAGCAGGGACTCTGTTGGGTATTGGAGAATTTCACTGTTGTAAGTTTTATAATTATAAGTTGTTTAACCAAAAAAGTTAAGTTTTTATTAGGTTTCAGAGTAACAGCCTTGTTAGTCTGTATTCGCAAAAAGAAAAGGAGTACTTGTGGCACCTTAGAGACTAACCAATTTATTTGAGCATGAGCTTTCGTGAGCTACAGCTCAGCTCACGAAAGCTCATGCTCAAATAAATTGGTTAGTCTCTAAGGTGCCACAAGTACTCCTTTTCTTTTTGCGAAGTTTTTATTAGTAACTCTTAATTATAAATCTTACAGCGGTTAAACTCTCCAGTTTCACTGTTAACTGGCAAAGTGTATTCTTTAGGTTCCATTTGCATTGCCCTGTTTTCATTAGGACAGGAAGCCGTCATCTAAGTAATAGGGCTGTCAAGTTGATTTAAAAAAAAAACAGAATACCATTTATATAAATATTTTTGTATGTTTTCCACTTTTTCAAATATATTGATTTCAATTACAACACAATACAAAACGTACAGTGCTCACTTTATATTTATTTTTTATTAATATTTGCATTGTAAAAATAAAAGAAATAGTATTTTTCAATTCACCTAATACAAATACCATAGTGCAATCTCTTTATTGTGAAAGTGCAACTTACAAATGTAGATTTTTGTTGTTGTTACATAACTGTTTTATTTTTGAGTGCAATGTAAAAGTTTAGAGCCTACAAATCCACTCAGTCCTCCTACTTGTTTGTCTGAGCAATTGGCTGAACAAGTTTGTTTACATTTGCAGGAGATAATGCTGCCCGCTTCTTGTTTACAATGTCACCTGAAAGTGAGAACAGGCATTCACGTGGCACTGTTGTAGCCGACGTTGCAAGATATTTACGTGCCAGATGCGCTTAAGATTCATATGTCCCTTCAACAACCATTCCAGAGGACATGCATCCATGCTGATGAAGGGTTCTGCTCAATAAAGATCCAAAGCAGTGCAGACCGATGCATGTTCATTTTCATCATCTGAGTCAGATGTCACCAGCAGAAGGTTGATTTTCTTTTTTGGTGGTTCACGTTCTGTAGTTTCTGCACCGGAGTGTTGCTCTTTTAAGACTTTTGAAAGCTTGCTCCACACCCCGTCCCGCTCAGATTTTGGAAGGCACTTCAGATTCTTAAATCTTGGGTCAAGTGCTGTAGCTGTCTTTAGAAATCTCACATTGGTACCTTCTTTGCATTTTGTCAAATCTGTAGTGAAAGTGTTCTTAAAACGAACAACATGGTGAGTTATCATCCAAGACTTCTGCTATATATTTCATGTTATAGCATGCAGGTAAAATACAGAGCAGGAGACCTACAATTCTCCCCCAAGGAGTTCTGTCACAAATTTAATTGATGCATTATTTTTTTAACAAAAAGAAAAGGAGTACTTGTGGCACCTAAGAGACTAACCAATTTATTTGAGCATAAGCTTTTGTGAGCTACAGTTCACTTCATCAGATGCATATTGTGGAAAATACAGAAGATATTTTTATACGCACAAACCATGGAAAAAATGGGTGTTTATCACTACAAAAGGTTCCTCCCCCCCCCAAACTACTCTCCTGCTGGTAATAACTTATCTAAAGTGATCGCTCTCCTTACAATGTGTATGATAATCAAGGTGGGCCATTTCCAGCACAAATCCAGGGTTTAACAAGAACGTCTGAGGAACGGGGGGGGGAGGGAGGAATAAAGAAGGGGAAATAGGTTACTTTTTATAATGACTCAACCATTCCCAGTCTCTATTCAAGCCTAAGTTAATTGTATCCAATTTGCAAATGAATTCCAATTCAGCAGTCTCTCGTTGGAGTCTGTTTTCGAAGTTTTTTTGTTGAAGGATAGTCACTTGAGATCAGAAATCGAGTGACCAGAGAGATTGAAGTGTTCTCCGACTGGTTTTTGACTGTTATAATTCTTGACATCTGATTTGTGTCCATTTATTCTTTTGCGTAGAGACTGTCCAGTTTGACCAATGTACATGGCAGAGGGGCATTGCTGGCACATGATGGCATATATCACATTGGTGGATGTGCAGGTGAACGAGCCTCTGATAGTGTGGCTGATGTTATTAGGCCCTGTGATGGTGTCCCCTGAATAGATATGTGGGCACAGTTGGCAACAGGCTTTGTTGCAAGGATAGGTTCCTGGGTTAGTGGTTGCTGGTGAGTGGTATGTGGTTGCTGGTGAGTGGTATGTGGTTGCTGGTGAGTGGTATGTGGTTGCTGGTGAGTGGTATGTGGTTGCTGGTGAGTGGTATGTGGTTGCTGGTGAGTATTTGCTTCAGGTTGGGGGGCTGTCAGTAGGCAAGGACTGGCCTGTCTTCCAAGATTTGTGAGAGTGTTGGGTCATCCTTCAGGGTAGGTTGTAGATCCTTGATAATGCATTGGAGGGGTTTTAGTTGGGGGCTGAAGGTGATGGCTAGTGGCGTTCTGTTATTTTCTTTGTTAGGCCTGTCCTGTAGTAAGTGACTTCTGGGAACTCTTCTGGCTCTATCAATCTGTTTCTTCACTTCCACAGGTGGGTATTGTAGTTGTAAGAATGCTTGATAGAGATCTTGTAGGCGTTTGTCTCTGTCTGAGGGGTTGGAGCAAATGTGGTTGTATCGCAGAGCTTGACTGTAGACGATGGATTGTGTGGTGTGGTCAGGGTGAAAGCTGGAGGCATGTAGGTAGGAATAGCGGTTAGTAGGTTTCCGGTATAGGGTGGTGGTTATGTGGCCATCGTTTATTATCACTGTAGTGTCCAGAAAGTGGATCTCTTGTGTGGACTGGACCAGGCTGAGGTTGATGGTGGGATGGAAATTGTTGAAATCATGGTGGAATTCCTCAAGGGCTTCTTTTCCATGGGTCCAGATGATGCAGATGTCATCAATATAGCGCAAGTAGAGTAGGGGCGTTAGGGGACGAGAGCTGAGGAAGCGTTGTTCTAAATCAGCCATAAAAATGTTGGCATACTGTGGGGCCATGCGGGTACCCATAGCGGTGCCGCTGACTTGAAGGTATACATTGTCCCCAAATGTAAAATAGTTATGGGTAAGGACAAAGTCACAAAGTTCAGCCACCAGGTTATCCGTGACGTTATCGGAGATAGTGTTCTTGATGGCTTGTAGTCCATCTTTGTGTGGAATGTTGGTGTAGAGGGCTTCTACATCCATAGTAGCCAGGATGGTGTCATCAGGAAGATCACCGATGGATTGTAGTTTCCTCAGGAAGTCAGTGGTGTCTCGAAGGTAGCTGGGAGTGCTGGTAGCGTAGGGCCTGAGGAGGGAGTCTACATGGCCAGACAATCCTGCTGTCAGGGTGCCAATGCCTGAGACGATGGGGCGCCCAGGATTTCCAGGTTTATGGATCTTGGGTAGCAGATAGAATATCCCAGGTCGGGATTCCAGGGGTGTGTCTGTGCGGATTTGATCTTGTGCTTTTTCAGGAAGTTTCTTGAGCAAATGCTGTAGTGTCTTTTGGTAACTCTCAGTGGAATCAGAGGGTAATGGCTTGTAGAAAGTGGTGTTGGAGAGCTGCCGAGAAGCCTCTTGTTCATATTCTGACCTATTCATAATGACAACAGCACCTCCTTTGTCAGCCTTTTTGATTATGATGTCAGAGTTGTTTCTGAGGCTGTGGATGGAATTGTGTTCTGTATGGCTGAGGTTGTGGGGCAAGTGATGCTGCTTTTCCATATTTTCAGCCCGTGCCCGTCGGCGGAAGCACTCTATGTAGAAGTCCAGTCTGCTGTCTCGACCTTCAGGAGGAGTCCACCTAGAATCCTTCTTTTTGTAGTGTTGGTAGAGAGGTCTCTGTGGATTAGTACATTGTTCAGAGGTGTGTTGGAAATATTCCTTGAGTCGGAGATGTCGAAAATAGGATTCTCGGTCACCACAGAACTGTATCATGTTTGTGGGGGTGGAGGGGCAGAAGGAGAGGCCCCGAGATAGGACAGCTGCTTCTGCTGGGCTAAGTGTATAGTTGGATAGGTTAACAATATTGCTGGGTGGGTTGAGGGAACCATTGCTGTGGCCCCTTGTGGCATGTAGTAGTTCAGAAAGTTTAGTGTCCTTTTTCTTTTGTAGAGAAGCAAAGTGTGTGTTGTAAATGGCTTGTCTAGTTTTAGTAAAGTCCAGCCATGAGGAAGTTTGTGTGGAAGGTTGTTTTTTATGAGAGTTTTTTATGATCACTTTAGATAAGCTATTACCAGCAGGAGAGTAGTGTGTGTGTGTGTGTGGGGGGGGGAGAACCTTTTGTAGTGATAAACACCCATTTTTTCATGGTTTGTGTGTATAAAAACATCTTCTGTATTTTCCACAGTATGCATCCGATAAAGTGAGCTGTAGCTCATGAAAGCTTATGCTCAAATAAATTAGTTAGTCTCTAAGGTGCCACAAGTACTCCTTTTCTTTTTGCGAATACAGACTAACACGGCTGTTACTCTGAAACCTATTTTTTTAACGAGTGTCATCAGCATGGAAGCATGTCTTCTGGAATGGTGGCCACTTTGTATTGGTGTGGTGTAATGGTGGTGTACACTTTGTATTCTGTGTGGTAGTTGATATCAATATTTTTGAAAATGTAGAAAAACATCCAAAATATTTTAATAAATTTCAATTGGTATTCTATTGTTTAACAGTGTGATTAAAACTGAGATTAATTGCATGAGTTAACTGCAATTAATCACAGCCCTAATAAGTAATGTTTTAAAATTCTATTTAAAACCTGTTTTTGCAACTTTGTAATGAGCTGAAATCAGAATCTTGAGTTTACTTTATAATAAAAAGTGTTTAACTCTGCTTTAAATTCTACTTACCCCCACCCCATATTCACCTTGGGCAGGTGTATTTTGACATGGGTAAAAATATTTTATTTGTCCCTGCTATTGTGGTGAGGACGAGTGAGAAGATTTTTGTACCTGGGCTGGTAAATATTCATGATAGTTCTGCAACACTACTATAAATTGAATTTCCCAGGTCAGAGGTTATGTCTAGCTCTCCCAGAATTCCACAGCAACACAAAGAGACCAGCAGGATACAAATGTCTGTCTGTGATGTGCTTGAAAGTGGGTTGCAGGCTGAGAAGACACCTGATCCTGGTCTGCAGGAGTCAGAGATTTTGTCAACTCAGGAAGATATGTTTTCCCAGAGCCACACAACAGGTAAAAACAGACCAACTAATGCCAAAGTATCCATCCTAAGGGACAGTCACTGTTCTATTTTTTAGCTGGGGGCTATGCATCTGTCACAGGGTGACTGGCCCCTTTAAGAGGAAATAAGGTCCAGTGTAACTGGACTGATTATCTGCTGCCCAACTGGACTTGAGGGAAGGCACCTGGGGCTTATAAGCGTGGTTGTCTGCAGCTGCCTGGAAACACTGTAGGAGCAAGAAAGCTCCTATGAGGCCCTGAATCAGCAGGGGGAAGTCATCAGAGGGGGGGAAGTCCAGTGGAGAAGGCCAAACTCTAGGCAAGAGGTGCTGGGAGATCAGGAAGACCGATCCTCAGCGGGAAGGGCTATGCCCAGCTTGGGTTTGGGGCAAAAATATTGAACTGTAATGAGACGACAGATGCTCAGCCTAGCTGAAATTGGGATGAAGACTTTGTAGGTTTAACTTCTGTTTTGAAAGACTTTATACAAGATTTAAACTGGATCCCAGATGGCGAAATGTTTGAATATCTCGACTGTGTGGACTTTTTAAGGGACATTACTGGGCAGATGTGCCCTTTGACGGCATCTTACAGGGAAGCAGGTTACAGTGGGCAGAATGCTTTGGGTGTGTTTTGATTAAACGAATGTTTCTGTTCATGTGAAAGTACTCTGGAAAGCAAAACACAGCCTTCGCCTATGTGGGGAGCGTTCAGATGTTCTCTCGTTGTTCTGAAGTGAATCATAATAATGCCATTAGAATGGGTTGTTTGAGTATTCCTCACTTTTTCCTGCATGCGCTCCCCCCCCCCCCCCCCCCCCAAAAAAAAAAAGCATGGCCGTAAAACTGCTAATTGTTTTTGTGACGCTAGAAAAAGCATGGGCATGTATTTTAAGCCTTGTCCATGTTGGGGAAACTTACCCCAAAAATTCCTGTTGGTTCAGCTGAACCGGCATTATAATTGGTACAAGTGCTAGTGTAAAGGCTTCAGCAGCCAGAATAATTTTTTACCATATTTCAGTTACACTTGCTTTTCAGTAAGTTTAGCAAAACTTGGCTGTATGAACAGGAATATACAGAGGAAGAATAGGGAGGTTGTGTATATGTAGCACTTATAAGACCACTACTGGAATATTGTGTCCCCTTCTTGTATCCATACTACAAAAGGATATTGAAAAACTGAAGAGGTTTCAGAAAAGAGTTACAAAAATGAATTGAGGTCTGTAAAACATGCCTTACCATGAGAGACTTAAGACTTTCTACTTAGTTATTGAAAAGAAGTTTAAAAAGGTGACTTGATCGTGGTTTAAAGGCCGGGTCAAAACAAAATTGCACTGGTTTAACTAACAGGTGTGATTTTTAAACAGCTTTAGTTAAATTGATATAACTTTGTTAAGTAGATTTTACATCCAGAAGGTTTATCTAACAAAAACAGTAAAAGCAGTGAGTTTTCTTCTTTGTTGTTGCCAGAGCCTTGTCTATACTTGTGCTCCCACCAATTCTAACCTTGATTTGGCTGAACTGGTATTGGAACCATTGAGAATTTTTTCCTACAATTCTTTAGTGTAAACACTTATAATCCAGTATGAGAGAGCAGGCCACTTTTGCCAGCCAGTAACAAGCCTTTTACCTTTTAGGGATATGACGCTTGCATTTCATGTGCCTTGGACCTGTGGTTCCAAAATCCATTTTTGTCTCACTGAGAATATTGGTCTTTGTCAAACTGGGAGGTAACTTTGCAGAAGTGAAAATCATCATCATGATTTTATCTGGATAACTTGCTTTATAATAATCCAGTCTGTTTCCTCTTGCTCCAAATAGCTTCAGAGAGTGACTGTACCATAACCAGGGTGGAAGTGGGAGGTTCCGTGGCATGCACCCCTGCTGGCACTCTGCAACTCCTGCATCTCTCTGTGCAGGGGTCCCTTGGTCAGGAGAGTCTTTCCACGTAAGCAAAAAAAACAAAACAACAACACAACCCCACAACACACAACCAACACCTCTAATATGCACTTGTCCTGCATGGGATGAAAGTCACTGAGACAAACAGCCCAGCACAGCAGGTGGGGTTAAATCTTCCAACATGGATTACATTGTAATTGTGGTTTTCTGCAAACTGAAGTCTTTGAAGCTTAATAGCTTATAAGGTATAATTCTGGCTTTTCACATGGGTTTCCATGGGGGGGGGAAGACACTGGGCTCATTGGTAACCTTTCAGCCTTCCTCAAGGAGAATAGGGGACCTTACAGGGTTTTCTGTTAGATGAGTGGGGACTTCATGCTGCTTGGGAGAGAATTACTCTTTTTTGCCTTTTGGTTCTATTCAGGTTATGCCAAGTTGCAGGATGTAGAGGAGTTGTAAAATCTGTTTGGTTTTAGCCTCCAAAGTGATAACTAAAAAATTAAGCTACATTATCTTCCATCAGTTTTCCTGAACTCCCAATAGCTTTCTTGGGGAAGGTGTCCCCAGCTCCATGCACACTTCAGGATCTCCTTGCTAGCTGTCTCTGAAATAAACGTCAGTGCAAAGCTGACTGAACGGGGATACTTCAGAGTGTCTGTCTACAGCTGAGAAGAGGGTTTAAAACTTGTTAGGCATTGAGGGGCTATTTGGGGAAAGGGGTGCCTACACAAAAGGAAATGTCTCCATTTTATTCAGAGGAGCCATACTTCTGATGCAAAAACACCTTGTTAATTTTCTGTGGCTAGGGTGGAGGTTTAAATTAGGAGAAACTGGGGGGAAGTTGACTGGTACTAAAGATGACTGTGGTCAGACAAAGTCCTCTGCTGATGATACAAAGATAACTCTTCTGGTAAAGGATAGAACAGATTGCTTCTTTTGACCTGCAAACTGGATCAACTTTCCCATTCCCTAGGATAGCCATTCATATCTTCACCAAGCACTGATCTCCTCTTCATCACTGAGACCCCCCACTCTGCCAATCACCTGGTCTCTCTCAAGATAGGATATCTGCCTGCTGCCCACCATCTTATGCTTCTGAGACTTCCAGACCATCAGTGTTAGTGACTTCTCTTCCACTCTCAGCTTGCTCCTCCCTGTTGTCTCTTCCCATGACATGGTTGTCGATTCTCTGCATTCTACACTCCCCTCCACACTTCTTTGCCCCTCTCTCCCATCACAAGGCCCACCCTAACTCTTCCCCATCATCTGCATCCTCCACTGCCACATTCTCACAGCAGAACATCTGGCAGTAGTTCAGTGAGCATGGTCACTTTCTCCACTACTGTTCTCTCCTCCTTCAATTCTGCTAACATCCTAGCCAGGCCCTCTGCTTCTCCACTCAGATTCCCTGTGTGCGCAGTCCCACTCACCTGTTCATCACCTTTTGACTCCTTTCTCAAACCTCTCCCCAGCCCCACTTCACTCTACACAGGATCTTTACTGATTCTCTTTTTTCCCCCCCTCTCCCCCCCGACAAAACTGCCAAATTTTGATGACTTCTAAGCCTTCCCTTCCTCCCCACCACTTTCCCCATTGCCCCTGTCACTCATGCAGGAGCTTTTCATCCTCTGGTGTTGTCCTCTAACCCTTCAGCCTACCCTCGTAACCCCACCCAGGCACTAATCTCCCTTTCACCCATTCTTCTCTTCACCCTTTGTCCTTATTATTCTGTCTTTCTTCTCCTTCTACTGTACAAGCTGCTTTAGTCTCTCCCACCTTTAGAACAAACAAAAAAACCTCCACATGGTTGACCCCCATGTAGTCCTGCAGCGACCGCCCCATCTCTTCTCCCCTTCACTTCTAAATTCATTGAACAGACTGTTTACAGCTGCTGTCTGGAGTTCCTCTCTTCAAATTCCATCCTTGACTATCTCCAATATGGCTTTTTTCTTTCTCCTGCACACCTCTATCATGTTTTCCTGGGCTACAGTTCAGAACTGGTACTCCATCCTCGTGATAGAAGGATACAAAACAATGAATGGTATGAATGATTCCCATTTATCTCTTCTCATAATAGAAGAAACAAGGGGACATAGTTAAACTCAAAGACAGCAGTTTAAAGCTGTTGAGAGGAAATTTGTGAACAATGTATAACTAATCTGTAAAACTCATTGACTTCAGTGCTATCTTAAGGCAAGATCTTAGTAAAAATCAGACTACGCACTAACATGAGGAGTAATGCACAGCTTCATTAGGTAGAATAAAAACGGTACAATGGACTTGAGAGGCTTGGGTTCAAGTACGTGCCCCACCACAGACTTCCTGTATGGCCTTGGGCAACTCATTTAGCCTGTCTGTGTCTGTTCCCCATCTGTACAATGGGATAACAGCATTTCCCTGTCACTGTGAGGTACTGTGAGGGTAAATTCATTAAACATTGTGAGGCATTCAGGTACTTTGATAATGGGGAGCAGATAAGTACCTGAGATGATAAATAAGGGAACATGCTTCAGAGCATAAGTCAACCACTAACTTCCTCTCCGGGCAGGTTTCTTCTTAACCGAAGGACGTTATTGCATAACTTTCTACCCCAGAGTTCCTTGCACTTTCCTCAGAAGTATCCAATATTGGCAATTATCTGAGACAAGATAGTGAATTAGAGGTCTCCTCCATTCTTGACAGTTTTTTTTTTCTGTATGTCAGTACAATGCTTGTTTTCACATCTGTCAAGTTATTTTAACTGCAGTCTGAATACGTAGGATTCTCCCTGCTTTTGGGCTGTGTTGTGATCTGTAGACTGTTGCTACATGGAAACTGAGCTGCGGGTCCCCTGCCTGTACTCTGCAGTCATTTGAGGGATTTAGGCTCATTGGCTTGATTGTGTTAGCTGGTGAAGCAGGCTCCCGTTGTGAAAGGCTGGAGCTACTCTTGTGGAGTATGAGAAATAACTAAAGCATTAAGTGATCTGTGATTTTATTTTTATTTATTTATTCCTCTGCAGTTATTCTTCAGGCCTAATTACTCCTTCTCCTGATGCCTTTAGATCCCATCCTCTTATCATCTCCAGTAGTCCCACAGAACAGGAAGAAACAAAAGGTAAAACTTCTGTGAATACTGATCTGGTTTTGGCTTTTCCCTATACCCACTCCTCCAGCCTGTGTGTCTAGCTTCCTCCAAACACTGCTTAGAATCATGTCATATGGTAATCTGCATAACAAGCGCCTCTCCTTCTCCCCCTATACAGCTCTTCCTCAAGAGTCTTCAAACTTGATTGATTCCTTAAGTGCACATGCAATGGGCCACTCCCGCATTGGCTTTCCCTGTACCTTTGGGAGAAGGTGATAGTACATGAAGAGTAGGGCATCATCAGCTAGTTTCCCCTTCTCTCTTGGTAAGATGGGGATGCACTGAACACGGGATGCCGAGGGCCAGTTGCCATTGTGCTTCCTTGGAGGAAAGGCATTCATGCAACAGGATAGGTACTGCAGGGCAGCAGGAATCCCTCTTCTCTTTATGTATAAATATATTTGGAGGGGCGGGGAGCCGACAACTACATTAAAGAATCACTGTACCTTAATTCAGACCCTTTGTGCATTATAATACCATCTTTAATTTTATAATCACATACTACTGTTTCCACAGGACCCCTGCCTCATTCAGTGCACGGAAAGGACAGTGCTCAATGAATGCGTAGCTATTTGATATTTTTCTTCACCCCCCCCAAATACTTGATATTTTCTTATCTTTCTCATTCAAAGTGTGACTCCAGGCCTTATTAAAACATACACTATCCAAACCCTGCACTGAATAGAAAATTATTAATTTCCTCATGGGTGTTGCTATGGTGTATTCATTGTAGCATCTGGGGGCTTCAGACATTATTTTCAGATGATTCTCTTACCAGTACCCATGCAAAGTCAGGTGGTATTATCCCTATTTTACAGATTAAGAACCAAGAAAGTGACGTTAAAGCCAAAGTTATCAAGTGCTCACTAATTCTGAGTGCCCAACTTGAGACGCTTAAAGCTTGATTTTTTTTTTTAATAGTACTTAGTATTTTTTAGCACCTTTCATATTCAAAGCACAGAACCCCTTGGACTTCACGTACAATTGAAAAGCTCAGCACTTTTGCAAATGTGGCCCCAGATGTATCAAGCTAGGCTCCCAGAAAATTAGGAACACACAATTAGTGACCACTGGTGGAAGGATTGATTTCAGTGATTTGCTCAGCATCTTGTAGGAGCTTTGTGGAAAAGGCAGAGGTAGAATCCAGTTCTCTAGGATGGCATTCTAATGCCTTAACCATTTGTGGTGGTCTTCACTCTGGAAGTGATGACTGGAAAAAGGCTAATGTAGTGCCCATCTTTAAAAAAGGGAAGGAGGAGGATCCTAGGAACTACAGGCCAGTCAGCCTCACCTCAGTCCCCAGAAAAATCATGGAGCAGGTCCTCAAGGAATCAATCCTGAAGCACTTAGAGGAGAGGAAAGTGATCAGGAACAGTCAGCATGGATTCACCAAGGGAAGGTCATGCCTGACTAATCTAATCGCCTTCTATGATGAGATTACTGGTTCTGTGGATGAAGGGAAAGCAGTGGATGTATTGTTTCTTGACTTTAGCAAAGCTTTTGACACGGTCTCCCACAGTATTCTTGTCAGCAAGTTAAAGTAGTATGGGCTGGATGAATGCACTATAAGGTGGGTAGAAAGTTGGCTAGATTGTCGGGCTCAACGGGTAGTGATCAATGGCTCCATGTCTAGATGGCAGCCGGTATCAAGTGGAGTGCCCCAAGGGTCGGTCCTGGGGCTGGTTTTGTTCAATATCTTCATAAATGATCTGGAGGATGGTGTGGATTGCACTCTCAGCAAATTTGCGGATGATACTAAACTAGGAGGAGTGGTAGATACGGTGGCAGGTAGGGATAGGATACAGAGGGACCTAGACAAATTGGAAGACTGGGCCAAAAGAAATCTGATGAGGTTCAACAAGGATAAGTGCAGGGTCCTGCACTTAGGATGGAAGAATCCAATGCACCGGTACAGACTAGGGACCGAATGGCTAGGCAGCAGTTCTGCAGAAAAGGACCTAGGGGTGACAGTGGACGAGAAGCTGGATGTGAGTCAGCAGTGTGCCCTTGTTGCCAAGAAGGCCAATGGCATTTTGGGATGTATAAGTTGGGGCATTGCCAGCAGATCGAGGGACGTGATAGTTCCCCTCTATTCGACATTGGTGAGGCCTTATCTGGAGTACTGTGTCCTACAGTTTTGGGCCCCACACTACAAGAAGGATGTGGAAAAATTGGAGAGAGTCCAGCGAAGGGCAACAGAAATGATTAGGGGTCTGGAACACATGATTTATGAGGAGAGGCTGAGGGAACTGGGATTGTTTAGTCTGCAGAAGAGAAGAAAGAGGGGGGATTTGATAGCTGCTTTCAGCTACCTGAGAGGTGGTTCCAAAGAGGATGGTTCTAGACTATTCTCAGTGGTAGAAGAGGACAGGACAAGAAGTAATGTTCTCAAGTTGCAGTGGGGGAGGTTTAGGTTGGATATTAGGAAAAACTTTTTCACTAGGAGGGTGGTGAAACACTGGAATGCATTACCTAGGGAGGTGGTAGAATCTCCTTCCTTAGAAGTTTTTAAGGTCAGGCTTGACAAAGCCCTGGCTGGGATGATTTAATTGGGGATTGGTCCTGTTTTGAGCAGGGGGTTGGACTAGATGACCTCTTGAGGTCCCTTCCAGCCCTGATATTTTATGATTCACTCGTGGGGAGCATTGCCTAGTAGTCAGGGGCTTAGGCCTTTGACTTGCAGAGGGGTTTTTAGGAGGGGAGCTAGGCCTTCGCACTCCAGCCCAAGGCTCTGTAAGGGCAACAAAAGCATCTAATGCCCAGGAATGCCTTAAGGCTGCCTTCCCTGGGCCACTTCGTATCATCCCTCTGTTGTTCACAGTCCGTACAGGAAAACGTGAAGGGGGTCAGTTCACTGCATGGCACCTCCTTGTGTCCGGGCATGGCAGCTTTCTCCCTTTTGGGGCATCAGCTGATTCCTCTCATGCCTTGGCCCTCTGGTCAGTTCAATTCTAAGTCTCTTCCTTTCAGGGGCAGTCTATAAACAAAACACAGAATCAATACACACAAGCTGGGTTAGTATGTGAGAGAGGGAAATGCCTCCCTCTCAGAGTTGATAAAAAGTAGGTCCTCCCTTCCCCTGGGGGGGAACCTTCAAGCAGCTGTGGATGGGAGATATCCTGCTTTCCCTTAGGAGCTGCAAGGTGTAGGTCCTCTCTCTTCCCTGGCCTGCCCACAGGTGAGCTGTTCTGCTCCTTTTAACTTCTCCAGTCTGTGCTGAGCTCAGAGAAGCTCCTGAGCCCCTTGTTGCCTGGTATATGGTTTGTATATGCCATCATACCATAAGACAGTCTTTATTCTTCCCGCAATCCCCTCTTTGTTCACCACACACCTTCCAAAGAAGCAGGGAACCTATAGATTCATAGATATTTAGGCCAGAAGGGACCATTATGATCATCTAGTCCGACCTCCCGCACAACGCAGGCCACAGAATTTCACCCACCACTCCTAAAAAAGACCTCACACCTATATCTGTGCTATTGAAGTCCTCAAATTGTAGTTTGAAGACCTCAAGGAGCAGAGAATCCTCCAGCAAGTGTCCCGTGCCCCATGCTACAGAGGAAGGCGAAAAACCTCCAGGGCCTTCCAATCTACCCTGGAGGAAAATTCCTTCCCGACCCCAAATATGGCGATCAGCTAAACCCTGAGCATATGGGCAAGATTCATCAGCCAGATACTACAGAAAATTCTTTCCCGGGTAACTTGGATCTTACCCCATCTAAAAACCCATCACAGGCCATTGGGCCTATTTACCATGAACATTTAATTACCAAAACCATGTTATCCCATCATACCATCTCCTCCATAAACTTATCGAGTTTAATCTTAAAGCAAGATAGATCTTTTGCCCCCACTACTTCCCTCGGAAGGCTATTCCAAAACTTCACTCCTCTGATGGTTAGAAACCTTCGTCTAATTTCTAATCTAAATTTCCTAGTGGCCAGTTTATATCCATTTGTTCTTGTACAGAAAACATCTTCATTTGTTACACAACCCTGTTTCATTCCTTAAGCACCATCCAGCTTGTGCACTGTAGGAGACAGGTTCTGTGGAAAAATAGTATGTGATTAAAGTCCGAATTATCATCATGGAGCCACAGAAGGGGCTGAATTATGTATGCAGAGGCAACCCTAATCTTACGCTTCCTAAGTTCTGAGTACATGTCTTTGCTACCTTAGTGTTCTTTTAACATTTTTTTAGGGCCCTACCAAATTCACAGTCCATTTTGGTCAATTTCACGGTCACAGGATTTTAAAAATAATAAATTTTATGATTTCAGCTATTTAAACCTGAAATTTCACAGTGCTGTAATTGAAGGGGTCCTGACCCAAAAAGGAGTTGCGGGGGGTCACAAGGTTATTGTAGGGGAGGTTGCGGTACTGCTGCCCTTACTTCTGCGCTGCTGCTGATGGGGTGTTGCCTTCAGAGCTGGGCGCCCGGCCAACAGCCGCCACCGCTCTCTCTGGCAGCCCAGTTCTGAAGTCAGCGCAGAAGTAAGGGTGGCAATACCATGACCCACCTCTCCCTCAAATAATCTTGTGACTCTCCTCCTGCAACTACCTTTTGGATCCGGACCCCCAATTTGATACACTGATCTTCCCCAATGAAATCTCTATAGTATAGAGTAAAAGCCTACAAAAGACGAGATTTCATGGGGAGAGACCAGATTTCGTGGTCCATGATGTGTTTTTCATTACCATGAATTTGGTAGGGCCCTAAACATTTTTAATGCAGTTTCCCAAGGGGTGTGTGTGTATGTTTTGTTTTATTTCTTTTTTTCAAAGACAACTGAAAAAAGCACAAATTCAATCATACAGATCAATATTGATCCCCATATAGGTTGTTAGCAGGGTTGGGATCTTTAGCTCCACAACACAGACCTCTACAACTTGAGCTAACTGAATGAATAACTGGTAGCAGGAGTAGGCTGTTATCCTCCATGTAGACAATCCACTGGAAGGGGGAGAAGACGTGTTTTGCCGGTGAGTTCATGCCTATTTGCTTGACAGCAGAAGATTGTTTTGTCTCTGGAATCCTGGATTCATTTCCAGGCCCTGGAAGGAAATATTCTATAATGGTTGGATCCATCTATCCCTGTTTCTTTGCCCCCCTCTCCTTACTCCTTCACATTTTTTCATTGCTTCCTGCTTTGTCCTCAGTGCTGCCTGGGTGCTAATAGGAGACACTGAAAAGAAGGATGATCTAATGGTCATGGTGCTAGCCTAGGACTTGGGGGATCTGGGTTTATTCTCTGCTCTGAGCAAGTCATCTTGGGTAAAATTTTCAAAAAATGCCTAAGTCACTTTTGAAAATGGCATAGGTATGCGGGAGCCTAAATCCAGTTGACTCAGTAAGATTTAGACTTCAAGTCCTTTTGAAAATGGCACTTAGAGATTTTTGAAAATTTTACGCTTAGTCTCTCTCTCCCTCAGTTCCCCATATGTAAAATGGGGATAACACTTCCTTACTGCACAACAGCTGTGTGGGAGAATAATTACATTAAAATTTTTAGGTGCTTGGATATTAGGATAATGGGGACCGTAAAAGTGCCTACAATAGATTTTAAAAATCCTGTGGCTGGAAACTGAAGTTAGATAAATTCAGACTAGAAAAAAGGGACACTTTTTTTTTTTTTTGGGTACTGTAATTAACCCTTGGAACAATTTCCCCAGGGCCGTGGTGGGTTCTCCTGCACTTGGAGTCTTTAGATCAAGATTGTATGTCTCTTTTCTAAAAGATCTGCTGCAGCCCAACCAGAAGTTATGGGCTGGATGCAAGAATCACCAAGTGCAATTCTCTGGCCTCTGTTATACCAGAGGTCAGAGTAGATGGTCATAATGGTGCCTTTTGGCTTGAAATCCGAGACAACACACAAGACACTTTCCCTGCTCCGTTTTGGTGCCCAGTGCCACAGCAGACCTCAGTTGCTGGGAAGAGCAATTGCAGGAAAAATTCTGCACAGCCCTGAAATAGCGTGCTCAGTTGCTCTGTGGTATGGTGCATGCATGGTTCAATTGACATTTAGGAGCTGGGTGGGGATGGAGCATGCTCAGTGTGGGAGAATAATGCTGCCAGACTCGGAACAACCTCTACTGAGCATGTGCAAAACAGATTTTATTTTATTTTCCACCAGGGGGTTATAACATGGGTACATTTAGGTTTATTTTCACAGAGATGGCAAAACGCACATCCCTGATACCAGGGCAAACCCTCTGGCAAATTTCAAGTCCCTTATTCAAAACAGAGATGTGGTAGAATTTCTCTAACAAAATGGTTGCATGAATTTTTTAACATGGGCAAAACATATTGTTTCCTAACCTGGTCCTAGGAAATGGCTGAACCACTTTTGCTGATTCTTCCCAAAAGAATTCAACTTGAGACAGATGCCTCATATGAAAAATTTCAACACAAACCATTAGTTTGGCAAAGCTATCAGCAACTAAACAGGATCTTCTAATGGAATATATTAACCATTAATTTTAAGGTGTTGCTTGCAGCTATAATTAACTTTTTAATTTCCTTCTTTTAAATCAGATGAGCAGATGGATATATCTGCTCCAGCAGAAGGAGGAGACCTACAGGAGAAGCAGAAAGGAGATGAGCCAGTGGACACTGGCAGTCCACCAGAACCTCATGTACTACCACAGGTTTCAACTCCTGTATCCCAGAGTGCCCCAGCCTTTGTTCCTGGATCCTTCCCTATACCATCACAACCAGAGTTTTCCCATGTGGGTATTGAAGTGGAATTTCCCCCCTTAGTTTCTTCCTGTACCGTGGTCCCTTAAGTTTTGGTACATGGTTGATTGTAGGGGATTGGTTTTTGGCTCATTCTCTGTACCCTGATGTGTGGGGTTCTCCTGCTTAGTTGGCTATAGAGATCTTCCTCATCCCCACTAGTCATTCTATGGTATTCTAATACACCCACCATGTACCATTGTATTCTTGGAAGAAAACTGCAATGTGATTTAAGAGACTCTTATCTGATTTATTCTTGCTGCCTGTCTTTTAGTCTGTCCTAGGAAACACGTGAGATTCTCTTTACAATGGCTTTGGAGGTCTCTTTCTGATTCTGATTTGCATATCCTATGTCTCAAACTACATCCTCAGGCTAGTCTTCTGCTGGGATATGTCGGTAAAATGGGGGCTGTGTGAGACCCCAGCACCACTCTTGATTATGGAGAGAGTGAAGCACTGATATTTTGTAGCACTGCATTTAAAACGTAGTCTTTTAAGGCCTGTAACTAATCATTGCAGTTTTCCTTTAAGAATTTCCTGTCTAATGTCATTTTGGTCTTTCCCTTGCACCTTTTGCTACAGGAAGTGAGGTATCCTTTTTGAATAGTGGACTCGTGTGGCTTTTTTATGACTTAAGAAGACTTCTTTTCATCCACCTAAGAGTAGGTGGGGGTGGGGTTTAAGGTTTTATTGGGAGAATTTAACCAAGACACACCAGTTAATAATGTCTCTTCCTGAGGAAAAGGTGACTTTGGTGCTCTGATATCGTGGTTGGTTGCTGCTGTAGAAAAACCTAATAGAGCACTTTGCATAGCTTCCTAGCACCCGGCTGACGACATAGCACCTTTCTTCCTTCCCTGTGTTTATGCTGGGGGGTGTGTCATGTGAGATCAAAGAGGTATCCATCATCGCACCTCTGACCGCACAGTCATCTCTTTTGAGATGATGATGAATGATGGTCACTTCCCTTCACAGCAGAAGGGCAGTTATTGCTCAGATAAGTGGAAAATAGTCCCCTTAAAACTTGAACAGGAGTACTTGTGGTACCTTAGAGACTAACAAATTTATTAGAGCATAAGCTTTCATGGACTACAGCCCACTTCGTCGGATGTTAGTCTCTAAGGTGCCACAAGTACTCCTGTTCTTCTTGCGGATACAGACTAACATGGCTGCTACTTTAAAACTTGAGTTTCTGGATGAATTTTCTGTGTCCCTGAACCAAGGTCCCTTACTAGGAGATAGGACTGCTTGTGAGCTGTTTGGGTGCCTGATGGATGGATCAGATGCCAAGCCTGTAGGCTAGAAGAATGTAAACTGTAGAGTTTTTTATTTTTCTTCTATTTTTATCCTTTTTAGGATATTTTTATTTCAACTCCGAGTCTGGAGGAGAAGCCTAGTGGAGAAGAGAAGAGTGGAGTTTTACCTAGTTCATGCTTGCCAGCAGATGTCTCTGAAACCACAGAGGCTCCACCAAAGATCCCCACAGGAGATCCTGAATTTTCCTGTAAGCTAGTACTCTCTGCAAGTGAATGCAGCCAGCCCACAAAGACAGAAGGCAACACAAGCTCTCTGAAAACCAACCAAGACAGTGAAAACACACAGGTTGAGATGGATTCTACACTGCAAGCTTCAGAGCTGAAACCCTGTTCCACAGAAAGTTACAGTGTACAACTGAGGCTGAGTGAGGACAGCCAAGCCCTGCTCAGTGAAAACTGTGAAAAGCCAAAAAGGGAGGCTGAGCGAGCTACAGGAGAACCTACCATTTGTCCTGTTGCTGAAGGTGTAGCAGCAGAAGGGTCTGTAGCACAGCTGGCTTGCATTGATCTCACATGTGATTCTGGAAGTCAGACAGCTGCCACTCTGTCTGTTCAGTCTGAGACTTCAGCACACACTCTGGGTCAAGAAGCATTGACTGAGATCAAGGAAAAGTTATCAGGAGAGGCGTCTGAATTTGAAGCAGTCCCTGAGACTCTATGTGAGGAACAAGGAGGAGAAAGGCAGGCAGAAGAGAAGCAGCTAAATGAAGAGGGATCCTCTGACCCTCTAACTCTGTCTCGGGGGCTGATTCTTGTAAGGGAAACACAGGAACACGAAGGCCAGGAAGTGATGGAAGTGGAATCCAGTGAGGCTTTTGGCAAAAACTCAGAAAAACTATGTGACCTGAGCCATGGGTTGGTACAGATGGATCCAGAGATCAGGAAAAAAGAAACCTCTAAAGATTCTAATGTGGTCGCTGAAGTTAAAAGCATGAAGGATCTGTCCCTGAAGCCTGCTCCAGAAGATGTGCCAAAGCTCAGTGAAGTTCCCCCTCAGCCTTTTGTGGGAGAGTCGTTGCAACAGCAGGATGGCTCATTGCCCCAAGTAAAGGTGGATGTTGCCCCAGGATTAGCATCATGTACCAAAAAGTGTGCAGGCAGTCCAGGGAATAGGAGTCAAGCTGAAGGTGACCTGGAATTGAAACAAGTTCAGAAGGATCAGCAGCCACCTCCAGCTCCTTTAGAGAGAGGGGATGAAGTGCCAGCAACACCGCAAGAGAGCCAGCAGCCACTTCTGATGACGTTGGAGAAGGCAGCAGATATGCCTGAAAAACCATTTAAAACGAGTAATCTGGAGCAGGAAGAGGAGAGGGCAGCTGACCAGTCCCCCTGTCCATCCAGTGGTAAGTGTATTTAATGTAGTAGTTCATCTCTGTCTAATGTGTGTTTGTAATGCAGAGGAACAGTTTTGTGTAATTCTCAAAGCTTCCCCAGTAGGGCTGATCCCATGCTATCTAAGGGGCATATTGTCTTGCAGTGATATCTAAGTGCAGAGCTGCTCCAGGACTTGATACTACTTGCATAACATGCATTTTTTCTCTTTCCTCTTCTTGGTTGTGCTGATACCATCCTCAACACTGAGGTAACTTCTGCGGGTTCCCATTTCCTTCTTTCCTAACCACTCCCTCACTCCATTATTCTGGGATTCTGCTGCCACACAACCTTGAAAACTCAGAACACTCTCACACTGGCAAATGCTCAAGGATTTTTAGGACTTAGTGCTTTTGTTCCTAGTGAAAAAATTAAGCATGGAAGGGAGGGGACTCCTGTGGGAGTCTCATAGACTTTAAGGTCAGAAGGGACCATCATGATCACCTAGTCCGACCTGTGGCCTGCCCGCTCCTGAAATAGACCCCTAACCTCTGGCTGAGTTACTGAAGTCCTCAAATTATGATTTATAGACTTCAAGTTTCAGATAATTCACCATTTGCACTAGTTTAAACCTGAAAGTGACCCATGCCCCAGAGAATGCGAAAAACCCCAGGGACTCAGCCAATCTGACCTGGGGGAAAATTCCTTCCCGACCCCAAATATGGCAGTCAGTCAGACCTTGAGCTTGTGGGAAAGATCCACCAGGCAGATACTTGGGAAAGAATTCTCTGTAATAACTCAGAGCCCTCCCCATTCATTGTCCCACCTCCAGCCTTTAGGGATTTTTGCTACTGGCAGTTGCTGATGGACCACATGCCATCATAGGTAGTCCCATCATTCCATCCCCTTCATAAACTTATCAAGCTCAGTCTAAAAGCCAGTTAGTCCTTTTACCCTAACTACTACCTTTGGAAGGCTGTTCCAGAACTTCCCTCCTCTGATGGTTAGAAACCTTCATCTAATTTCGATCTTAAACTTGTTGATGGTCAGTTTATAGCCATTTGTTCTTGTGTCCACATTGGCGCTTAACTTAAATAACTCCCTTTTCCTCCCTGCTATTTATCCCCTCAGATGTATTTATAGAGAGCAGTCATATCTCCAGGCCTCTCTTTTATTGTTTTCATAATCTTCTCTTTGCATTTTCATGTTGAGTTTCTTGTTGGGAAGAAAGGAGTAACTTTGAGGTAGATGAGGCTCCCACTAAGACTAGATAGTGCGGGGGCTTGTAGGAGAGAGAGAATGGAATCACCATGGTTTGGAAAGTCTGTATCGCCAATACCAGCGCTGCTCCTGGATCCTCCATCTGCACCTGTGTTCAGACAGAGAGCCTGACCATGGATGCCTCTACCCAAGTCTTGATGTGGATTTGCAGAGGCTGTGGCCTTTATTTCCCCATCATAGAAAGCCAGGCTGGCGAGATCATGCAGTGTGGCAGGTGCCTAGTGGTAGGCTCTCTCAGGCATCTGGTGGAAGAGCCACAGGAGGAGGTGGCCAAGCTGAAGAGCATCCAGGCACATCAGGAACTCCTTGAAAATATGCATATGGAGACCTACAAGGTTAAGGAAGCAATCCAACTGGAGAGGACTTTGGAGGATAAAGCTAAAATTCAGAGGGATCTTGATAAAATTGGCGAACTGGGCTACATATGAAAAAATGAAATTCAACACAGACAAAAGGTGCTATACTTAGGGAGGAAAAACCAGATGCACAGATAGAGAATGGGGGACAACTGGTTTGGCAGCAGCACTGCTGAGAAGGATCTGGGAGTTGTGGTGGATCACAACCTTGACGTGAGTCAGCAATACAATGCTGTTGCAAAAAAAGCAAATACAGTTTTGGGTTGCATTAACAGGCGCATAGCATGCAAGTCATGGGAAATGATAATACCACTCTACTTGACGCTGGTTAGGCCTTAGCTGGAGTACTGTGTCCAGTTATGGTCACTGATGTATAGAAAGGATGTAGAGAAACTAGAAAAGATACAGAGGTGAATGACAAAGATGGCCAAAGGGATGGAATGCAAGCCATATGAGCAAAGGCTGAAGGAACTGGGTATGTTTAATTTGGAAAAGAGGAGATTAAGGGGAGGACATGATAGCGGTCTTCAAATACTTGAAAGGCTGCCATAAACACAATGGAGAAAAACTGTTTTCTCTTTTCTCAGAAGGCAGGACAAAAGGCAATGGGTTCAAACGGTTGATAACAGTTTTAGATTAAGTCTCAGGAAAAACTTCCTAACTGTAGGACCAGTAGGAGAATAGAACAAACTGCCTAGAGTAGTCATGGAAGCTTCTTTGTTGGAGGTTTTCAAAAAAATGCTGAATAG
The DNA here is from genome assembly GCF_965140235.1 of Caretta caretta. Lineage (NCBI taxonomy): Eukaryota > Metazoa > Chordata > Testudines > Cheloniidae > Caretta > Caretta caretta. Next base: position 85,533,973 of record NC_134215.1, read on the forward strand.
CCATCTGTCTTGGGTGGTTTAGACACAACAAATCCTGTATCTTGGCTGTGGGTTAGACTAGATGATACTTGTAGTCCCTTCTAGCCCTATGGTTCTAAGATTCATCCATGTGGGCACTTAGATGTCTGTGCATTGAATAAAGACTATAAATAATAAACAGGAAAAACTAGAAATACTAATTAATAATCATAATTATAACATAATTGGTATCAAAGAGACTTGATGGGATAATTCACATGACTGGAATATTGGTGTAGAAGGGTACAGCTTGTTCGAAACGGACAGGCAGGGAAAAATGAGAGGCGGGTTTGCCATGCATGTCAATGACTACATTTACACTGAGGTCAAGATTAGGGTGACCAGATGTCCTGATTTTATAGGGACAGTCGCAATATTTGGGGCTTTGTCTTATACAGGTGCCTATTACTCCCTATCCCCATCTCTATTTTTCACACTGGCTATTTGATTACCCTTGTCAAGATAGAAGTGGGAGGCAGACCTGTTGAAAGTCTCTGGGTAAGGATAAAAGGGGTAAAAAACCAAGAGTGATGACATGTTAGGGCAGTGGTTCTCAAACTATTGTACTGGTGACCCCTTTCACATAGCAAGCCTCGGAGTACGACCCCCCCTTTATAAATATATAAACAAGTGTTTTTAATTTAACACTATTATAAATGCTGGAGGCAAAGCGGGGTTTGGGGTGGAGGCTGACAGCTCGTGACCCCCCCATGTAATAACCTCGTGACCCCCTGAGGGATCCCGACCCCCAGTTTGAGAACCCCTGTATTAGGGGTTTACTATAGACCACCTAACTAGGAAGAAGAGTAGATGAGGGTTGTGGATTTTTTGTTTTGTTTTGTTTTGCTTTTTAAAACTAATACAAAATCATCCAAAGCATAGGACTTGGTGGTGATGGGGGACTTGAAATACACAGATATCAGTTGGGAAAATAATACATCAGAGCACAGATTATCCAGCAAGTTCTTGGAAAACATTGGAAACAACTTTTTATTCCAGAACATGGAGAAAACAACTAGAGAAGAGGCTGTTTATAGATTTGATTCTGACATGTAGGGTCTCACTGGTTGAGAATTTGAAGATACAAGGTAGCTTGGGTGAAAGTGATCATTTTATGATCAAGTTCATGATTCTAAGGAATGGTAGGAGAGAAACCAGCAAAATAAAGACAATGGACTTCAAATTAGACTTTAGCAAACTGAGAGATTTGGTAGGCAAGATTCCGTGGGAAGCAAGTCTAAGGGAAAAAAAGAATTGGCAGTTTTTTAAAGAGAGATTATTGAGGGCACAAGAGCAAACTATCCTAAAGCATAGGAAGGATAACAAGTATGGTAAGAGATCGCTATGGCTTAACCAGAAGATCTTCAACAACCTGAACTTATTTAAAAAAAAAAACAAAAAAAACACACAAAGTGGAAACTCGGTCAAATTATGAAGGATGAATATGAAAAAAGCCCCACAAGTATGTAGGGACAAAATTAGAAACGCCAAAGCACAAAATAAGATTCAACTACCTAGGGACATAAAGGGTAACAAGAGAACATCTTATAATTACATGAGAAGCAAGAGGAAGACTAAGGACATAGCAAGTACATTACTCAATGAGAAGGGAAAGATGGTAGCAGACAATTCAGCAATGGCCAGAGTGTTAAATGCCTGTTTTGCTTCAGTTTTCACCAAGAAGATTTGCAGTTGATTTGGACGACTAACATAGTGAACATTAATGTAAATAGGGTAGGATCTGGGGCTAAAATAAGGTCAGAACAAGTTAAGAATTATGCAGTGTTGTGCTGTGTTGGTCCCAGGATGTTACTACCTCACTCACGTTATGTCTCTGTCTTCTATTGGATCAACTTCTATTGGTGAAAGAGACAAGTTTTCAGGCTTACACAGAGTTCTTCTTCAGGTCTGGAAAATGTACTTAGTCTTTCCCTATTGCAGGGAGTTGATGGAGCTTTTCCCCACTGCCAGACCCTTTCTGTGTGGTGGGGGAATGCTCCAGCAGCTCCCCACTAGTGGTGCCTTTCCTTGCTGCCAGAGCCTTTCTGGGCAATGGGGAAAGGCTTCAGCAGTGGGGAGGCTGCAGGGCACTACATTGCTGAAAATAGACGCATAGATGGGGGAGGCACTCTTTGGGCATGTAGAGAGCCATGTAGGGTACATACCCTAAGGGTTCAGGCATGTCCTTACTCACCTAAGCAGTGCCTCATCTTCTACACTGCTGTTTATATCCGTACTAGGGGCATACAGTGTATGTACTCTACATGCCACCATAAGGAGTGTGTAGTGTAGACATACCCTTAGATATGTGTGCGTCAACTCTTTAAATGCCGTTGACTGCTCATTCATATCACTGAGTACTACTTCACTTAGTGCACTGTTAGGTCATTAAACAAGAACTCTGGGTTGCTATCTCTAAATTCTGCAGGAAATTTCCCTTTTAAAAAAATTGTTTCATTTAAAATACAAGAACAAACTTAGTAATTTCACTCATTTGAAAAGATATACAAGGGAAGTTTCATTAGAAGGCAGTAGTGGTAATCTTGATATTTCAGTGTTAAATCAAAAATGAGGTTTTTTGGGCTCTGGAGTTGTCTTTGCAGGATGGACAGTCTGAGAGGTTGTCGCACAAAGTTGAGAGAAATGGATAGTAGTTGATTCCGAAATGGAGTAACTCTCTAATGATTCTCCCTCTTTCCCCCGCCCCCATATTTGTGCAAATTTTACAAGATTTTGGCCATTTCAGTGCGGGTAAGAGTGCCTTCTACAAAGAGGTGTGAAATTCCAATATCTTACAGCACCGTTTTCCACTGAACGTAGCAGTACGTTTCTTCTACAGTTGAAACTGTATTCACAACAGTTTTGCCATTGTGAACTAAATACATTGTTTTTCCTGTCCTATTACTGCAGTAGAGGGATGCCTCTCGCTCTGAAGTTGATCATGAAAGTGAGGAACTGGGAACATTGAGTATCAGTAGGTGACTGTGTGTTGTCTTTATGCAGCTCTGCAAAGATTGTCTTATGCCAAGTTAACCATATCTAAACCTTCACAATGATTTTCTGGGTATATGAGCCGCTATTTGCTTTGTAGGTTCATCCATTATAGCAATATGTATATTGCTGTGATTATGGCAGGTCTTACAATGCTACATAATTCTGTTGAGCTAAATTAAACTGCTCAGTAGGAAGGCATGTTTGTGAATCATTTGGCAGATTCAGATAGGGCAGTCTGGGACCTGGACCAATGAAACACATAAAAATATTGGACTAGTTAAATTCCATCCCCTGAGGATGGGTGGCCCCTGCAGGATTGTCCCCTAAAGCTTGTTCTAGATTGTTTGTTCAGGTGATTAGTCTTTTTAGCTCTGCTCTAAAAAAACTAGACATAAAGTAATAGATATCACTGTCAAATTTTCCTACGTTGTTGTAGCAATGTTGGTCCCAGGATATTAGAGAGACGACGCATGTGAGGTTATAAGTTGGTCCAATAAAAGATATTACTTCTCACCTACCTTGTGTCTTAAGACATTCAGCTTAAATTTCCCTTGCTTAACTTCTGCCCATAACTGCTTACTACTCTAAATTGTGCCACTCCCTTTTTGTTTTCAAAGACTTGTATACCTTTATAACTTCCTCTTCTCTCTCACTTCGTCCATCAGTCTTCAATTGGCCAAGATATACTAATTTATTTGAATCTTTCCTGGTCAGTCTGTTTAGCCCCTTAATCAATTTTGTTGCTGTTCTCTAACTTACTTATCTACATCTTCCTTCCTTTTGTTGTTGTTGCCTTTTATGGCATCTTTAACTTCTTCCTGATAACTTTTCCAACTTCTTTATATTCTTTTTGGCTCTCTGCCCTTTTCCTCAGTTTTTGTGACATGGGACACACTAACTGCTGGGAATATGAGATCCTGGTTGGAAAGGTCAAGGGAGGGTGTGCCTACATTGTAATTAAAAACATGCCTGGCCAGTGCCAACTGACTGAGGCTAGCAGGACTCTGGCTAAGGGGCTGTTTAACTGTGTTGTGGGCTCGGGCTGCAGCCCAGGCATTAAGACCCTGCAAGGTGGTAGGGTCTCAGAGTTTGGACTGCAATCCAAGCCCAGACATCTACACCACAGTTAAATATCCCCTTAGCCCAAGCCCTGCTAGCTCAAGTCAGCTGATATGCGCCAGCCCCTGGTTTTTAATTGCAGTGTAGGCATCCCCGAAGTGGCAGATTTCCTTATGCCTGAACAGAAGTCGTTGAGATGAAGTCCAAGTGTTAGAGGGAAGTTTGGATGAAATGAGATCACTGAACATTTGTGTGTCTTCAATACCAGACTTTGTGAAAAACATGACCACATAATAGGATGGAACAATCCAATAAATGAGAAGAGACTTTTGGAGTTTGAAAGTATGATGAAGACCATAAGCACATTATTTAGTGAGATGGAAGAGAAACATGGAGAAGTGTTGTGTGTGTGGATATTTGATTGGGGTGGAATATGGAAATGCATAGATTCCAAGGCCAGAAGGGATTGTTGTGATCATCTAGTTTGACTACCTGGATAACACAGGCGATAGAACTTCCCCAAAATAATTCCTAGAGCAGATCTTTTAGAAAAGCATCCAGAGTTGATTTTGAAAATTGTCAGTGATGGAGAATCTCCCATGACCCTTGGTAAACTGTTTCAATAGTTAATTACCTTTGTTGTTAATGTACATGTTATTTCCAGTTTGACTTTGTCTAGCTTCAACTTCCAACACTGGTTCATGTTATACCTGTCTCTGCTAGATTGAAGAGCTCATCACTAAATACCTGTTCCCAATTATAGACTGTAATCAAAGTCATCCCTTAATTTTCTCTTTGAACTCCTTGAGGCTATTTAGCTTAACAGTCACTATAAGGCATGTTTCTAATCCTTTAATCATTCTCGTGGCTCAGCCCTGAACCCTCTCAGTTTATCTACATCTTCTTGAATATTGGACACCAGAACTGGGCATAATATTCCAGTAGCAGTCACATCAGTGCCAAATACAGAGGTAAAATAACCTCTCTACTCCTACTCAAGAGTCCCCTGTTCCTGCATCCCATGATCTCATTAATCCTTTTGGCCACACCATTGCACTGGGCATTCAGCTGATTATCTAGCATGACACCAAATCTTTTTCAGGGTCACTTTTCCACAGGATAGTGTCCCCCATCATTTAGGTATGGCCTGTACTTTTTGTTCCTAAAGGTATACTTTCACATTTAGCTGTATTAGGGGGGAGGGTTAACTCAGTGGTTTGAGCATTGGTCTGCTAAATCCAGGGTTGTGAGTTCAGTCTTTGAGGGGGCTATTTAGGGATCTGGGGCAAAAATTGGGGACTGGTCCTGCTTTGAGCAGGGGGTTGGACTAGATGACCTCTGAGGTCCCTTCCAACCCTGATATTCTATCATTAAAACACACATTGTTTGCATCCAGTTTACCGAGTGATCTGTCCTCTTCCTTATTTACCATTTCCCCCAATTTCTCTGTCTGCAAATGTTATCAGTTTTTCTGTGTTTTCTTCCAGGTCATTGATATGAACATACAAATGGTCATTTAGCCAATCTAGCCAAGTATCCTGTCTTCTGACAGTGGCCAGTGCCAGATGCTTCAGAGGGAGTGAACAGAACAGGGCAGATTTATCAAGTAATCTATTCCTGTCTCCAGTCCCAGCTTGTGGCAGTCAGCAGTTTAGAGAATCTCTGAGGGTCAAGGATGCAACCCCATCATCTTGGTTAATAGCTATTGATGGACTTCTATCTTCCCATTAACTTCTCTAATTCTTTTTTGAACCCAGTTATATTTTTGGCCTTCACAACATTCCCTGGCAATGCGTTCCACAGGTTGACTGTGCATTGTGTGAAGAAGTACTTCCTTAAATTTGTTTTAAACTGGCTGCCTGTTAATTGCATTGGATGACCCTGGTTCTTGTGTTATATGATAAAATCTTAAATAGTATAGGACCAAGAACTGATCCTTATGTGACCTCTCTAGAAACACACCCGTTTGATGATTCCCAGTTTGCAATTACATTTTGAGACCTACCAATTAGCCATCTTTTAATCTGTTTAAGGGGATAGAAGTGGATAAGGGGGAGCAGTAGATATGATATATCTGGATTTTAGTAAGGCTTTTGATGCAGGTTTCAGAGTAGCAGCCATGTTAGTCTGTATCCATAAAAAGCAAAGGAGTACTTGTGGCACCTTAGAGACTAACAAATTTATTAGAGCATAAGCTTTCGTGAGCTACAGCTCACTTCATCACCGATGAATTTTAGTCTCTAAGGTGCCACAAGTACTCCTTTGCTTTTGATGCGGTCTCATATGGCATTCTTATGAACAAATTAGGGAAATATGGTTTAGATAAAATTACCATAAGGTGGGTGCACAACTGGTTGGAAGACCATACTAAGAGTAGTTATCAATGGTTTACTGTCAGACTGGGACTGTCTATGAAATGGTTCAGTCCTGGTCCGGTACTAGTCAATATTTTTGTTAATATTCCCTCCATGGCTGATGGAGCGGAGAGTATGCTTATAAAATTTGCAGATGTCAAAATGGGAGGGAGTTGCAAACACATCAGAGGAAAGAATTAAAATTCAGAGTGACCTTGATAAATTGGAGAATTGGTCCACAATCAGATGAAATTCAATAAAGACAAGTTCAAAGTATTGCACTTAAGAATGAAAAATCAAATGCATAAATAAAAATTTGGGAATAACTGGCTAGACAGCAGTCCTGCAGGATTGTAAAAAAGGCAAATATCGTTCTGGGATGTATTAACAAGAGTATTGTATGTAAGAAGTGAGAGGGAATTGTTTCACTCTGTTTGGCACTGATGAGGCCTCAGCTGGAGTTATGTATCCAGTTTTGGGCACCACGCTTTAGGAAAGATGTGAACAAACTGGAGAGAGTCCAAAGGAGAGCAGCAAAAATAAGGTATAGAAAACCTAGCCTGTGAGGAAAAGTTCAAAGAACTTGTCCTATTTAGTTTAAAGAAGAGATGGCTGAGGAGGGAATGTGATAAGTCTTCAAATATGTAAAAGGTTGTAATAAAGAGGACTGTGATTGTTCACCATATCCACTGAAGGTAGGACAAGAAATACTTAGCCTAGTTTTCAACAAGGGAGATTAAGGTTAGATAGTAGGAAAAAGTTTTTAAGTATAAGGATAGTTAAGCAGCAGAATAAGTTACTTAGGTAGGTTGACTTGTTTAGCCTAACCGAAAAAAGGCTAAGGGGAAATATGATTGCTCTCATATATACATCAGAGGGATCAATACCAGGGAGGGAGAGGAGTTATTTAAGTTAAGAACCAATGTGGACACAAGAACAAATGGCTATAAACTGATCATAAACAAGTTTAAGCTCGAAATTAGATGAAGGTTTCTAACCATCAGAAGAGGGAAGTTCTGGAACAGCCTTCCAAGGGGAGCAGTGGGGGCAAAAAACTTAACTGGCTTTAAGGCTGAGCTTGATAAGTTTTTATGGAGGGGATGGGGCTTCTTATGATGGCATGTGGCACATCGGCAACTGTCAGTAGCAAAAAATCCCCAACGTCTGGAGATGGGACACTGGATGGGGAGGGCTCTGAGTTATTACAGAGAATTCTTTCCCAGGTATCTGCCTGGTAGACCTTGAGCATGTGGGCAAGATCCAATTAATTGCCATATTTGGTCTTGGGAAGGAATTTTCCCCCACATGGGATTGGCTGAGACCCTGGGGGTTTTTCTCCTTCTCTGCAGCATAGGGCATGGGTCACTTGCAGGTTTAAACTAGTGTAAATGGTGAGTTCTCTGTAACTTGAAGTCCTTAAACCATGATTTGAGGACTTTAGTAACTCAGCCAGAGGTTAGGGGTCTGTTACAGGAGTGGGTGGGTGAGGTTTTGTGGCCTGCAATGTGCAGGAGGTCAGACTCGATGATCCCTTCTGACCTTAATGTCTATGAGTTGTGGAATCCCCATCTCTGGAAGCTTTTAAAAACAGGTTAGAGAAAAACATTGGACAGGGATGCTTTACGTGAACTTAAAACTGGCTTAGCATATAGTCATGGACTAAGTAAGCCCTCGACGTCCCTTCCCTCCCTAAATTTTTGTGATTCTATCTTCGGTTGTGCTCTGCCTCAGTAGGGACTTCTGTTAGCACAGGAAAGCAGCGGTTCCTTTACTAGACTGGATCTAGATATCTGATAGTAGGACAGGATTGATTGAAAACAAAATAACGCTTTGAAAGCAGTTCAAGGTTTGGGCGAGAAAGTAGAGGTTCTTGGGGCCAAGGAGACTTAGTAGCCTCTAAATATCCAGGAATAATTTCCTATGTTGTTGTAGTAGTTATTTTATTCAGAGCTGACAGTGTGCTCCGTGTTGTATAAAGATTCCTGTTCATTGGGGAGTCAGGTCTCTTACTTTGGATTAACAGGACGCTCCTTCTGCCCTTCTTCAGTTGTTTTTATTGCTTGGCATTGTGTAACGTACCAGATATTATGTTGTCTTAACATGTATCAATTCCTGTACTGGATGGAATCAGACCCAGTCAAGGGTTTTTGTGTTGTCCCCTATTGGCTGAACATTGCAAAAGAGGTAATAGCCTTAATACTAGTAAGATACTGGATCAGAAATTCTTTGTGATTGCGCATGATTGTGCATGTCCATTTCATTTCAGGTGCACCAGTGTCAGAGAATTTCCCCTTAGTAGTACTTGTCAAGGCAGTGCATGTGTCATCTGCTGTCTCGTACTGCTGCATGATGGTTTCTTCGTGCTCCCTGTGGTCAGTAGTCAAAGTGCGTTAGCTTGCTGCTACAAGCGTTATTTCTCAAGGAAATTGTTCTTGTGTATATAGTTGGTACGTGATTTTTAGTAGTTGTATAGTATAGTTAGTGTAGATTTAACGTAGTTTTGTAGATCTTGCAGAGTCCCACTTGTTCTGGATCCTGATGCCCAGTACCTGGGGATACCTCAGTTTCTGGGCTTTAAGCCTTGCACTGGTTGCAGAAAATCTATGCCAGTGAGTGAACCTCATTCTTAGTGTCTAAAGTGCCTTGGCAAGGGTCATCTGAGACAGGTGCTAGATCTGCAGGGACTTCATGCCCCAAACTAGAAAAGATAGGAAGGTGAGGCTTTGTCACCTTCTCATGGAGGCTGTCTTGTGTCCAGCTTTGGAGATTTTCTGCTCAGGGTGAGGACTGAGGACTCAGCGTGAGGACTCAATAAGAAGTGGTCCTTTGAATGTTTGAGTCTCAGCACCACTCTCATTTCCTGGTGCCAAGGAAGAATCATTGGCAGGATGCTTAGAAGGACTCATCTTCCAAAAGATCAAGGTTTCCAACACCATCAACCAGCAAAGAAGCTGAGAAACTGGTCCTCAGAGAGGAGACAGTCCCTGGTGCTGACAGCACCTCAGGTAGGGTGGTTGACTCCAGCTGTTGCTGGAGCACTGTCTCACTTCTGGTGCCAACCCCTTCAATGCAATAGCAGCCGTATCAAGGGAACCTCTGTGCCAACAACCTTGGAGGCATATGCAGCTGCTTGGAATCTCCTGTGCCTCTCGGTACTGGCCTCTCCAGTGGTTCAGGAGACATCTCGTCTGGTGCTGATAAACCCTTAGACTGACTTATCTTCCAGAAAAGATCAACGATCAGTACCATGATTGGCTTTGCTTCCTCCTGCACCTCTGTGCCTGGTGCTGCCAAGAGACAAGCCTAGTATGCTTTCCTCAGTACTGTCATGTGTATCAGCCTCTGGATAGGAAGTGGTGTTCTCCATCCCAGGATTTTTGCCCTTGGTTTCCAGCAGGAGTTCCTCATTGGTTAAGGAGCATGGATCCTTGCTATGGAAGAGGTTGGTGTCCAGTGCTCTCCCAATGGCCATATTGGAACTCATTGGGGTTTCCTCCCACCATCAGATCCTCCCCTCACCCTACTCCTAATGCCAGGATAGTGCGTGCTATGAGACTTGCAGAGTCACTGCTGGTACCGAACTGGGTACTGAGCACGTGTAAACTGCCCTCCATTGGAACCTCCATTGGAGAAGTTACTGGCGGCTCCACCTTAACCTGCTTTGGCTTCCTCCTCATCCTCCCCAATGAGGCGGTAGTGTCCAGGGGCCTTACCTCTTCAGGATAATGACAAGACATATCAGGACCTGTTGAAGAGGGTGGCCTTCTCTCCATACATACAAGTGGAGCTGGTTCAGGAGAGCTCACATCATGTGGTGGATATTTTGGTTTCAACAGGGCCCTCCTGCATTGCTGTCCCCATAAACAAGGCCATTCCAGGAGTGCTTTGTGGCAAACACCATCTTCTCTATCAACAGTGGTCAAAAGGATTGAACGGAGGTACCTTGGCTCCTGACTGGGGTAAGACCACTTTTACACACACCCCACCACTACCAGAGTCTTGGTGGTTTGGCAGTGAATGAGAAGGAGCATGACTGGCAGCCTGCTTCTAACCCAAAGTTGAGAGGCAAAGAAACTCATCTACAGCAGTGGATTCCATATCCTGAACCAGCAAGCCGTGCTGGGAAGATAAGATTTCTCCCTCTGGTACAATGTTCTCAAAATGGCAGACAGGTTATCAGAATGCCAGAAAAGAGTTTCAGGCAGTAGTGGATGAGGGAAAGCTGGTGGCTAGGACCCCTGCCTCATCCAAAGCAGCCTGGAGAGAGAGAGACTGCAACTGTGGCCATGGCATCTGCTGTCACAATATGTAAGTGTTCATGGGTCCAGTCATCAGGTCTTCCTGGATAGTCTGTTGGACCAGCTGTGGATCTCTCCTTTGAGGGTCTAGCCCTTTTTCCCCCAGGAGACAGATGATAAACTCTGCAGTCTCAAGGGGTACTTTGAAGTCTTTGGAGATTTATGCTCCACTCCCTAAAAAGAAGCAATTCCATCCTCAGTCATTTTACTGTTACCAACTCTTTTTGCCTACGTAACTTGACCAGTCTTGGTGGGATTGGGAGAGTCATAGGAAGAGACACCCCTCTCCCCCCCCCATCATTTTTCATCTACTTTGAGAGTCATCCAGACTGCCTGAGAATGCCATGCAGTCTGACTGCCTTGTTTGAGGACAGCTTACCAGTTTACCTTATATCCTAGCCCTGTTTTTTCTAACAAGTTATCCCACTTCCTAAGTGTTTGGACCCATACTACCACAGGTTGGTGGGGTTGGGGTGGGAGGGGTGGTTCTCCACATATACCTATTTGCAGCTCATCACAACAGAAAGTGTCACTAATTTTGTTCAAGATCAGGCCACGGTCCCGGGTCCCTGATGGATGCTTTCCTGTTGCCTGGAAAGACAAACTTACCCTCCAGTTCCATTCATTCCCAGAGTAGTGTTAAAGAACATGCTCTCATGTTCCTCAGCACTGGCATGGCCTTGTCAGTATTGGTTTTCCACTCTGCTGAGCCTTGCAACCAGCGCTCCATTAACATTAACACCAGAGCCACACCGGATCTCACATGACCACGGTAGTCTCCTTCATCTCAGCCTAGTTGTCCTTAATGTTACAGCCTGCATGTTCCATGATTAATGCCTCAGGTGTTTAAGGGATATCAGAATTTACTCACAAATAGCAGTAAACCTTCTAGGTGTGTTTACTTACTAAGTGAAAATGGTTCTTCTTGTGATCTCAGCAAAAAAAAATGGTTCTCCCGTCTGGGCACCTATACAGCATGTTCTGGACTATGTGTTATACATGGTCTTTCCATCAGGGTTCACCTGGCAGCTATCTCCGCTTTCCGCCCTGCACTTGATGATCACTCACTTTTCTCCAGTCCCCCATCACCCAGGTTTTTGAAGGATCTGTTCAGGTTATATCCCCAAGTAGAGAGTCCTGTTCCTCCTCAAGACTTAAATCTTAACTAATGATACGGGGTCCACCCTTTGAACCGCTGGCCACCTGTTGCTTCATCTTTCAATGGAGGCAGCCTTTTTGGTGGCAGTTGCCTCTATGAGGTGATCAAGAGAATTGAGAGCCCTAGTTTCTGACCGGCCATATACAGTCTTTTGGATGAGGGCGTAAGTACCTTGTCCTCACAAGATTTCTCATCACGGTGGTTTCTCACGTCTCCATCAATCAGTGGTATACTTACCAACTTCCTTTCCTAAGCCTCTGATTCATAAGGATGAGGAGAGACTTAACACTCAGGGTGTCAGGAGAGTGTTAGCTTTTTACTTGGACAGGACTAAATCGTTTAGGTCATTCTCACAACAGTTCGTGATAGTCACGGATAGGATCCAGTCTCCTCTCAAAGAATCTCGTTACAGATTTCCTCCTGCATATGTTTGTTACAGCGTTGCCATTGTAACTACACTAGCAGCGCCCTCAATGAGATCACAAGCATCTTCTGTAGCATTTCTAGCTCAATTACCTGTACAGGACTTTTTTAGAGCTGCAACTTGGTCATCAGTATATTCTTTTGCATTTCACTGTGCCATCTCTCAACAGGCTAGAGACCATGCCAAATTTGGACGTGTCCTTCGGTCATTATTTAGGTAGACTCCAATCCCACCTCCAGGTTGAACTGCTTTTAAATCCCCTGAAGTGGAATGGATGTGTGCAATCAATTGTAGAAAAACTGTGACTAACTTGTCCTGTAACTGTTGTTCTTTGAGATGTGCTGTGCATGTCCATTCCACGACCCACCCTCCTTCCCCTCTATGCTGGAGTCTGTCTGGTAAGAGGAAACTAAGCAGGGTCGGGGAAAGCTCTGCCCTTTATACCATTGTGCAGCACTATGAGGAAGCGAAGGGCTATGCATTGCGAAGGGTAGTGCTAAAGCAGAGGTGGGCAAACTACGGCCCGCGGGCCACATCTGGCTCGCGGGCCTGTCCTGCCCGGCCCCTGAGCTCCAGCCGGGGAGGCTAGCCCTCAGCCCCTCCCCCGCAGCCTGAGCACGCCGCACTGCACCGCCAGCTCTCTGGCCTGCCGCTCTTGCTGGGCAGTGCGGTGGCGTGGTTGGTTCTGACATGGTAAGGGGACAGGGAGCGGGGGGTGGGGTTGGATTGGTTGGGGTTTCCGGAAGGGCAGTCCGGGAGCAGGGGGGGTTGAATGGGTTAGGGGTTCTGGGGGAGGGGGGCCTGTCAGGGGTCAGAGGTGTGGATAGGGATTGGGGCAGTCGGGACAGGGAGAAGGGAGGGTGGATGGGGGGCAGTTAGCGGCGGGGGTCACAGGAGCAGGGGGGTTGGATGGGTCAGGGATTCTGAAGAGGGCAGTCAGGGTGAGAAGTGGGAGGGGGCAGATAGGGGCCAGGCAGCCAAGCTGTTTGGGGAGGCACAGCCTTCCCTACCCGGTCCTCCATATAGTTTTGCAATCCCGATGTGGCCCTTGGGCAAAAAAGTTTACCCACCCCTGTGCTAAAAGAAAAATCTCATCTGACACACTGGGTGTGCACACCTTGAGTGGAATGGACTGGACATGTGCAACACATCTTGGAGAATAACATTACAGAACAGGTTTCAGAGGAATAGCCGTGTTAGTCTGTATTCGCAAAAAGAAAAGGAGGACTTGTGGCACCTTAGAGACTAACCAATTTATTTGAGCATGAGCTTTCGTGAGCTACAGCTCACTTCATCGGATGCATACCGTGGAAACTGCAGCAGACTTTATATACACACAGAGAATATGAAACGATACCTCCTCCCACCCCACTGTCCTGCTGGTAATAGCTTATCTAAAGTGATCATCAAGTTGGGCCATTTCCAGCACAAATCCAGGTTTTCTCACCCTACACTCCCCCACACAAATTCACTCTCCTGCTGGTGATAGCCCATCCAAAGTGACAACTCTCTACACAATGTGCATGATAATCAAGTTGGGCCATTTCCTGCACAAATCCAGGTTCTCTCACCCCCCTCCCAAAAACCACACACACAAACTCACTATCCTGCTGGTAATAGCTCATCCAAAGTGAGCACTCTCCCTACAATGTGAATGATAATCAAGGTGGGTCATTTCCAGCACAAATCCAGGTTTTCTCACCCCCCCACCCCCATACACACACAAACTCACTCTCCTGCTGGTAATAGCTCATCCAAACTGACCACTCTCCAAGTTTAAATCCAAGTTAAACCAGAACATCTGGGGGGGGGGGGGGGTAGGAAAAAGCAAGGGGAAATGGGCTACCTTGCATAATGACTTAGCCACTCCCAGTCTCTATTTAAGCCTAAATTAATAGTATCCAATTTGCAAATGAATTCCAATTCAGCAGTTTCTCGCTGGAGTCTGGATTTGAAGTTTTTTTGTTTTAAGATAGCGACCTTCATGTCTGATTGCGTGACCAGAGAGATTGAAGTGTTCTCTGACTGGTTTATGAATGTTATAATTCTTGACATCTGATTTGTGTCCATTTATTCTTTTACGTAGAGATTGTCCAGTTTGACCAATGTAAATGGCAGAGGGGCATTGCTGGTACATGATGGCATATATCACGTTGGCGGATGTGCAGGTGAATGAGCCTCTGATAGTGTGGCTGATGTTATTAGGCCCTGTGATGGTGTCCCCTGAATAGATATGTGGGCACAATTGGCAACGGGCTTTGTTGCAAGGATAGGTTCCTGGGTTAGTGGTTCTGTTGTGTGGTATGTGGTTGTTGGTGAGTATTTGCTTCAGGTTGGGGGGCTGTCTGTAGGCAAGGACTGGCCTGTCTCCCAAGATTTGTGAGAGTGTTGGGTCATCCTTTAGGATAGGTTGTAGATCCTTAATAATGCGTTGGAGGGGTTTTAGTTGGGGGCTGAAGGTGACGGCTAGTGGCGTTCTGTTATTTTCTTTGTTAGGCCTGTCCTGTAGTAGGTAACTTCTGGGAACTCTTCTGGCTCTATCAATCTGTTTCTTTACTTCCGCAGGTGGGTATTGTAGTTGTAAGAAAGCTTGACAGAGATCTTGTAGGTGTTTGTCTCTGTCTGAGGGGTTGGAGCAAATGCGGTTGTATCGCAGAGCTTGGCTGTAGACGATGGATCGTGTGGTGTGGTCAGGGTGAAAGCTGGAGGCATGCAGGTAGGAATAGCGGTCAGTAGGTTTCCGGTATAGGGTGGTGTTTATGTGACCATTGTTTATTAGCACTGTAGTGTCCAGGAAGTGGATCTCTTGTGTGGACTGGACCAGGCTGAGGTTGATGGTGGGATGGAAACTTGATGATCACTTTAGATAAGCTATTACCAGCAGGACAGTGGGGTGGGAGGAGGTATTGTTTCATATTCTCTGTGTGTATATAAAGTCTGCTGCAGTTTCCACGGTATGCATCCGATGAAGTGAGCTGTAGCTCACGAAAGCTCATGCTCAAATAAATTGGTTAGTCTCTAAGGTGCCACAAGTACTCCTTTTCTTTTTGCGAATACAGACTAACACGGCTGTTACTCTGAAACCTGTCATTACAGAACAGGTTAGGAACCATATTTTCCCAGCTGTTGTCCCCAGCGTGGTTAAGCAGTCGTTGTGATTCCCAGGTAATTTGTGGCTGATTTTGTTTTTACTCTGCTACTATTGAATTAGGCCTTGTCTACGCTACAGAGTTTTGTCAACGCAAATTACGCCAACATACAGCCACTGCTGTAATTAAACTGCTGTTGCATCTCCACACTGTGCATCTTGTGTCAGTGGAACACATCCACAATAGCAGCTCTTGCATCGACACAGAGCAGTGCACTGTGGATAGTTATCCCACTGTGCAGCTGGTCACAGGGTGCTTTGGGAGGGGTTGCAATGCCTTATGGGGGCAGGTACAGCATCACATGATGAAGGTTGCTCAATCCCATCATTCCATGGCTATCCTACTTGGTTGCCAGCCGCTTTTCAACTGCCCTGGTAACCTGTGAGCCAGCCATCTCTGTCAGAGAGCCTGGATCCTGCACTGTGTTCAATATTGTGCTGTGTGTTATGAACACCAGGCTATAAGGGGAGCCCAGGGGTGGGCTGTTTGGCTGGGGGATGCCTTCAAGGAGCTTATTAACACTGAGCCACAGTAACGTTTGTTGTTGTAGTGTGCTGAGGCTGGCATCGTTTGTTTGCACCATGCTAGGAACCATGTAATGATTGTTGTGTGTGCCTGAAAAGTAACACATTGTAAATCACTTTTTAAAGTAGCACTTGGTAATATGATCAGCTGACATTGCTGAATACTAACACACTTCTGTGGGCTTCCTCTGTGTGTGTGAGTGAGAGAGAGTGAGTGTAAGAGAGACAGTGTGTGTGTTCGGGGAGAGTGTGGCATGCTGTCTCTCTAAGTTCAGACAGCAGCCAGAAGCAACCAATCCTGAGCCAGAAACTGGTGCACAGACAGCTGGTGTCCACCTGTCTTCCCAACCCTGACATCAGCCCCCACCTCCCTCCCTGGGTCTGCACAGCGCATCAGGAGTCTCTTCCCCCGCCCCCCTCCTGCCTGCAGCAATCTGTCCTGCCTCCCTGCCACTGTGGTCCTAGTGCCAAGGAGAGGAGGATTCCATGTTAATGTTTTGATTCCATGATTCCTTCAGAGTTCTCCCACAGCCCCAGGAGATCCACCCTCTCCCCTGTAGTCCAGGCACGAGTGCATTTGCTGCTGGGAGCGAGCATGCTCAGCTGGGCAGTAGCTATGTGAACTTTCCAGGCTGAGCAGTTTCAAAACTTTCTGGGGCTTTGAAAGGGGAGGGGCACGTGCTTGTGTAGCTGGGCGCAGGGCAGCGGAGTTCAAAACAGTGAGCAGAGCAGTCATGGTGGGCATTGTGGGATACCTCCTGGAGGCCAGTTACAGCAGTGTAACAAACAGTGTCTGCACTGATGCTTTGTCAATCTAACTTGGTTTTATTTTGTTGGCAAAGCAGGAGAGTTTTGTCAGCAGGAGCATTGTAGTGTGCATATCTCCACTGTTTTGTCAACAAAAGCTGCCTTTTGCTGACAAAACTGTTGTGTAGACAAGGCCTTAACCATCCTTAATTCTTAAAGCATTGTAACAACTTTTATAGTTATTGAATATAAAAGTCAAATATGAAGAACTCTTAGTAATGAAACAATAATTTTCTTGAATTTCTTATGCTCCATTAGCCTTGCTGCACTCAGTTGTGTATTCTCCAAGATAATTCAGTTTGCAAGAAAGTTTGAATAGCTTTTCTGAATCTAAATGTGACTTAAACATTAATTTAAAAAAAAAAAACTAAACTTTTATTTGAGAAGAGACTTGCCTTTCAGGGGATTATCTTGTCATTCCATTCATGAAAGCCATGTCATAAGGGCTCCATTTGTTCTGCGACACAGTGAGATCAGATTCTATGGTAGCAACCCCTTATGCTGTGACAGCCTTAAATTATTCAATTGCCATCAAATATGTATAGTTTCTGGTACTTCCCCATCCCTAGCAAGCTGTCTCGTAGTTGAAAATTCTAAATAATATAAAATTAGTTGGTAGTCATTTTTCAACAATGTTTTTTTCTCAGTTTATTTCCTTCAGGTTTCTTTATCCAGGGAAACTTTTGTGGCTGTGCTCTCTAACTCTTTTAAATGTCAAGCTGTCACTTCTCAGAAAGGTATTTAGACCTGTATAGAGGGCAGCCAGCTGTTGTGTAAGTTTAAGATTTGTAAAGCTTTCTGCACTTGTTCAAAATAGTGCTTTATCTTCAGAGTTTTATTTCAAGCTTCTCCTTCCCTCCCACACAGCTCTTCTAATGCACTTCAGTCCTAACCTGCATTCCTGCCCTCTCTTCTTCCACCCTTTTTTCTGTTACAGTGCCGGGCATACCTTGAACACAACACTCCTTTCTACACATTACAAAACCACTACCCACATTTGCATAATTAATCTCTCCTTTTGTTAGAGTGTGGAGGAAGGTGTATGAAGCTATGGTTGTGGCCCAAGTCTCCCACTGGGGAATTCTTTCTGGGATGACAGATTTGTAGGGTAGAAAGACATGAGTTGTGAAGACCTTAGATTCAGAAAACCTATTCAGTGGAGTGGTCGGTTTGAGATCAGTAACTTACTTATTGGAGAGCACTCACCGAATCTGTTCTCCAAACACCGCACTGGGGTGTCCCAGTTCACTGCAGAAGCAGGATGAACTCGTCCCCATCCCTAGTGAGCTCCAGTGCTCGCCACGTATATTCAGATACAGACCTCTCCTGCAGATCACTAATTCTGCGTCTCTCTTTAAGGAACCCTGTTTCATTTCACTTTGCCAAAGGAAGGTGATGTCATTCAGCCCTTGACTAGTGTGACCCCATCTCTTATTGGGCAGCTTAAAATGGGACCCAGAAGACACAGCACTCCTATCGGTGAGTTTGAATAGAATGGCCTCGATTTGAAATGGAAGCAGACTCGAGTCTTGATACAGGACTTGATTAAAGCCTTAAACCTAATTTAGGAGCTGGCATTGGGCTGGCCCTGTGCTGTGAGCAGGGCATGTTCACCTGTCACAGTTTCCCATTGGTACTCTGACCCTGGTCACTCACTCATTCAACTAAACATTTCCCCCTTTATATGTAGTCTCTACTGTACCACAGGTGGGTGTGCCTGTCTTGTGTCTTCTTGCCGTGAATTCTATATGCATGGTGCTGTCAGTCATAGACTCCTGACAATAGGACTCAAAAGGCCCTCCTAGTCCAAATCCTTGCCTTTTGCTAAGGCAAGATCATTTCCTGTATATACCATGTTTTGCCTCATCAGGCAGCGTCCCTTGTGATGTCCAACTTAGCAGTTGACTTCTATAGTGGATGATGGAACTAGTTGGCCTTTGGCTAAGGCTGTTGTCACTACTACAGAATTAAATCCCTGAGACATTCTTAAGGGCAGCCTGATAGGAATGTGCACTGCTATGCTATTTGCCACTGAAGCATATAATTGCACCACTCCTAGGCACCCACAGGGAGCTGAACCCAATGCAGTAAACACTACACTGGCCATTTTCACTTTGTATTTTGTGCCTTCTTTCCTTTCTCATTTTAGTGGATGGCAGCTGCCCAGATAGAACCATAATAACCAGCGATGTCACAGCAGAGGGCAGTATTGGCACCAATGATGTCACTGTGGAGAGCGCTATGGCATCAGCAGATGTGTTGGAAGAGTGTGAAAAGGGGGATTCTGATGCAGCTCCTGAGGCTGATGGAAAACTGTGTCTTCGAATGAACCTTGCTACCCCTGTGAGCGAGGAGAGTGAGGGGAGTCTGCCCTTCAGTCTGGAAAGTAAGGGAATGGAAAACTGGGGAATATGTAGGTGCTGACTGTCTCCTCACCCTGGGATACCCCACCCAGTGCCAGTCACTTGACAAGGGCTTGGAATCAGATTTGTTTGGAGAGCTGCTGGCCTCCTCCCACAGGAATCCTTTTTTTAGTTCCATTGCACAGTAATGTCTAAGAAAATAGTGTGTCCTACAGCTGAGAGGGGTGTAGAGACCCACTTAGGTGGGGGAGGGGAGCTCATGTCCCATTGGCATTGCAGTGAAGCAGAGGCACTTCCAGGTGGGGGGGAGACGTTCCTATGGCAGGAAGCTAGGTTTGTGTGTTTCAACAGAGTTGGGGGGCAATTAGGAGATGTGATCCCAGTCGGTTCTCTTGAGAAAAGTGTAACTTCAGTATCTGAATGCTGCTCTTCTGCTCAATCTATGTAATATGCTCGAGTATTCATACAGGCTGAGGGTTGCAGTGGGAAGCTGAAATGGCTGGTTGAGGGGGGATGGGATGGTTTCATAGCTATCTTCTCTTCTGTTGCTCAACCCCTCTAGCTGCAGAGCTCATGGGGGCAGGAAGGCTGTTCTGGTGTGGTGCTAACAGGATTCTTTCTCCCCTCCCCCATCTCTTTCAGAGCCTGCAGCCAGTGAAAGGAAAAATGGATCCTCTGCTGTTGCTGGAGCTGTTGCCAGGTAACTACTGCTTGTTGCCAAGCAGAGTGGTTGAACGCAAAGTTCTTGGTAATGAGAGAAATGATCATCTACTAACAGCAGGAAAAATAAAAATGAGACCCAGCAGCATGGAGCTGGCTCAGCCACTGCTTTTGACTTAACCCCTTGCCACCTGCCGTGATGCTTCTGGTGCAAGGCACTTGCCTTGGTTCAGGTGCTCCCACC
This sequence comes from Caretta caretta, assembly GCF_965140235.1. Lineage (NCBI taxonomy): Eukaryota > Metazoa > Chordata > Testudines > Cheloniidae > Caretta > Caretta caretta. Next base: position 85,554,026 of record NC_134215.1, read on the forward strand.
TGCCATTTTATTCTGGCCTGGGGGCTTCCTGCTAACTTCCTGCCTTTCTTGGCCCCATGGGGCCCTGGCAAGAGTGGAGGGGCTAAAATGGTGGCCCAGCAGGATTTGGATGTGAAAGATTCAGATTGTTTGGAGGGTAGAATCCTGAAATAAGTGCTATTAAGAGACCTTTGCCACAGAATTGCCTGCTGTGTGTGAGCGTTGCCATCACTCATTTTTCTGAGAGTGGGGAAGCTTTCTAGTTGTGTGGTGAGTTTGACCTTTCAAGTGTGTTGCGAGCTTGTCATCTCAGGTGTTTTTTTGCTGTGTCATGAAAGCTATTATCAGCTCTCACTGGGAAGAGGAGGGTATTAAAATGTAGGGTGCAAATGATCTAATATCGCCACCTTGTGGCAGCAAGGGAGTACTGGACCATGATACTGTACTTTCTCGAAAGCTAGTGTAATGCTGACATCATGCTTATTGCACTGTCTCAAGCTACTGAGTTTCTCCTGGCTGGCAAAAAGGGGCCCGAGATGAAGGAAGTAGGCAACAACTTCTTACAATTGTGACAGGTTTCAGAGGAACAGCCGTGTTAGTCTGTATTCGCAAAAAGAAAAGGAGTACTTGTGGCACCTTAGAGACTAACCAATTTATTTGAGCATGAGCTTTCGTGAGCTACAGCTCACTTCATCAGATGTATACCCTGATGAAGTGAGCTGTAGCTCACGAAAGCTCATGCTCAAATAAATTGGTTAGTCTCTAAGGTGCCACAAGTACTCCTTTTCTTTTTACAATTGTGAGTTGTCTCTTGACCCTGGAGAGCTCTGACCAACTCCAACTGCTTTGCTGATTTATGGCACAACAAATTAATCAGCCTAAAGGCCAGTCTTTTGTTGGTTCTAGTGATTTTAGACATTTCTCCTTTCCAATGACAGTACTTTCCTAGTTCCTGTGATTGTGACCTGTTTCTTTAATCTCTACAACTAGCTCACAGAAGACACTGTCTGTGTTTAGTCGTGTCTGTGAAGTACGACGAGAGGATGAGGCCAGAGGTCATGATCTTCCTGCTGCTCCATTTAGGTATAGAGCTTTGCATTTTATTCTTGTTTGGCCCTGTAGTGAGGTTCCATGTCCCTTTAGGAGCCCTGTGCTGTGTCACTGATTCTGGGGTGACCTCTAGAGAAAGATGGGGGGGGCACTGTGTGCATGTACTCAGTAATATGACTGGTAGGTGTGGGTCATGCAGTAACCATGCTGTGCTCTCTAGCTTTGAAGTTTGATGTGAGGATTGCTGCTGGGTGAGATGCCCAGAGCCGAAGAGAGTGTTGTAGGTGGGTCATTCAGAAGCCATCCATACAAGGGCTATTGCCTCCCTGCCCTTTGCTTATCCTGCCAAAAATCGCATGGTCTTATTTGCTACCATATCAGCTATTGTTTCTTGTTTTTTCCAAGTAATTTTTTTCCTCACACATGCAGCTGGCTATCGCCAAATTAAAATGAAAGGGTTATAGAAGTGCTTACTGGTAGCTGTTAGATGACAATGCAGTATAACTGTGTAAGCCACTAGCACCCAGAAGCTTTTCACTCCTGCACCTTGCTTAACATCTGTTGATTGGGGAGTGAGATTACAGGGGTGTGGGCTCTCACATACAGCAGATTAACATACATTGTGTACAGTATTATTAATGTTTGTTATGGCAGTGCCTATGGACTTACCAAGATTGAGGCCCCATAGTACTAGACACTATACAAACACAGAGCAGTAGGTAGTCCCTGCCCTGAGAAGATTAGTCTATCTAGACAAGACAGACAAAAGGATGAGATACTAGCAAATGCCATGTTTGGTTCACTACCTTTTTTTTTTTTTTTTTTTTGGTGGGGGTATAATGGGGTTTAGCCAAATGGCAATACAAGGAAAGGGAGTGGGGTGACAGGGATAGAGCAGGAGAAAAGAGGGAGAGAAGGAATGCATGAGGGGTATGTGTGAAGTGAGGCTGAGGTGAAGAGACTGAGAATCAGTGTGGGAGTAGGTTGGGGCAAATGGCCAGTCAGCAAAAGGTAGATAAAGTCTAGTCAAAACTTGAGGAAAATATTAGTGTTTGCTCCTCTACATCGTCTCCCAGTTACTTTTCTCATTGTCCTTAGCCACTGTAACACCAAAGGAATGGTACAGTAAAGTGTGATGGTTCCTGAAGATTGGATAACTACCAGTAGGGCTGTGTCTAGCTGGTATTGGATACCTGGAGCAAAACACACTTCAGTTAATGCTTTAGTTTGTGCTAAGTGTCATCTTTGCCACGGGTTGGGTAACTTTGGAGGTGCTGACATTTCAAAGGAACATTGGCACTTAGAGGAACACTGCTGTGTTTAGCTACAGGAAGGTTGTAGTAGAACCACCAGTTAATCTGTTCCCAATGCATAAAACTAAGTGATTCTTATGCACTCCTGACAGATTATTAAATGAACATCACATAAAAAGCCACGGGGAGTCCTGCTTGCGTGTGGTGGGTGCTTGGGCACCCATTGCTTTGAACATCTTAATATTGATCTGCATTTGATTGGTTTGCAGGGGGAACCTGTTCAGTTTCCCAAGCACACAGGAGGAGGAGGAAATGCATGATGATCCTGAAGCTTGGCAACAGTGTCAGAAGCACACCTCTTGTGGGGAAATTAAAGTTTCTCATCCCACAGAGCAGGACTCCGGACATCCGCCATCCCATGCAAAAGAGGGAGAGGCTATGGAAGTTGATATTGAAAGAGATCTGGAAAAGGAAGGGAAGAGCACACAGGAGAAGCTGAGTAAGGCTCTGGCAGCCCAAGAGAGGGATAAAGGCCAGCAGATGTGGGCTGGCACCAGTAACAAAGAGGTCCAAACTACAGGAGGTTCTCTTTTGGCCTCAGCAGCTGTGTCAGCAGCAACACAGACAGTGACGGGAGTGAGCAGCCAGATAGAAGTGGGAACGAGCATGGCTGGGCAAAGGCCTGGCCAACAGGATGCCAAGGTCCAAACTGAGGAGAGTGGGGAGAAGCTTGTGAATGCCCCTGGAGATGACACTGAGTCTCTGCACAGCCAGGTGAGAATGAGCAAAAGCTCAGGTCGCTTTTATGTAGTTTCAAGCCCCTGGGTTCTGAAATTGAAGACTTTACTGCATTAGATATGGAAATAATACTCCAGTCAGTACAGTATCCTTCTGGTGGTTTTACTTTGCATCCTCAGCCCTAAAGTTTGAATGTACCAAAACTGCAATGGAGAAGTAGTCTCAGTGGGTGGGGAGAGCTGTGTAGTGGAATGTTGGCCATCTGTCACCTGGGGAGGTGTATGGCTGGTGACTGTTGCTTTTTTGTACCCAGGATACAGGTAAGATAATACATTTCCTCTTTCCCTCTCTCTGCTGGGCAGGGGTGGAAGTAACTTCTTGAGGGAAGAGGTTTGAACTCTTCTGCACGCAACCAGCCCTTATCACTGTGACTTCATCCAATAGCCATGGATAAGCATGTTCATGGAGTGTTCCTGGAAAGAAATACCTTTAAAATGTTGTTCTATTAAATTTTCCTCCTGAGATGAACCCAGTGAGAGGAATGTAATGGACTGACCAAAGCCTCAGAACTATTGTAAGGAAGTGTGCATACTTGAGAAGACCACAGCATTGGGGTCACATTCTGAAGGTTTCTTCACAACCATAAGGGCTAGAAAATATGTGGTGGCTTTAAATGAAAGCAACTGGTGGATTCTCTGGCAAACTCCAAATCAGAAGGAGACACAGGGCCCGGGATATGACTTATTAGGCAAGAAGATTCCTTGATAAACTTATGCAGATTGAATTGACCCAATTGGGTATTTTCATAGTTTCCATCACATCCAGCTTTGGCTCCTTCCATTTACTTCAGTCCTATGGCACCCTTGCCATTGGACTACCTCAAGGAGAAGCTGAATATGATCTGGATGTTCCCGTTTAATCACCTAGCTTCCTGTGCAAGGGCTGTTGTTGGACTGGAAACACTATGGGAAGAGAGCTCCTGTTTCCTAAGGCTTTTTACATATTCTGCTCTGTTTCCAGAGCACTGGTTGGTAATATTTTGATAAGGGGGCATCTCATATCCAACAAGTGTTAAGCTGTTAAAATATCTTACTTTCACATTAAACAGTTTTGTGGTTTGGGATTCTGTATCAAGTTATCATTGGCTTCCTCTCATTATAACAATTGCCATTAAAAACCTTTTTATTAAACACAGAAGAAGGAAAACAGCTAAAGCTATTGAAACATAAAGAATTATGTAAGGCTTTCATTTAAACAATTGACTGTCCTGTTTGGAGGAAAAGAAAAAGTTCATTTGGATGGTCCTGAGCTCTTGTTGCTGTTGAAGTCTGACCCAACTTCTTTGTAAGATGAAACAAGACAAACTCACCCAAAAGGGAAAGAATAGCAAAGAGCACTTCTGCTGTCACAGCCAAGACTTGTCACACAGTTGTATCCACCTTTCCAAGACCGGGCAAACTTTTACCGGCAACAAGCTGTTTAAGGCATTGCTTTTTAGCTTGCCTGTCTGGTCATGGGGCTTGCAGCAGTGTTGCAAGAGTAGATTTGTCTTGACCGTGTAAGCCAGAAAGAGAAAGGCGAGAGAGGAGAAATGAGGTGGAGTGGGGAGATGACGTGACTGAGTGGGCCACAGCAGGAAACTCTGACTTGCATCCTAGATGTTTTGTTGAGACACCCCGACCCCAATAAGCAATGCCCAGAAAGGAAAGGCAGTTTCATTCCCAACTTTAACCAATAAATGTATTTTGGTGATTTTAACTTCCTCCTGTTTCTAGAATCTTTCAGCCTGTGCCATGACAACTTGTGACTTTACCAGGGTGCTTGAAGACTCCCTACCACACTTCTTTTAATTTAAGCAGTCTAGTTAATACCAATATTTGTCTTCAACTTTGCTGACTTACACTATATAATATTTCAGGGTTGTCCCTCTGTGGGTCACTCTGCTTTGTAGAATATCTGATTCAGTGTGAAACAATGGAAACCGCTAGGAGCATGTTTGAGAGTTCTTTTTGTTCAGAATGTCACTAGGTTCAATCAGCATTGGGATTCACTGTGTGTGACTGTTCCGTTTTTAAGTTTTCAGCCATTTTGATTTTACATATTACATCAGTGTGACACCACAGGCTTTCAGCTACAGTAAGGCATGTATCTATGACTTGCCAAGTGTCCTAGACCAGTGTTTCATGAACTGGGGTCTGTGAGGGTACTCCAGGAGGTCCACAAGTCATGTCCAGGGCTGCCGGCACCACTGATCAACAGGAGGCGCTGGGAGGGCGGGGGAGGAGCGTGGATGGGGCTTGCTTGGGGGAGGGGGCAGGAAGAGGAGAGGCGGGGGTGTAGTGGGGGCAGGGCCTGGGGCTGAACAGGGGTTAAGCACTCCTGGGGAAAATTAGAAGTCGGCACCTGTGCGTTGAAGCTCATGTTCTTACCCTTGTTTTGTGGTATCATATTATACATGTATTTTCTGTTTTTATACACTTTTTGACATTATTTTACGTGCCAATAATTAATTATGGATCGCTGGTTAAAATGTAAAAATAATGGTGACTCAAGTGAAGGTGCATCATGCTTGAGTGAAACTACTCAAACACTTGAACTAAAATGCAAAATACATAAGTACTGTGACGAATATTTATTGTTTGGATTTATGAGTTCAGATTCTGAAGACTGGCAGAAAGCACAATGTGTCCTCTGTTATGAATTATTATCCGACGAATGCATGAAACAGCCAAATTTCACCAGCATCTAGAAACTAAATATAAGCAAAATGTGAACCAATCTTTCGAATTTTTCCAAAACAAGCAGCGAAAACTATGTGCAAGCCAGAAATTGATAACAAAAAGCTGTGTTTGCTTCTTATCAAGTATCCCTACTAATAGCAAAGGCAGGGAAACCTCACACTATTGCACAGGAACTAATTCTGCCTGCTGCAAAAGCAATGACCAGTGCAATGCTTTGGGATAAAGCTGCAAAAGATTGAAATTTGATCTCACTATCCAACAACACTGTCACCTGTAGAATCGAAGATATGTCTGTGAATATAAAAGAGCAGTTAACTACAAGGGTATACAAAAGCCAATATTATTTACTGCAACTGGATGAAAGTACAGATGTTTCTGGCAATGCTAATTTGCTGGAATTCATTTGATATGAATTCGACAGTAAAACTAACAAAGATTTCCTATTTTGCCATGGTTTACCAACACATACTACCCCTGAAGCTGTGTTTAATAATCTGAATGATTTCATAATAAATGAAATCAAGTGGTCAAAATGTGTAGGAATCCCTACTGATGAGACTCGTGCAATGTCAGGAAAGTACAGCAGACTCATTGCACACGTTAAGGATCTCATTCCTACAGTTACGTGGAATCATTAGCATATACCATGAGAAGCATTAGCTGCCAGAAAAAAGGCAGGAAAACTGAAGACAACGCTGGATGAGGTGGAGAAAGTGGTCAACTTTATTAAAGCTCATCCACTAAATTCCTGCATCTTTAATGCCCTTTGCGATGACATGAGTAGCAATCATAAATGGCTTTTTACATTCATAAGTGCGTTGGTTGTCTCGTGGGAAAGTACTCAACCGCTTGTTTGAGTTATATGATGAAATATGAATATTTTTCATAGATATGACATTTCAGCTGAGCAAGCATATCCGTGATTTTTTGCGCTTAGTTATGGTAGCGTACTTGGCCGATATTTTCACCTATTTGAATGGACTAAATTTGAGCCTACCAGGGGTAGCTACGCCCAATATTTAAAGTTGAAGACACAGTGGAAGTGCTGATTTAAAAAATTGGACTTTATGGTCAAATTGTCTTCAGAACTGTGTATGAATCATTTCCAATGCTGAGTGATTTTCTTGAAATGTCTGAAGAAAAGCTGTGTGATGAAATACAAAACGTTCTTATTGAACATTTGCAGGTTTTGAAGAACAACTTCAGGGATTATTTTCCTCTTCCCGATTCCGGTAACAATTGGATCCGGGATCCATTCAATGTTAGATGTCAACACCACCAAAAGTTTAACTTCATCTGAAGAAAATTGCCTTTCGTGTGACACCTCCTTTGAAATTTATTTTCAATCAGTACAGTCTGGTAGACTTTTGGTTATGTCTGAGACTTGATTATGCCAAACTGTCAACCAAAGCGTTCAAGTATTTAATGCCATTTCCCACAACATATTTATGTGAATGGGCATTCTCTGCACTTTTATATGTGAAATCAAACTACAGAAACCGACTGACTGTAGAAGCAGATCTAAGAATACAACTTTCCACCAACGAGCCAAATGTTTGTGATCTTGTTTCGGCAAAACAACATCCTTTGCGTTAATGTTTTGTTAGCTTGTGTGTTTTTTTTATGAAGTTTTCTTTATTTTTATTATCATTAAATCTAAACAGCTAGAATAGTTCCTTAGATAAATGTGTCTGGGTATCTGTCTAATAAATAATAATAAAAAAAATTTTAGTGGTACAATAGTTTATAAACAAAAAATTAATAGAGCTTTTCATGAACACGGAATTTTTTTCTTCAAATGTAAATAACATCAGTAGCCTTGGGGGGTCTGCGAAAATTTTTAAATAAAAGTGGGGGTCCTCAGGTTGCTAAAGTTTGAGAACCGCTGTCCTAGACTATTGTGATATCAGATGTAACTCAACCAATCATTACCTTTACAGCTAATTTGCATGCAACAGTTGCATTGGTTATATGAGGGACACTGCACAGATAGTGGATTACTTGACCCAACTGCCTCGCTTTTGCAACAGCACGGGCTTCCAGCTGCGAGTATTGTGTAGCAGGCTGAATTGGGCTTCCGTTATCTTGAACAATTTATGAAGTCCTCTGCACAACAGTCCTGAGGCAGCCCAGAATCAAGAATGTTGTGGAGAAGCCTGTGTGTGGAATCATGGCAGAAATTTGATCAGAGTCTGGTGTTAAAACAGTTTGTTGAATGTTGTCTCCTGGTAACATGGTGCTCACAGAATTACACAACAAAAATATTTGTGCAGTGGGGTGGCTTACTTTCATATTTATTAGTTCATTTTGTTATTTCAGGGAGAGGAGGAGTTTAACCTGCCCCAGCCACCCCGAGGCCATGTCCAGCATCGCCACATGCGAACCATCCGTGAAGTGCGCACAGTTGTCACACGTATCATCACAGATGTTTACTACGTAGATGGTGCTGAGGTAGAGCGGAAGGTCATTGAGGTAAATCCAATTTCAGGGGTGAATGTGGTGATCTGTTTTCAGGAGGACACATTAAATCCAAATAAGCAGGGACCTTGCCTGCTGGTATTTGTGTGGCCACAGGAAACAGCAGAGTTAACTTAACAGGCTGCCATGCTCTGGCACTGATCTTTGCTCACCCCCTATGAGACTTGAACATCTTTCATTAAGAATCACACTGTGTTTAAACGAAAAGCTGCTTCCTTGTGTTGATGCCACGTTTCTTGTGTGGTGATCGTATTACTTCAGCGTAGTGTAATATGTGCTACCCACAACATTGAGGGTTTCAGAGGGGTAAAAATTCCAACGGGGAACAACAATCTCTTTGGTGATTTAACAAAACTGTGTAACTTAGTGCTGCATTATAATCATTCTGGAGCTAACATTCCTCCTGGGAGACCGAGGAATCAGTAGAAACCTCCTTGATTGCTTTGCCATAGCAAGTGACTTCAGAGGGGTTTCCATTCCAATCCCTAATATCCTATCAGAAGAGTCTCAAAAACATTCCTTTCAATGTTCCCTCTAATTTTTCCAATCCATGTGCAGAATGAATTTTGTTATGTGCACCAGTATGAAGGTGATGTGTGGCAGGGATGGGGCCGAGGGGTTTGGAGTGTGGGAGGTGCTTCAGGGCTGGGGCAGAGGGTTGGGGTGCAGGCTGCCCAGGGCTGTGGTGGGGAGAGAGGACTCCCTCCAACCCTTTCTTTCCACAGCGGCACCTGAGCTGGGGGAAAGCGTCTTTCCCGCTCTGGTCCCGGGGCTGCTGCAGCCGGGGAGAGTCACTGCAGCCCTGCACACCCCATGCCCCTGAGTGCAGTGTGCACACCTGTGCAGCCCTTGGTGGCCTCCTGCACAGGTGCACACCTTAGAGGGAACATGGCTTGGGGCAATAAAACATCTTATGCTTTCAGGCTGAGATCCATGTTCTTATCTTACAAAATCAGTTGAGCCCTTATATAGATATATGGCCCTATAGAAGTGAGAGATTAATTGCTGCTGCTGTGTGAACATACACCTACATTAAGAAATAGTGTGCCTTTTTGGTATTCAGACAACTGGCAGGTTAGATTTAAATTGCAACCATCCCTGGGACTCTGCTGTTGCTGAGAGTGAGGAATCTTAGGGCTATCTGAAGAATGGTGATTTGGAAAGTGACTGACTGAAAATTAGGACATGTCTAAATGGTGAGTTAATGCATGGTAAGCTGGTGTGTGAAATCTGCAGTGATCCAGTGTACCGTGCGCTAACTACCAGAGGGTAGTTATCAGTGGTTCACAGTCAAGCTGGAAGGGCATATTGAGTGGGGTCCTGCAGGGATCAGTTCTGAGTCTGGTTCTGTTCAATATCTTCATCAATTATTTAGGTGATGGCATAGAGAATACACTTACAAAGTTTGTGGGTGATACCAAGATGGGAGGGGTTGTAATTGCTTTGGAGGATAGGATTAAAATTCAAAATTATCTGGACAAGCTGGAGAAATGGTCTGAAGTAAATATTATGAAATTCAATAAGGACAAATGCAAAGTACTCCACTTAGGAAGGAACAATTAGTTCCACACATACAAAATGGGAAATGACTTCCTAGGAAGGAGTACTGCAGAAAGGGATCTGGGGATCATAGTGGATCACAAGCTAAGTATGAGTCAACAGTGTCACACTGTTGCAAAAAAATCAAAGATCATTCTTGGATATATTAGCAGGAGTGTTTGTAAACAAGACATGAGAAGTAATTCTTCCACTCTACTCTGCGCTGATTAGGCCTCAACTGAAGTATTGTCCAGTTCTGGGAGCTGCATTTCAAAAAAGTTGTGGAGAAACTGGAGAAAGTCCAGAGAAAAGCAAAAAAAGTGATTAAAGGTCTAGAAAACATGGCCTGTGAGGGAAGATTGAAACAATGGGGTTTGTTTAATCTGGAGAAGAGAAGACTAAGGGGGGAGGAGGTGATAAGTTTTCAAGTACATAAAAGGTTGTTACAAGGATGAGGGAGAAAAATTGTTCTCCTTAACCTCTGAGGATAGGACAAGAAGCAATGGGCTTATATTGCAGCAAGGGCAGTTTAGGTTGGACGTTAAGAAAAACTTTCTAATTCCTCAATCAACGGGTAGTGATCAATGGCTTGATGTCTAGTTGGCAGCTGGTATCAAGCGGAGTGCTCCAGGGGTCGGTCCTGGGGCTGGTTTTGTTCAACATCTTTATTAATGATCTGGATGATGGGCTGAATTGCACCTTCAGCAATTTCGCAGATGACACTAAGTGGGGGGGAGAGGTAGATACGCTGGAGGGTAGGGATAGGGTCCAGAGTGACCTAGGCAAATGGGAGGATTGGGCCAAAAGAAATCTGAGGTTCAACAAGGACAAGTGCAGAGTCCTGCACTTAGGAAGGAAGAATCCCATGAACCGCTACAGGCTGGGGACCGACTGGCTAAGCAGCAGTTCTGCAGAAAAGGACCTGGGAATTACAGTGGACGAGAAGCTGGATATGAGTCAGCAATGTGCCCTCATTGCCAAGAAGGCCAACGGCATATTGGGCTGTATTATTAGGAGTATTGTGAGCAGATCGAGGGAAGTGATTATTTCCCCTCTGTTTGGCACTGGTGAGGCCACACCTGGAGTACTGTGTCCAGTTTTGTTCCCCCCACTACAGAAAGGATGTGGAAAAAATTGGAGAAAGTCCAGTGGAGGGCAACGAAAATGATCAGGGGGCTGGGGCACATGACTTACGAGGAGAGGCTGAGGGAACTGGGGTTATTTAGTCTGCAGAAGAGAAAAGTGAGGGGAGATTTGATAGCCTTCAGCTAACTGAAGGGGGGTTCCAAAGAGGATGGAGCTCGGCTGTTCTCAGTGGTGGCAGGTGACAGAACAAGAAGCAATGGTCTCAAGTTGCAGTGCGGGAGGTCTAGGCTGTATATTAGGAAACACTATTTCACTAGGAGGGTGGTGAAGCACTGGAATGGGTCACCTAAGGAAGTGGTGGAACCTCCATCCTTAGAGGTTTTTAAGGCCCGGCTTGACAAAGACCTGGCTGGGATGATTTAGTTGGTGTTGGTCCTGCTTGGAGCAGGGGATTGGACTAGATGACCTCCTGAGGTCTCTTCCAACCCTAATCTTCTATGATTCCTAACTGTCAGGGTGGTTAAGCACTGGAATAAATTTGCCTTGGGAGGTTATGGAATCTCCATCATTGGAGATTTTTAAGAACAGGTTAGACAAACACCTGTCAGGGATGGGTCTAGATAATACTTAGTCCTGCCATGAGTGCAGGGGAATGAACTAGATAAGCTCTGGAAGGGATCTCCAGAGGTCATCTCCTTCCCCGCCCCCCCCCTCCATACACAGCTTACACCTCTTCAACAGCACTGACAGTAACAACACTAAAACTCAAGTTGGCTTTTTCCTCCTCAGGAGATACAGACCCATTGGAAGAACTGCTCCTTTTGTACTGCTCTTATTCATTTCCCAGGAGAACCCCACAGCCTTGGGACCAGCCACCACCTCACTTGGCTCAGTCACTCAGACTCCTATTACCATCTGTTGACTCCTCCAACAGGCCATAGTGAGGGCCCTGGGATCAGTTACCCCTCTTCGGAATCTATCCGATTTGGTAGGGAGTCGCCACGTGCCTCCCCCCCCCCCAATTAATATGCTAATTAACATATATGCTAATAACCATCAAATCTACTCCTGAATCTGATGGAGGAGGAGTGTCTTCTGCGAGACTGCCCATTCCACTCGTCACAATCCACATCTGTTGCCCTGCTTTAGAACATGCCCACTGAAGACATTTGAAAAGCTGATGCCTGGCCATTGTGCACACTTTTTCCCAGCACCATGCTATTGTGCATGCTTCCAGGGCAGATGCAGCCTTGGGTACAGCTGTTCTCCGATCTGTACTCGATCTCTCCTCAGCACCCACCTCCATTATTGGGACACTGCTCAGGAGCCACCTAATGTAGAGCACCCACAGGGACAAATACTCGAAGGAGTGGCTACTTACCTGTAGAGTAACTGCAGTTCTGGATGTTTTGTCTCAATTGGCACTCCACTTTGCCCTCCTTTCCCTCTATTTTGGAGTCCTTGCCATGCCAAATTTTGAAGTTGAGAGAGAGTTCCATATATGCCCTCGGATCAGAGCACGAGGATATACAGGATGCAAGTGCAGACCCCATGGGCTCTGGTACCAAAAATCTGATTGAAAGAGCACGGGGATATGTATACACACTTAGTGGAGCACCCTTAAAAACAAAACATTTAGAAGAATTTCAGTTACTGTAAAGGTAAATAACTTCTTGTTTTCCAAAACCACTTCAAGAGGATCACCAAGAGCTGGACATTCAGGAGAAACAACATAAACTGTTGAACATCCTCCACACAGCAACAATAGGCATGGTAGCAGTGTCCATTAATGAGGGTCTCCTTGAGCCTGCTAAGGTGATCTGACATGTTCTGACTTCCATCCCACCCACCTCAAAGAAAGTGGACAGAAAATAGCAAGGCCCCACAAAGGGATTTCAGTATTTCTTTCAGTGCATGACCTCTGACTTCCTGGTGGTCCAGGAGGTTCAGTAGAAATCCAAAGAGCTTCTAAAAATGCCCCTTGAGAGAAGGATTTGAAAAGATTGGATCTCTTTGGCTGCGAGATCTATTCCTCTACCTGCCTCCAAATGAGGGTGGCGGATTTATCAAGCTTTGCTCTCAAAGTATGACTTTCTTCTTTGTGGAAGACAAAGATGGACCACTTGCCACAAGACCAGCAGGAGGAACTGAGAACCTTGATTGCAGAAGGACCACTGATGGCCAGGACCTTCCGCCAAGCCACTCTGTATGCCTTGGATATGGTGGAAAGACCATGGCATCCACTGCTGTCGTGAATCATGCTGCTTGCCTCCATCTGGGATCCTACAGTAGGTGCAAACTGCCACAGGGGACCTCCTGTTCAAGGGGGCTGATCTGTTTGCCAATATTATGGATGAAGCACTCCACAGTCATAGGGACGTTATGGCGATTCTTCAGTCATTGGACCTCTTATATTCCCATGTCGCAGAGAAAGCAGCAACAGAGACAGCAGCCTTATTGCAACTGCAAATGCTAGCCACAGTAGTGCACATCTGAGCCCCTGCACAGGAGAAGGAGATTCCATAGGCATCGGTCATCAGCTCCACCTTGTTCCATCTGACATACATCAGAACTGGTTTTTGGAGGAAGGTGCAGCGAGTGTCTAGAGCCCTACGGAACCTCCTACAAATCCTACTTTCCTGACCCTATTGGGAACCTTTCTTTTTTCTGGAAGACTGGATGAGAATATCTTAAGGACTCACTGGCCTGAGGTTAGTAAGCCCAGGGGTATTCCATTCGGTTCCAGTGTCTGCCTACCCCCCACTTCCCTGTCCCTTTTCAGGGACCACTCTCTTGAGTCTTCTGGAACAGGAAGTGAACTCCTTAATACATCTTGGGGCTGGGAGGAAGTAGCCTCAGAATTCAAAGGAAGAGGCTTCTATTCCCTCTACTTTCTGGTTCCAAAGAAGAAAGGGTATTGAAGGTTAATCCTCGACCTTTGAATTCTCAGTATCTTCATTCAGCGTTTTGGATTCATTATGGTTACCCTAACTACTGCTATAATACCCTCCTTGGTTCTCTTAGACTTTTAGCTCTTGACCTTCAGGACACGTACTTTCACATCTCTATTCACTTGACTCACTTGATATTAACTTACAATAATCAGTTCAGTCCTTTAGTACCTAACACATTTATCACACTTCCAAGGATGCTCTGGTCTTTAAGGCATTTTTAAGAGGGTGGTTGTTATCTGTTTGAGCGGATTTGTCCAAAAGGGGCAAGTTTAGAACATTAAAAGGAATTACTTAATGTTGTTGTAGCCCACAGGTATGTGTATTTGCTAGGTAAGACATAGGTATAAGTTAAGGTATAAGTAATGCAATGTGTCTACGAACCTCATGGCCTGCAAAACAATAGCTTAGCTAAACTAGTCAAGGCCTAAAAAGCCTTAGCACAAGCTGCTAACCAAGAGTAACTCTTGATCAGAAGCTGGGAATGGGCGACAGGGATGGATCACTCGATTACCAGTTCTGTTCGTTCCCTCTGAAGCACCCGGCATTTGCCACTTTTGAAAGACAGGATACTGGGCTAGATGGACCTTTTGTCTGACCCAGTATGGCCGTTCTTATCAGAAGATAAAATGCTGTAATGACTAAACTGCTGATTGGTAACCATAAGATATACTTGTTGATGCCAGCATGAGATATTTTAAGATAGGAACATAAGCAGAAGTCCAGCCATGCCGTAGTAACTAATTTAACACACATGCTAATAAGCTTGAGATAAAAGGCCTAGTAACTTGTGGGAAAAGGGCACTCCAACATTCGTGGGGTGTGAAAGTTTAGATAAGGAAATGGATCTGAAACCTCTAATGAATATGCATTAGGCATCATGGGCATCAACATAATACATTATAACCTGTTTCCTTCAATTTGGGACCCTACTTCACCCTGGCACCTCAATTTCATGCTTAGTGTGTTGAGAAGTCTTCCTTTCAGACTCATGGGAACCTGTTCATTCTTCCACCTGTCCTTCAAGACTTCTTTCCTCATGGTAGTCACTTCAGCGAGGAGAGATTGGGAAGTAGGTGCCCTCATGCCTAACCTACTGTACGGTGTTTTACCTAACAGTTACTTTGCGTCCCCATTCTCGTTTCATCGGAGTTCCATATCCCTCAGGACATCCAACTACCAGTCTCTTACCCCGAGCCTCACTCTTTAAGGCAAGAGGCCAGTCTCCATACTTTGGATGTAATTAGAGCTCTGGCCTTCTGTCTACACAGGACTATGCCCTCCAGGGTTTCCCCCAGGCTCTTCCTTTCCTTTGCTGAGAGGATGAGGCTTCGCTCTTATTTCCACCCAGAGACTACCCCAGAACCCATTTAGGTATATTCTGGCATGGTATGCATCCTCTGGTGTACACCTCCTCCTAAAGTCACTGCTCCTTCCAGAAGGGCTCAATCAACTTCCATTAGGAAGGTATCCATCAAGGACATTTGTAAGGCAGCCCACTCATCCCCCATGTTCATGTTCTCACAGCGTTTTATGCCTTAGTATAGGCCTCCAGAGCAGATGCAGCCTTTGAAGCTGTTCTACCTCTGTACTGAATCTATCTCTGCAGCAGCCTCCTGTGCATTGAGATGTGGCTCAGGAATCTCCTCATGTGGGGTGCCCGTAGGATAACTCCAAGAAGGAAGAGGTTACTTACCATGAACAGTAACTGGAGGTCTTTGAGATGTTCTGTCCCTATAGATGCTCCACTTCCTACCTCCTTTTCCTTCTGCTTTCGAAGCCTACCATGATCTGAGCTTGAGAAGGAAGTGGAGTGGTACAGTCTGCTCCTCCCTATATGCCCCCATACTGGAGCATGAAGAGGCATATGGTGCAGGCATGAACCTGCAGGTACTGCTAATGAAAAAAATCTCCAGGCAAGAGTGTATGGGTGCACGCATGCCCTCATGTGGAAATTCCATAGGAAGCAAATATCTCAAAGAATTCCAGTCACTGTACAAGGGAAGTAACCTCTCATCACTCACATGGAGCTCGTCCAGCCCCTTTCTGAGATAGGGTTCCCTCTCTTGGGCTGGATTTATGTTTTCAAGTTCACATGATATGAACATGATCCCCTCTTCTCTCAGAGCTCTCTTATCTGACCACTAGAGACCCTCCATCTACATACAGCTTCTGTCTCTTATAGACTGACCTCTCCTTTTCAGGAAACTGAAGAGCCCATAGTGGAGTGCCAGGAGTGTGAGACAGACATCTCCCCCTCCCGAACAACAGGGGGCTCGTCACTGACCTCCGGGGATCTCGGTGACATCAGCTCCCTTTCATCCAAGGCCTCGAGTCTCCATCGTACATCTAGTGGAGCCAGTAGTGGCATGTCAGCTACACATGGTGGCAGTAGCTCAGGGAGGGGAGCTGGATCTTTCAAAGGGAAAGTCAGCGGAATGGAAGCTGGAGAGTTTGCCTTGCCCAGTGGTAGAGGAGTCCTAGGAAAATTGAGGTGTGTATAATGCCTTGGGGACAGGAAGCCAGGCGCTTCATTGCGGGTGGGGTTGGGGTAGGGTTGCCAATTTTGGTTTGATGTATTCCTGGAGATTTCATCACATGACATAATCTTTAATTAAAGATTAATCTTTAATTCCTGCAGACTCCAGGC
Organism: Caretta caretta; assembly: GCF_965140235.1. NCBI lineage: Eukaryota > Metazoa > Chordata > Testudines > Cheloniidae > Caretta > Caretta caretta. The sequence goes on from NC_134215.1 coordinate 85,570,491, forward strand.
CAATCTTGGGGGGTTGGCAACCTTAGGTTGGGGAGAGGGTGAGCTGCTAAGTGTCATGAAGACAAGTGGATGGTGACTGTCCTAAGGGTGGGGTATTGCATACATTTCCTGGGAGGGATCTGATTTGATATATGGAAAAGGGAAAATCTTCTATTCTCCTTTATTTTTCCCAACCCCTCCTTTCTTCCTGAAAGGACAGGATTTGCCTCCCCTTCGTGCAGTGCTTCCCATAGACTTCATGAAACTCTGCCAGCAAGGTAGCTGTCAGACAAACTTCTCACCAGAAATCAGGGACACAATGAAATTTGAAAGGAGTGGATTTGCTGATGGCTTCTTCTAGGGCAGTGAAATAATCTCACTTAATTCCCTAGCCCTAGAAAAGGAGCTGGCCAGCCAGGGTCCCCTCTCAGGGCTGGTCAGACAGGAGCAACAGCATGTGAGGAGGATGAAGACCCAGCACCTGGCATCCGACAGGGTGGGAAAGCACCTCTTACACCTCGTGGGCGAGGGAGAAGGGGCCGCCCACCATCTCGAGCAACTGGAACAAGGTACCCTGGAAAAGTAGGATGGAACCAGGTCTCTTTTTTGAATGAGTGAATAGGGAGCAGGTGGCTGCATATGATGGGAGGAGTGGGTGAGAAGGGACTCAGTGGGGAACTGCAAGGGTTCATGGTTGGTGGGGGAGAAAGGAGTGGTTGTGCAATGGGAAATCTTCCTTTGGTACATGATAGTTGCTTTCTCTGCTCCCATGGAGCTCACATCTCTTTTCTCTCCCTTTCCCAGGGATGCAGCTGGGAGTGGCCTACTAGGGGTGGAAGATCTCTCGACTACAGCATCACCAGAGGAGAAGCCCTTTGTGCGCATTGTGGTTCACCCACCAGATGGTGGGGACAGATTTGATGCTGCTGGCCCTTGCACTTTGCGCCGAAGTGACTCTCCGGAAATTCCCTTGCAGGTGGTGACAGGTCCCTCGGACAGTGCGGACTTATCCTCTGGGAGCAGCTTTGTGGGCCTGCGAGTGGTAGCCAAGTGGTCCTCAAATGGCTACTTCTATTCTGGGACAATCACCCAGGATGTTGGGGCAGGGAAGTACAAGCTGCTCTTTGACGATGGATATGAGTGTGATGTCTTAGGCAAAGATATTTTACTCTGCGATCCCATTCCACTGGAAACTGAGGTGACTGCGCTCTCTGAGGATGAGTATTTCAGTGCAGGTAACAACAGCTGTGCTCCTGCAGCTCAATTTCTCACTTCCTCTCTGGTCTGAAAAAGACCAGTGGCCTTGGTCTTGGTCTAGGTCACTGCATCCAGCAGGAACTGTCTGCTGGGAAGTGGGTGCCAGGCTGTGGGGTAGAGTCAGGAACATAACATAAGAACGGCCCTACTGAGTCAGACCAAAGGTCTGTCTAGCCCAGTATCCTGTCTTCCGACAGTGGCCTGTGCCAGGTGCCCCAGAGGGAATGAACAAAACAGGCAATCAAGTGATCCATCCCCTGTCGCTCATTCCCAGCTTCTGGCAAACAAAGGCTAGGGACACCAATCCTGCCCTTCCTGGCTAATAGCCATTGATGGACCTATCCTCCATGAAATTATCTAGTTCTTTTTTGAACCCTGTTATGGTCTTGGCCTTCACAACATCCTCTGGCAAGGAGTTCCACAGGTTGACTGTGTATTGTGTGAAGAGTCAAAGATCTTGTCAGTAAACAGTTCTAATTTGCTATCTTATCAGGTGTGGTGAAGGGACACCGGAAGGAGTCTGGAGAGCTGTATTACTGTATTGAAAAGGAAGGCCAGAGGAAATGGTACAAGCGTATGGCAGTAATCCTGTCCTTGGAACAAGGAAACAAACTTCGGGAGCAGTTTGGGCTGAGTCCATATGAACCAATCACACCCCTGACCAAGGCAGCTGACATCAGCCTGGGTAAGAAGTGGCTGCATTGAACTGTTGGAGGCTTCCCAAACTGCATCCAAACCATGTGTTACTCCAGGTGTGAAGCCAGTAGAACCATAAGCTGACAACACACTGACTTTGCTAGTCATATTATGTCTTTTTGCAGCCTTGAGGCATTGCATGATATCCATAAGAATTCAGTGGGAACTGACTCTGGACAGGCCCTAATTAAGCATGGATCATGCCTTTGCTGCTTCTGCTTTCTAGTGCTGCTCCAACAGCACTGTGTGGTCGCTGCATAGGTATGATTTGCCTAGAAGGAACAGATGCCCAGAGTGGGAGGTGACTGGAAGAGCAGGGAGCTGCAGAGGCATCCTTAGCTCAATGAAGGGATGTGATGATGTCGGCCCTCTAAAGGCAGGTAAGGAAAAGTGAGTCTCATGGGGAGTGAACGAAGACACAAGATGTAGGAAAGCTGATCCTCTCCCCCTGGGTCAGGAGATGGTGTGTAAAGCTCTGTGTGCTCTGCTTATGAGGCTATCGCTCTGGGATGGGTGATGCTTGTGGGTTTGGTGCGGGGGAGCGGGAGATGGATGACTGGCCACTGACTTACTGTGGTTTAGATAACCTGGTGGAGGGGAAGCGGAAGCGGCGCAGTAACTTTGGCTCACCCAGCACTTCCAGCAGCAGCACTACACCCACTCGAAAAGGACAGGAGAGTCCCCGTGTCGCCCCAGGCCTGCTGTCTGGGAAGAGGAAGCTAGTTGCTTCTGAAGATGAGAGATCCCCAGCCAAACGAGGGCGCAAGTCTGCAGCAATGAAACCTGGTAAGAACCTTCCATTCTGCTCTAAACAAACTCAGGGGCTGCAGGCTTCTCTCCCTACATGCAAAAGTACACCTTTCTCCTAAGCAAATGTGTGGAACCCACAGCCTCTGTGTTTGAGGCTATCCTTCTCCCTGGCCATGTATAGGCTCTTTTACCTTGGACGGAAGGATTAAAAATACACTGCAATGCTGTCCTAAGTTCTGCCCATTCATGATGTCCTTTGCAGAGTATTGGTCAGATCTTAGTGATGTGCTCATCCTCCCCCTTCCCCCTTGAATGTTTTGATCAGCACTGAAATACCCTAACAATATTGACATTTCGATTGACATGATTATACTTCAGAATTAACACTCATGGAGATGAGTGGGACAGCTGTCCATTTTCTGAGCTATTGTTTCAGGCTGTCTGCATGCTCTAGCAGACGTTGTGCTAGATACACTCCAGTTACATTTTGAAGATTCTTTGCCACCACGAGGGCAAGAGACTTTAACTATTTTTTTTTTCATTCTGGAGCACAAGGTGACATCCACCAAGGAAAAGCACCAGCATGGTGAGCCATCTGGAACTGCCTGAATTTATCCCTGATGCCGTTGCATTGGGTGACCCGATGCTGGGGCTTTCATAGCAGTTCCTTCTCTCTACAGGGGCTGTGAGGGCAGGTGAATTTGTGAGCCCCTGTGAAAGTGGAGATCACACAGGAGATCCCTCGACACTGGAGGAGCATCATGGGCCATTGCCCCACAACAAGACCCTCTTTCTGGGCTATGCTTTCCTTCTCACTATGGCAACCCCCAGTGACAAACTGGCTATTCGCCAGAAACCATCAGATGGTCCTGCAGGCAGTAGTGAGGAAGAGGAAGGTGAGATGAATCTTCCCAATTGTATTTCCAGGTGGAATCCTGTAGGTTAGGGAAAGGGGCTGGGTGGTATCTGCTCCGGCATGTATGCAAATTCATGTTGTCCCCGCTTTTTTACTGTTTATCTCATTGTGTGTTAGGCCCTTCACAGAAATGAACACAGACCCAGTCTCTGCTTCAGGGAGTTTAGCCTACAGTGAAGGATATGATGTCTGGGAAGGGAAGGCAAAGGATGAGAATTATGGTAACGATTGTAGGCCCTTCAGTCAGTGAAGGAAATGAAGATGGTGTTGCAGCTGGCATTACTGGCAAATTGCAGGAGGAGATATGGAAACAGAGTCTCTCTCAGACACAGGATGGGGCTGAGTGACTTAAGGCTTGAAAGCAGAAACAAGAGGCTTGAACTTGCCTTTGGCAGATACAGTGGTAATATGCATGAACTTGATGTTTTGATTTTAAAAGCAGCTGTTCAGATTCATGAGTTACTTGCGTGACCATTTTGGCCAGCAGTGTACTCAGTTCTCTGCTGTATCTCCATGGGGTGCTCTGTGTCCTCACCACATCTTCCTGATACTAGAATCTCTGTGGGGTCCGTTTCAGAGTACCAGCCATGTTAATCTGTATTCGCAAAAAGAAAAGGAGTACTTGTGGCACCTTAGAGACTAACAATTTTATTTGAGCATAAGCTTTCTTGAGCGAGCTGTAGCTCACGAAAGCTTATGCTCAAATAAATTTGTTTAGTCTCTAAGGTGCCACAAGTACTCCTTTTCTTTGTGGGGTCAGTCTGTCTCTCTCTGGTGGGCTGAGGGAATGGGCTGTGCATAGCTTAGGTAGCCAAGGCTTTTAGCTCTCTTCTCCTCCTGTTCTAGAATTCTCAATTCCTTACAACAAACAGTACACAGCATTGCAGCTGCGAACCGGAGCCGGCTACATCCTGGAGGACTTCAATGAAACCCAGGTGAGGACATGCAGTCTGATTGCCCAAAATGCATTCCTATAGAAATGGTGAGGAGCTGAAACTGTGTGAGGGGAGGGCGCAGTACAGAGCAGGGCAGTTGGAACCATGTTGTGATGGGTGGTGTAAGCAATGTTTGTGTCATGCCTAGAACGCTCATGTCTGTGGGGAGGGATGGGCTGGATGATGGAGTGGGGTCCTAGCACCTTTTTCTTCCTCTTTTGATCTTCCCACAGCATTTGATGCTCTTGAGCAAAAGCAGATGAAAGTCACTGACAAGTGCAAGGTAATTCACATTGGAAGAAATCATTTAAACTGCTCTTGAACCTCATGGGTTCTAAATTAACTATATCCACTTAGGAGGAGACCTGGGCATTGTTTTGGACTGCTCAAAGACTGTTGTGAACAGAGATTGAAAAAATTCAGACTGTTGGTTTAGAGAGGAGATGACAAGAGGGGATGTGATGAGCTCAAATTCACCGTCTGTCTCCTTGATGTCTGTATGGCACCTAAAGAAAGGCAACAAATTTAAAATCGATAAAACAAATTCTCATAACAATTGTCTGGTCTGGAGACTGACTAATTCAGTTAGCCATTCCCACAGAGTGTTTTGCTTCTATGCCACCGTCCATAGTGTCTCTCGATAGCTCTGCCTCATAGAGGGAAATAAGCCACAACCCCGTAGGTACTGTGGGCAGCTCTCCTCCTTTCTTTGCGCCTCCCACCCCACCAGAGCTTAGAACCATCAGGAATGCCCTTAAATGCTTTTCCCCTCCCTTGACCTCCTCTGCTGCCTTAGTACAGTTGGGCAATAGGCAGCAGTGGTCTATATCAACAGGCAAGACAGGACCTGCAGTTCCTCTGTGCAGGCAGACGCCACCAGAATCCTCCTTTGGGCAGAAAAGAAACCATTCTCTCTCAGGACAGCCTATGTCAAGGGCAAGTTCAACACCCAAGTCAATTGGCTCAACTGCTGTACTCGTTCCCCAGGGGAATGGGAACTGAACAACAGGATTCTCCCTCTAGTGCTTCTCAAATGGGGCTCTCCCCAAATAAATTGGTTTGCTTCCAGCAAGAACAAAACATTGGATCTCTTCTGCTCCAGGCGCTGGAATCAACAGTCTTGAGAACAGATGACTCCTCATTCAGCTGATCTGACCTTCATTCCTCTGCCTCTTCTCATCAAAGTTGCTCAGAAGATCATGTTGGAGAGGGTCAGGGAATCCCCAATAGCCCCTAGCTAACCTTACAACTCCTGGATCCCTTGACTCCAGAAGTGTCTGTGAACTCCTCGGGAGCTACCTCTCTTGGAAGATCTCCTGATGAAAGGCCCAATGAAATACAAAGATCCAGACAGCTTCCAGCCTGAGGGTTTGAAACATGAGGTTAAATCTCCAAATATTTGGATACTCTCAGATGCCTTTATGGGCTTTCCAGAAAAGATTCCACCTCCCAGAGTTTAGAAGATCTTTAAGTCCTGTATCACAGCGTGAGGTGGTCTTTTAAGAAGGCTGAGGGCTCAGCTGCACCAGAGTTGGTCTCCCTCCCCACATGGAGGCAAAGAGTCAGCTGACTAGGAGCCAGGCCTGCTGAGGATGTAAAGACAGTCGTCCTGGGAAAGACAGACTACTGGTGAACGGGTGTCTGCTCATACTGTTCCTGAAGAGGCCAAAGACGGCTGCACTGTGGCAGAAGGCATGCTGCTGCTAAAGGAGTGCAGAGGCAGGGTGAAGAGACCAACACCAGGAAGAGTAGTGATCTGTTGGAAGCTGGGAGAGCAAAGCTGAGAGGGACTGCTAGGAATCAGTGTTCCTCAAAGGGTAGGAGGCCAGCTAGGAAGGCTGGTAATGCACTCTTTCCCAGGGCCTCTTCCTACAAGTCCTTTTTTTGTTTGGTTACAGGGGCAGGCAATCCAACTCTTTTTAGGAGGTCCCAGGGCTCGGTACCACTGAATAGGTTGGGCTCTGGGTTCCCCCATACTGCCACCTTATGAGGTGAAACACTGATATTAAGGAGATGAGTGGTAGACTGATAAAAGCCCAGGAGGGCCATAGCAGAGTTCAGAAGCAGAACAGATGATTTCTTGGACTTTAGGACCCTGGAAGGGGTGGACTTTTCAGGCTTAGCCATATGACCAAGTCACCTTAACCACCTGACTTCACAGAAGACTGGGGGAATATACTTCATGTGCGATGCCTAAGTGAATGGCTAGGGGAGTGTAGTCCTTCAGGGAGCAGCTGCACACCTCTCCTCGTGCCGTGTGTGTTTCCTGACAGCTCTTAGTTGCACTTTTTTTTTCCTCTAAAGAGTTTTTATGGAAGGATACTTCCTGCTGCCGAGGTAGTACCAGGCTCTGACACTTTGTCTCTTTGCCTCCCCCCAGTGTAACGCGGCATATCAGTGTCTCCTGATTGCAGATCAGCACTGCCGAACCCGGAAGTACTTCCTGTGCCTTGCCAGTGGAATTCCCTGTGTATCTCATGTCTGGGTCCGTGACAGTTGCCATGCTAACCAGCTTCAAAACTACCGTAATTACCTTCTCCCAGCTGGCTACAGCCTCCAAGAGCAAAGGCTGCTGGAGTGGTAAGCACTGAGTAACCAGGATCTGAAGGCATAGGTAGGGTTAAAGTAAGAGGGTTGTTGTGAAGATAAATACACTAGTGATTGGGAGGTGCTGCACTACTGTGATGATGGGAGTCATAAGTAACTAGATAGAGTGGGGGAACATAGCTCCCCATTTTCTCCCTAATGCGTGGGAGCAATACTTGGGGGTCGTGCAGTGAGCAGACCATCTCCTGTGACAATCTGCCTTTAGCCCTGGACACGAGAAGCAAAACTGAAGTAAGGAAGAGAAGAGCAGCTGGAGCTGTCTAACAGAATTCTCTAGTTGGGAAGGTCTGTGTCTATAGCAGACGCTATCTCCCCCCCGCCCCAATAGGACAGAAATTATTCTCTGTACCACGTGATCCTGGGCTCCATCAGGACATGGGCTTTTGGGGAGCAAACGGGTTAAATACATGCAGTTGGGCAGAGGGAGCTGTATTCCTCACTCTAGTTTCTGGGGCAGATTCTAGAACCCCCCAGCTTTCATCGGCCAATCTCTTTTGTCCCCTCTGCTTACCTCCTGTGCTTCCATATTCTGGGGCCAGTGTTTCCCAGGTGCTAGAAAAAAGGGAATTCAGAGGAAGGCTGAATTCCAACAGCATGAGTGAAGGAAGATTAGTTAGAATCAAGGACAACTTGGGAGGGCCCCATAGAAGAGACTTGAAGATGACTGAAGCAAGTGATTTCATGAGTGAGTGAAGAAAGGGAAGGGTGCGACACAGGCCCAAATAGAGGGTTTTTTCAAGTCTCAGAACATTAGAATGACTTGTGAATAGGCAATTACTTGGTTTGACAGGCCCCAGAAGAGTTACCCAGCCCATGAAAAGTAGCAGATCTATTGCAAAATTTGAATGACAATTGTAGTTGATTAAAGAAAGCAGCAGATGTTGGCTGTGGACTTGAGTAAAGCAGCTGATAGGTTATCATATTCCTTGAGATTGGCTGTGTAGTGGATGCAGCAGAGTCACACAACCGTATCTATTTTATTAAATATTAATGATCTGGTAAGGGAAAGGTTAACATGTTAGTTGCACTAGCAAATACATAGTAAACTGAGAGGACAGAAAAATAGAGAGGGAACTAGAAAGAGACTGTTATTTCCTGCATATTTCCAAGGAGATTCTTTGGGGAAAATGCAGCTAATGCATCTGGGAAAGAAATAACCCAATGTTCCCAAATACTCAGTGGGAGGGAGAAATCTGGGATGCAGGAATGTGGGCTTTCAATGAGATATGGCAGCAGGAGGTCTGCAATTTTGGTTTCATAAACAGTGGCATCTTAAATTTTAGTTATCCTCTTAATTGAACAGGGAAGTGACAATCCCTCTGTATGCAGCTCTGGTGAAAATGCACCCAGGATATTGGGTTCAGCTGCAGGCACCTTGCTACCAGAAAGATCTTAAAAAATTAGAAGAGGACAACACTAGTATACTTTGTTTTCAGCAATGCCCTCCAGCCACTGCTTTTCTTGTCCTGCCACACCCCTCTCTCTCCCCCCACTGAGAAGGGATGGTGGCATTGCGGCTAAGGCACAGCCTGGAACATGGGAGATCTGTGTTCATGTCTCAGCTCTGCCATAGATTCATCATGTGACTGAGCAAATCAGTCTCTGTGCCTCAGTTTTCCTATCTGTAAAAGGGGTTAATACTTCCTTACCTCAAAGGGCTGTTGGGAGGATAAAATTATTGATGTTTGTGAGGCACTGAGATATAAGGGTGTTGTGGGGTCATATAACTAACCAAACAGGCTACCAGAGTAAGTGGCCATAGAATTAAGTTACTGTTTTGAGTCTGTAGGGATCTGCATGCCTTCCCTCCTCTTGTTCCTTTTCCAGGCATCCCCGAGAGAACCCCTTTGGTAACCTGAAAGTTCTTCTGGTATCAGACCAACAGCAGAACTTCCTGGAGCTCTGGTCAGAAATCCTCATGACAGGGGGAGCAGCATCAGTTAAACAACATTACTTGAATGCCCAGAACAAAGGTACCCACCAGCCAGAGAGCCTTGTGTGAATCTCACATCCAGTAGTTGGGACTTCAGTGCCTGTGCAGTCTTGTGTGGAGTTTAAACTGATTTAGAATTGACTTGATTAGGGGCTTAGGCTGTTGTAGGTGAGAGCAGGGATGGGGTAGCAGACATAGGGTAAGATAACTGATAGCCCTCTGCCTGGATAAAATGGGGAAGTCTCCACTCTTCCACTGACTCCATTTTGGGAGTGAACTTTTGCATGCTGCAGTAGTTCAGGTGGTGGTCCAGTCTGTGCTTTTAGAAAGGGAAAACGAGGTCAGCAGTTGCTTCGCTTCTGGGTCTGCTATCAGGCAATGAATCTCCTCTCCCTTCAGTCCCTCTCCAGGAGAGGTAGTGCAGGTGAGCCATGGAGCTCATGTAGGATGTGGACCCAAGCAGCTGCTTATTCATCTGCCAAAGGGCAGCCTTGTTTTTTGATCTTCGGCACTTGAGGCTCCATCTGAGCTCAAACTTTGATGTGGAATACTTTTAACTGTACAAAACATAGAATTTTCTGACTAGGGTTGCTGGACCAGTGAGACTGCATCTCTTGACTGCAGGGAGGGAGGAGTCTTTTCTTTTTCCCCTGACAATAGCCTGTGTCCTGCTCCCTGCAGATATTGCTTTGGGGGTGTTTGACGTGGTGGTGAGTGACTCGTCCTGCCCAGCTGCTGTCCTGAAGTGTGCGGAAGTGTTACGGCTGCCAGTTGTGTCGCAGGAGTGGGTTATTCAGAGCCTCATTGCTGGGGAGAGAGTTGGCTACAACCAGCATCCAAAATATAAACATGACTATGGCCCCTGCTAATGCCACCCCGTGTCCTGCCCTCTCTGCTGGTGTGAAGACTGTGTTTTTAATCAGGTTTTAAATGTCTGTGTGTTACTGGCCACATGCATGGATCACTGTATATAGTTTTATTTGCTGGACTTTTATGATGAAATAAATGTTGAATCTCTTGTGGTAACACATTTTTTCCCCTCATATGAACCCGTGACTTGGCTCCTTTCAGGGGCAGATAGTGGATTGCAGCTAAATTTCCCCATGCTAAACACCTAGTTACTTTCCTGCTTGCATTAAAGGTGGCTACCAGGTCTAAAATCTCAGCCCAAGTAAGTCCAGAACAATGAACTGAATACCCTATTTGACTGTGGGAGCATTCATCCCACAACCAAGTGCCAGGTCTAGTGGGCACTGAGTACTCCCTTTCTGTGTGTACGCACTGGTTAGGATGTACATGTCTCTTGCTGAGCAGGCTCTCTTTCCAGGATGGGTTTGAGATGAAAGTGGGTGAAGGTGTGCTTGGCACTGTTGCGATCCTGGAATTCTAGGGTAGAGCAAGTGCTGTCTTGCCTGCCTTCCTGTGACCATTCTGGTGACTGTTTCCTGGTATGTGTACTAGACGCTGCAGACTGGCAGGGCTGATACCAGAGAAGGCACATAAACACTGGGGACTGTTTATCTGTGTTAGGAGTGCAGGGCAGAGTAGAAAATTGGAACAGGCAACAGTGTTTGAAGGGTTAAAGTTGTCTTAAGTAGGGGGGGGCAAGCAGTTAAAAAAAATTAATGGTGATTAATCACAGTTTGAACTGCACTGTTAATGGAATACAATTTATTTAAATATTTTTGGATATTTTGAAATATGGGCTCCTGGCCACCCCCCTCCCTAGAGGTATGTGATTAATGCATTTAATTTTGTTTTCAGTTAATCACAGGTCTTAAGTGCGATTGATAGCCCTACTTTTAAGATTCCAGGTATGAGGCAAGCCATTTCCTCTGCAGGAACAGTACAGCATCTGGCCCACATCACACAACCAAGCAGTTACCACACAGGCCTTAGCCAGCTGCACTCCAATACCAAGACCTCATATAGTCCATAGCTGGCAGAAGGCTGTAGGTACAAAAGAGGCTGAGTAAATTGTAGGGCTGTCAAGCAATTAAAAAGATTAATCGCACTATTAAACAATAACAGAATACCATTTATTAAATATTTAGATTTTTTTACATTTTCAAATATTGATTTCAGTTACAACACAATACAAAGTGTAGAGCGATCACTTCATATTATTTTTGATTAAATATTTGCACTGTAAAAAAACATACTATTCAATTCACCTAATACAAGTACTGTAGTGCAATTTCTTTATATCATCTCACATGAGCCATCTTGCATAAAGTATATCTTATGTCATTTATATTATAAGCATATTTTCATAAAGAATATGGAATAATGTCAGATACCACCTTTGCATTTTGTCAAATCTGCAGTGAAAGTGTTCTTAAAATGAACAACATGTGCTGGGTCATATGAGACTGCTATAACATGAAATATATGGCAGAATGCAGGTAAAATAGAGCAGAAGACATACAGTTCTCCCCCAAGGAGTTCAGTCACAAATTTAATTAACGGACTTTTTTAAAATGAGCATCATCAGCAATGAAGCATGTCCTCTGGAATGATGGCAGAAGCATGAAGGGGTATACAAATGTTTAGCATATCTGGCATGTTAATGTCTTGCAATGCTGGCTACAAAAGTGCCATGTGAATGCCTGGTTTCACTTTCTGGTGACACTGTAAATAATGTTCCCTGCTTCTTATCTCCAGTAAATGTAAACAAACTTGTTTGTCTTAGTGATTGGCTATACAAGAAGTTGGCCTGAGTAGACTTATAGGCTCTAAAGTTTTACATTTTGTTTGAGTGCAGTTATGCAACAAAACATATCTACATTTGTAAATTGCACATGCACATGATAAAGAGATTGCACTGTGGTATTTGTATAAGGTGAATTGAAAAATACTATTTTTACAGTACAAATATTTGTAATAAATATGTGAGCACTGTACACTTTGTATTCTGTGTTGTAATTGAAATCAATATATTTGAAAATGTAGAAAAACATCCAAAAATATTTATTAAATTTCAATTGGTATTCTACTGTTTAACAGTGGGATTAAAAGTGCGATTAATTGTGATTAACTTTGTTTAGTTAAATGTGATTTAATCAACAGCCCTAGTAAATTATTGTACCTTCTGGCATAGCTGTACCTGATCAGAGGTGCTGCAACAACCAGCTGACACACTGATGAAGGAAAAGCCTCTTCTCTGCTGCAGGAAAGTGATGTGATTGGAGATGTGTACATGAGCCTGCCCAGCTCTTCTCTCCCCCCCGGGCCCCACTTTCTTCTGATCTAATAATTTGAGAACCAAACCATTTTAAAACAAAAACCTCTGCTAAGCTGTCTTGTAATCCGCTCCTGTGTCCATGACCTCCACAGCATGATGTATTGTGTGTCCCTTTTCTATTAATCTGTTAGATATTTTCTATTAGCCTCCCAGGCTTCTGTAGTTGCAGGCTTAAGTGCAGAAGAGATGTTTGCTTTTGCTATCTTCTGTCTATTTTCATACTGAAGCAATCAGAAGAATGAGAAATGGGAGAGAGAAAAGATAAATTAGCACCTCACCTCAGAGGAGGGGACTTTGTTCTTACAGCCCACCACTAGGGACAGACCAGGATTGAGTTTGCTTCTGACCCTATTGGCAGGATAGACAAAAATTACAATTTATCTTTACCTTTTCCCTTCTGTTGCAGTGGCAGAAACAATGGTCTGATTTAACCTAATGCTATAGAAACTAGAGAAAACACCATCCTGCCCGGCTCCTGGACCAAGCAGGCTTATTACATGGCTAAAGGCAAGAAAATGAGCTGTGCTGAAGGAGAACTATTGGGTTGGAAGGTGGTTACAGTAGTTTCCTGAGGATTAGCCTGGGGGGGGGGCAGTCTTTTCAATTGTGACCTTAGCAAAAAAAATCTACACGTCTGCTAATGAAATTTGCTAATGATGCATTGGAGAAGAGGTTTGAATTATTTTACGGAGTGGTCTCCACACTTTTGTGGCCCCCTTTAACCCTGTCTGTGCCACCCAGGGCCTGGGTAACTCATTTGCCCTCCTGCTGGGGCCAGGGCTGCAGCTCCCCATGGAGTAAGGGGGAGATGCAGACAGGGGAAGGGGTCTGAGAGCCTGGGGCTACAGTTGGGGATGGGGCCAGGAACGGAGCCACAGCCTGGCCATGGTGGGGGCTAGCAGCCAGGCACCCAGGACCAGGTGTGGGGTGGGTGGTGCTTCCCCTGGGGGCTTGTCCAAGCCTGCTGCATCCCCCTGAACATTCCTCCATGCCCCCCTGGGGGGGAGGGTGCACACCCCACAGTTTGGGGACCTCTGAAATACAGTAATGAAAATGGGATGAAATTCAATAGTATAAAGTGCAAGATCATACAGGTAGTAATTAACAGTAGCCCTATAAACTAGGGAGTGCATGAAGTGGAAACAGAGGAAAAAGTTATAGGTGTATTAGTTGATCACAGGATGACTCTGTTCCAGTAGCGTGATGTGGCTGTGAAAAAGTCAAATACAAAGCTGGGAAGCATGAGGTGAGGTATTTCCAGTAGAGCAAGGGAAGTACTAATGTCATTGTACAAGGGACTGGTAAGACCTCATCATGACTACTTTACACTGGCAAAAGAGAGGCTGCTAAGATCAGGGAAACAGAGCCTATCTTGAGAGGAGATTAAATGACCTGGGTTTAGTTAGCTGAGCACAGTGAAGGCTGAGAGGAGATGAACATCATGGAGTGAATTTAAGCTGAATCACACTTAGCACAAGAACAAATGGGTATAAACTGGCCCTGAGTAAATTCAGGCTGGCCAATTAGAAGGCTTCTAACCAACTGAGGTCCTGGGACACCCTCCCACTACAAGTAGTCACAGCAAACGATCTTCCTAAGTAAGAAAGAATTCAATAAGTTTATGAATGGGTTTTTATGAGGGAGTTGCCTGTGGAGCAGCAGATGTAACATTGATGTTCCATGCAGCTTATGTTTGACTGTCCCACAGATTTTGGTTGCCATCACTAGTTGAGCCTCTTCACCTCCACTCTATCCAGCCTAATATTTTTCCTTTCTAAATTATAGCTCCCCCCCAACTTACTGCACTAAGTAATTCGTTTGCGGCCATGCGTCTTTCACTTACTTATAACTTAGCTAAGCTGTCTGTTTTCAAAAGTTATTTTAATCTTTCCTTAATCAGTCCCACCAGCTCCTTCATGCTGCTTTGTTGAACTCTCAGGGTTTCTATAGTTCTTGATAAGGTACATAGAACTCGGGCTCTTCCTCTTATATTATTACTCCCTCTTGGGCTTGCACATTCTATCCTGCTGTCCTCTATGCTTGGAAAACTCCCATTGTCTAGTCAGAGTGGATGGATTTCTTTTTCAGTTTTACGGTTCTTTTGTGCATTTTAGTTAGCTAATTAAAAATCCCCCAGTAGTCTTGGCTATGCTGGAAGGGAATGCAGAAATTCCACTCTTGCTTTCCCTCAATGGCAGTTAGCTGTAGTAGGTACTGTAGTTTCCCTTTACTCTTCATTCTTTTAGGTCTTAACCTGAGGTTTTTTGCCTCTTGCACCACTGTTGCAGGGAGCTCAGTGTTGTATATATTGGAAATAAGGCTCCCTCTCTCTGATTCAAATGAATTAATACTCTTATGTCAAGAGTGTTTGGGTCACCCAGATCAAACTAAGCACGTTTTTTAAGTTTGTGCCATGTTAAAGCAAAAATAGCTTCCTCCTATAGTGCCCATCTATCCTGCTATTCTAGTAGTAGCCAGAGCAATGTCTGTTACAAGGAGCTCCTGCCCCGAGCAAAAACATGCTTAGACCTAACCACACCACCGCCTTTACCTCTCCTTGGGTTAATATAAAATTCTCTTTTCACGGAAAGAAAGAGCTTGCATCAATAACCCCATACTTCTCTCTTGCTCAAACAAAGTACAGTGTGCATTTGTACAAACCTTAGGCTGTACAGACACTGTTAGTTGCCTAATCAGGCACTACAGCAACATACACCTACCACCCAATTCTTGTCATTTCTCCCTGCTGCATCAGACATATGTGCAGATTTGTCTGAATCTGAGATCATGGCAACTGCAAAATTATTTATTGTACAAACTGAACCCTATGCAAACAGTCGGAGCCTTTTACCATACACAGGCATTTAGTAGGATACTTCTCTCTTTGCTTTCCTAGTGACAAAGGTTAACAGTTCAGCTGAAGAGGTAGGAGGAGCTGCGTGATCTTGCGTTTCCTCTTCAGAAAATGACACCCAGCATGAAGCACAACAGGGATACAGAAATGCCACAGGAGTGTGTGCCCACTGTGGTGTTCAGTGAGTGGAATGGCTCCCTGCAGTCACTAGGAGCACTGACTGCATGAGACACTCCCCATTAGTTTTTTCCAGAAGAGATTGATACCTGGCAATAGTTGACTATAAACAGCTATTGAGAAGGACTTGGCCAGGAAAATGCAAATTCCCTAGGAACAGGACCAATGGCTATGTACACTCACTGCAGCAGCAGTTGGTGTTCTTGCTACATCTTGCCGTGCGCTAGTTCTCAGCCAGAAAAACTGGTCCTGGTGCTCAAACCCCAAAACTGCAAGAGAGGAGGAAAGAGACACCATTAATTACATACCCTAAGAAATTCTCTCCATGCAACTGGGTAGATTGTTCCAGTGATCGGTAAACACCACATGGTAGGTAGCTTGCATTGATCCCAAAGTAAATATACAAACAGTGAGGAAGAGGTGGCTATGGTGTGTGGCTAATTCAGACCCACTGGCCCCATCACGTGGCAGCACTTTAGTCCATGTAATGCAGATGTGAGCCTTTTGATACAAGTAATTTTGGGTCCAGATGGAAAATGACAAAGTCCTCCCACGACAGAACCTCTTAATAAAATCACTGAGAATTAGTTCACAAGTACTCCTCAGTTTTTTGCTTATACACACTAACATGGCTACCACTCTGAGCCCTTAACTGACTCGTTTCAGTAACCTCAGAAAGAGTTGCTGCTACCACCAAGCCTGGTGCCCTTCCAGGCTTCAGTGCTGCGTATTCCTACCTGCCCAAGGTCCCCCCAGCCTGGGTGTAGTATTTGTTGTAGTCCAGGCGGAGCAACAGCTGAGCCAAGTCAGAGTTTATCTGGTGGTTGCGAACGCTGGAGAGAATCTTGAAAAGGAGCGAGGACTGACGGCTGAAGCCCTGCAGATTACAGAAGATCAGAATTAGAGGATGCTAAGGCTACTGTGGCTTTGTCTCCCACTGCTGCCAAAACAATCTTTCATGGACCTAAAGTGACATTTCCTTCCAGATACAAGTGGCCTGTGACAGCAAAGTGACACACTGCCATCTCCACTGTAAGGTAAGCTAGCTATTACCCCCATGACATTCTAGTGCTTGATACAACAGGGTGAAAGTACAGACCCCGAGACTCACAAGCTGCTTTTCCCAACTCCACAATCTTATAAAGTTTATTGCAAGCTTGTATTTGCTTGCTCAACACAGGCGACTTGAGATTGCTGCCTGCAGCTCTGCACTCATCAGTGTAGATGGCAAGGGGCAGGGCTTGGCTGCTGCCTTGCCTACACAAGAGTTGCCCCAATTTAGCTAAAACTTGTTTTTAATTTCAGTTTAACTTAAAACAAATTCCTGATTGACATAGGGTGGCTACTCTTAACCCTAAGTAAGTGTCCACACAGGGATTTGCACTGGTTTTACTAAATCAATTTAAAAAAATGTAACTGTCATAGTCAAGCCTAAATCCAAAATCAACTCTGTTTGTCATGTCCCATGTATGCACACAGCAGGAAGGAGGAGAGATCTGGATGGACAAAGACTCACCTTTACCAGGATGCTCAGCTGTGCAGCTCCACGCTCATCCAATGGGCCCAAATTCTGACTGACCAGAGAACAGAAACTGTGACAGAGATCCAGGATTTCATTCAGGCAATGGAAAACCTGCAGAGAGAGAGTAAGTCATAAGAAAGTAATTTTAAAATTAGATGCCAAAAACAGACCCAATGAGAGGGCATTTTCACACATTAGTTCATTGGGTCTTGCTTGACCTGACCATTTAAAAACTGCAGGAATATCCTAAGAGGAAGAGGAACGTAGCATAGTGTCATTTGCTGCCCTCCCTCCAATACCTTTATACC
Source organism: Caretta caretta (assembly GCF_965140235.1). Classification (NCBI taxonomy): domain Eukaryota; kingdom Metazoa; phylum Chordata; order Testudines; family Cheloniidae; genus Caretta; species Caretta caretta. The sequence goes on from NC_134215.1 coordinate 85,587,669, forward strand.
TTTCAACTTCTTCCGCTTTAACTCACCCTTTCCTTTCCTTTCAGCGATGAACAGGGAGCCCACTACTTCTACACATAACCTCTTTTAAAATTATGACACTTTAGCGCTGTAATATGGAATATTTTGAACAAAACTTTTCTTATTCAGAAAGCTGATAATCTAAAATCATACTAATAAAGTTGAAGGGACGCTGCTTAAATGTAGCCTAACATTTGAGTTTTTTGTACAAATGAGACATGCTGCCACAATTTAAAATGCGAGTGAAAACAATTTTTAAACAAACATTCCGCTGCAGGTGTTTGAAACACAAAAGTAGCAATAAGAGCCTGAAAGATTTTCATCCAGTGAGAGAAACACAAAAAGAAAGCAGCATAAATAGGACACTGACTTTTAAAACTCACTTTTTACAATCTGTTAGGGACTCTAACAGAAAAATATTAGGGGATAGATATAAGATTCCCTGCTGAGTCACCTAGCAAGGACTAATGATCTGAAAAGGAGACAGAGAGACTAGAAACTTGGGATGAATAAGCAAAATAACAAACTACCATACTGGGTCGGACCAAAGGTCCATGTAGCCCAGTAATCCTGTCATCCAACAGCGGCCAATGCCAGGTGCCCCAGAGGCAATGAACAGGTTATCATCAAGTGATCCATCCCCTGTCACCTATTCCTAACTTCTGGCAAACAGAGGCTAGGGACGCCATTGATGGACCTATCCTCCATGAACATATCTAGTTCTTTTTTGAACCCTGTTATAGTCTTGGCCTTCACAACATCCCCTGGCAAGGAGTTCCACAGGTTGATTGTGCACTGTATGGAAAAAATACTTCCTTTTGTTTGTTTTAAACCTGCTGCCTATTCATTTCATTTGGTGACTCCTAGTTCTTGTGTTATGAGGAGGAGTAAACACCACTTACTTTCTCCACACCAGTCATGATTTTATAGACCTCTATCCTATGCCCCTTTAGTCGTCTCTTTTCCAAGCTGAAAAGTCCCCTAATCATTTTTGTTGCCCTTTTCCAATTCCAATATATCTTTTTTGAGATGGGGCGACCACATCTGCAGGCAGTATTCAAGATGTGGGCGTACCATGGATTTATATACAGGCAGTATATTTTCTGTCTTACTGTCTGTCCTTTTCTTAATGATTCCCAACATTCTGATCGCTTTTTTGACTGCCACTGCACATTGAGTGGATGTTTTCAGAGAACTATCCACAATGACCACAAGATCTTTTTTGAGTGGTAACTGCTAATTTAGACACGATCATTTTATATGTATAGTTGGCATTATGTTTTCCAATGTGCATTACTTTTCATTTATCAACATTGAACTTCATCTGCGATTTTTTTGCCCCGTCCCCCAGTTTTGTAGAATTCAGCTTGGGAAGAAGGCACAATTTTTTTTAAACAATGATAGTCATTTTCTTGCTGTCTTTAGATCCAGCCTAGTACTTTTCTGGAAAACTTGCTTTAGTCAAACAAGTTAGCAGGCTCAATGAAGGGTAACTGGGTGAAATTTTGTGGCCTCCAATATATATCAGAGGTTAGGGTAGATGATCTAAGGGCCCAACTGGCCTTAAATGCTGTGGGAGAAAAGCAGCTAATACTGCTACAGAAATACAATCAAACCCAGATACTCAAAGCCAGGGAGAAACCTAGAATACCATAATATGAGTGTGTGAAATATAATATGGCAGCAAAACAGGCCATAGCAATTTTGGGCTACATACAAGGAAGCAACAGGTCTCAAGTAGTAAGGTGCCAGTTTCCCTTTATGCGGCTTTGAGGTGATCACATCTGGGATATTACATAATATCTTATGTTTTTATACTCTGAAAGGAAGTAATGGGGGCCCTATCATAGTAGAGGTTTAAACCTGGACTATAGAAGGTGCTAGAAAATGTACTTGCACTGTCCACTGCTTGTGGGAATGGACGAATATTTTAATGACTCATTCTACTTTTTGAGGTCACTAGGTGTGAGCAGCTGAACTGTTAAGTTTATCAGACAGACATTAGTTAAACAAACACTGACGCCATGAACTGGAGGTGGGATTTAGACTGGCTGGTAGATAATTTGATTGGACAACTAAGCACTCATTTGGCATAAAATCAAGATGTTAAGAACAAAATTATTCAAAACACCATGGATATGAAGAGAAGAGATTGTTTAATTGCCTGTACACCCATGCTAGCAGCCTGAGTAATAAAAGAGGAATTGGAATTATTCATTTATGAGCATAAATTAGACCTATGTGGTATTACTGAAATCAAGTAGAAAGACTTGCATGTTGGGAATGTTAAAATCACTATTTGGGAAGTACAGCGTAGGGGAGAGGGCACACTGTCAAAAATAGAAACACCTGTTTCCAAGTCACTGACAACTTTGAAGCAAATGATCTTCAGTGCTTACAGATAAAACGTAAGATGGGGTATTGGTTGGTATCTACTGCCGACTACCACATTACATTAAGGAGCAGGATGATCCCTAGCTGCATTACCCTGGGGGACTTCAATCTGAGCAGCATGATGGAAGTCTTATGCTACCAGTATTAAAATGTCCTTGAAATTCCTAAAAATTATAGATGACAATTTCCTAGCTCATGTAATGATGCATCCAACACAGGAGAATTCTATATTAGACTTCATGTTGACAGATAAAGGAATTGATAAAATTTAGTGGTTGCATAAGTGCAAAGGATGACTACTTGATCATGCTATTTGTACATAATAAATGTGAAGTCCAAACCAGTAATATATAACTTGGCACTTTGAGAGCCAGTTTCACAAACCTGGATACAATTATGAGACATCAGCAGAGAGAATTTGCACAAAAAAAGGGGAATATGTTGAACTATAAGAACATTTTACTAGATGTCCCAAAGCCCACAATGGAGAAAAAGACTCCACTAATTTAAAACAAAAATAAACAAAAACCAACCATGGCTTAGAGGGAAAGTGAAAGCACTGATAAAAATAATTACAAATGGAAAAAAGGGGAAGTTGATAGAAATTAATTGTAGAAAATTGGTAAGGGAAGCAAAAGAACACAAGAAGAAATATATGGCCAGCAGAGTTAAGGACAATAAAAAGGAACCTAAAAGCGTATTAGGAAGGACAAAAATCCTAAATGGTTTGTTGGTCCATTACTAGATGGAAATAGAATAGTCACTGAAGAAAAAGCAGAAGTGTTCATTATGGATATTTCCGTTTCATATTTGAGAAAAAGCTAGATGATATGATATGGTGATTGAAATATTTTCCATTCTAACAGTAACTCAGGAGTATATTAGTAGCTGCTTTAAATAATTTTAAAATAAATAGGTCCAGATTAAAAAACACAATTGCAAGTTAAGAGGACTGAGGAGCTCTGGATCATTAATTTTGATTTTCAGTAAGTCTTGGACACGGGGAGGTTCCAGAGGACAGGAAGAAAGTAAATGGAATGGTTGTGATGGGACTCTTAATAAAAAGAATTAAAGGAGGGTAATATAAAAATAAACATGAGTTCATAGGAAATAGATCCTATCAAACTAATTTGGTATATTTTTTGAGATAACAGGTTTGGTTGATTATATTACATCAACACTATTACCTTTTCCTTCTGTAAGGCATTTGTCTTGGTATTACACAACATTTTGATTAAAAAACTAGAAAGATACAAATCAACGTTGCACACATTAAATGGATTAAAAACTGGCTAACTGCAAGGCCTCAGAAAGTAACTGAACAGGGAATAATAATGGAGCAGATGTGTTTCCAGTGGAGCTCTGTAGGAATCAGTTCTTAGCCCTACCCTGTTTAACAATTTTATAAGTGACCGTCTTAAAAGAAAAACTGAAAGTTTGTAGATGATAAAATCTGGGGGAGTGGTAAATAAGGAAGGAGGACAGATCACTGATATAGTGATCTGAACATCTTGGTAAGATGGATGCAAGCAAATAATAAGCATTTCAATATGGTGAAATGCAAAATGTAGACATCTAGGAACAAAGAACATAGGCCATACTTACACAATGGGAGACTCTACCCTGGGAAGCTGTGATTCTGAAAAAGATTTGGGGGCATGTTGGATAAGCAGCTGATCATGAGTGCGACACTGGGCCAAAACAGCTAATGCAATCACTGAATGAATAAATAGGGGAATATTGAGTAGGAGCAGAGAGGTTATGTTACCCCTGTGTTTGGCACTGGGGTAACTGCTGCTGGAATACTGTGCCCAGTTCTGGTGTCCACAATTCAAGAAGGAGATTGAAAAATATGCCTTATAATGAAGGACTGAAGGAGCTCAATTTATTTAGCTCCTCAAATAGAAGGTTATGGAAAGACTTAATTACAGCCTATAAGTACGTATACAGGAGAACAAAACTTTGATAATGGCCTCTTCAATCTAGCAGACAAAGGTATAACAAGATCCAGCTGCAGGAAGCTGAAGCTAGACAAATTCAGACTAGAAATAAGGTAACTTAACAGTGAGGATAATTGACCACTAGAACAACTTATTAAGGATTGTGGTGGATTCTCCATCACTGGAAATTTTTAAATCAAAATTGGATGTTTTTCTAAGAGATGCTTCAGTTCAAACAGGAATTAGTTATGCAGGAGGTCACAGATGATCACAGTGGTCCCTTCTGACCTTCTCTATACGAAATGTTATTGGTATATCATATATTCACAATGGAATATAAAACCCCTGGGGTATCTTGTGGAAAAGAACCAGAGAGCAAAATCTACTTACAGGTTTGAGCAGGATGAAGGATTGAGCCAACAGGTTACTTAGGAAGTGATCATGAGCCAATCGGATGCTCTCAAAATCCCGAGTGGAGTTTATCTGCAGCAGAAGCTGTGAGAACTGAGACTCCAGCACATCCACCTGATAGGCAGGTACAGAAATTTCATTAGTACCACCTCTTCCTTACCTGCTGGGAGCAATTCCATCTCTACCTAGCCTCCTCAACCTGCCTCCAGGAAGAGCTAGAAAAATCTCAGGAGTGCCCTACCCCAGACGAGTCTGAACACTTTTTTGTCTGAACCTTCATCTAGGATCTGTGATTTACTGGTAGAGCTTGTCAAAAATGGGCCATTTTCTGCCCTCCCCCCTGAAATTTCTAAAAACCAGTTTGAAGTTCTCACAACCTTTAAATTCTGTTAAATATTTAATTAAAAAATTCTCATCCATTTTTTTCCTACTGGCAAACCATGAAATATTGGATTCTAAAGCAGGATTAGCAATTTGGTTTTTCGATCTTTTAGATACTTAATTATGTTAACATTTCAAGAGTTTCACAAAACAAAGTTAATTTGCCCCTTTGTAGCTCTCACCCAAATTCTGGAAGCCAACCTGAGTCCCATACTGTTGTCATTAGCAGTCCCTGTGTCCACATGCAAGAGGCACTGAGACTGCCCAATTAAGCTAATTGGAGAAAATATCAGATACAAGGTTGGGGAAGTTAAATATTTTCAGTTTAACTGTCACTTGAGGGGAGAGTTAAATGGTTATTTTCTTTTAAGGTTTGTGACACTTTTTATATAGTTAATATTCAACAAAAAACTGAAAGTTAGGTACCGCTGCACTTCAGAATCAGTTTTCTTCTATCGTTGTCTTGTTCATCCCTCATGCTACCACTTTCATTTCACAGTGCCAGTGGTGATTTTAACAGCCAATAGTCTCACAAAATCCTGGCAACTAGAAGTTCCGTTTTTACCCATTGAAAACTGCAGTTTCAAGCTCAGATGTTTAGAGCAGTGGTTTTCAACCTTTTATCCTTTGCAGACCCCTTAAAAATTTCAAATGGAGGTGCAGACTCTTTTGGAAATCTTAAACATAGGCTGTGGACCACCAGTGTCCACAGACAGGTGGAAAATCACTATTCTATGGTAAAGATAATAGTCTGCGGACCCCAGACGTTCATGGATCACAGGTTGAAAACTACTGGTTTACAGCATTGTTTCTAACTGCTCAAAACAGCAACAACTAAACTCAGGATGCTGCTGAATTTGAAGGAGAGAAAGGCAGGATGGTATCTTGGCTACCTATGAACACTAGGTATCACTGGAAAGCTGGAATTCCTGCATAGCATTCACTTATTGCTCTGCTGGTTCACGAGAGCACAAGCTTTAAGATAGTCACTGGTCCCTCAGCTCAGCAGTTCTGCTTTGGCACCAGTCCAGGAATTAATAGCTCTTGCCTTGCACTTTTCAGTCCTTGTTCTCCCTACCCTATCCACCCTTCTCCCCTACAACCTGCAGGCAAACTCCCCAAGAAAAGATGGTGCGTGGCATAATCTGAGTCTTGCTGTAGAGGATTTAGACACCTGCTCAGTGCCTCCCCTTCATTTCCCTCTTCCTGTTTATCTGCCTAAATGGCACACCACATCCTCTTCTGCACCCTGACCTGCAGATAGTACTGAAGATTATCCACAAGGAAGGCCATGTGATCCCTCAAACGCCACTTGATGGCATCAGTTCTGTTGGACTTCAGGTGCTTGCGCTGCATCTGGAGAGCCCAGCAGTGCTGCAACTCAGCCTGGACCCGCCGCACACTCAGCAGGTATTTGAATACAACGTTGTATCTGCAGCCAAGACAAATAGCAACCATTCAAGAAAAAGAAAGGCTTCCTTGGAGCCCAAGTCCCACACCAGACAAAGGCTGGAACATGGACATGAGACAAAAAGCCAGAGAGCTGAACAGCAACATGTAGAACAGGTGGGGGTATGGCCCAGCCCTGTAAATAGAAATGTTTTTTGTCCTTAATGGCATTGAACTCATGGTGTAGGCAAGAATAAAAAAATATCAGGTATATTGAGAATACAGAGGTGAAATGTATGTATTAATGTGATCCAGAGCCTACTGGCTTCAAGGCTGTAAGACATGTAGAACAGGTGGGGGTATGGCCCAGCCCTGTAAATAGAAATGTTTTTTGTCCTTAATGGCATTGAACTCATGGTGTAGGCAAGAATAAAAAAATATCAGGTATATTGAGAATACAGAGGTGAAATGTATGTATTAATGTGATCCAGAGCCTACTGGCTTCAAGGCTGTAAGATATTTAGCTTAGTCAAACAAGGCCTCAGGCTTAGAAATAGGCTGACATGGGTAGCTAACTGATGAGTAAGGCTACAAGTTTGTCACTGATTCTGTGACTTTCCATGACCTTGGGGACTTCTGCAGTGGCCACTGGCTCAGGGGAAGCTCAGGCAGCCCCTACACCAGATGCACCGGTTGCTGCTGGGGCAGTCTCAGGCCACTGCTCCCCCACCCCACCCTGCCACAGCAGAGTTTGGGTGTGGGAGGGGGCAGGGGCACAGGATGGGGTGAGGTGGGCTCTGGGTGGCGCTTACCTGGGCAACATCCCTCTCAGATACTAGGTGGAGGCATGGCCAGGGAACCGCAGCCAATGGGAGCTGCGGGGGTGGTGCCTTTAGGCAGAGCTAGCACGCAGAGTTGCCTGGTGGTGCCTCCGCCTAGCAGTGAGTGAGGGGGATGTTGCCACCGCCGGGGAGCCCCCCCAGGTAAGTGCTACCCAGAGCCTGCCTCACCCCATCCCCTGCCCCCTCCCACACCCAAACTGCTGCTGCGGGGAAAGAAGGGGGGAGGCATGGAGCCAGGTAGGGAGCCTTCCGGCCTTGCCAATCCCCTCTCCCCTGCTTCCCCTCCCCGCACCAGCAGGGGTCCCAGGCCATGTGCCACTGTCTCCCCCCCCACCAAGATTTATTCACTGGTATTTTTAGTAAAAGTTATGGACAGGTCACGGGCCGTGAATTTTTGTTTACTGCCCGTGACTTACTAAAAATACCAGTGACTAAAATGTAGCCTTACTGCTGAGTCACCCTGTCACAAAATGAAACAGTCACAGGAACAGAAGTGTTAACTGCTGATATTTAGGAAATATATATTGCAATGTACCAGTTAAAGCCGGTTAGAGTATTTTGGGCATTTTTGCAGACATAGGGTGTCAGTAAAGTGCTAACCACAAGTTGTTATAGTGACTGAGTAATGTAAACATTAATAGGTATAAAAGGAACTAACAGGTTATTCTATGGAAAATGGGGCACCCCAAATTTAGTGGGGTATAGAAACAGATTAAAATATAGATTAAACCTACATAAATACGTATGAACCCAAGTAGGCATCAGCGTTACAGATTATAAAAGCTGTATCTCAGCCTGTGTGCCTTGGCAGATGCCACAATGAGACCCACTGGTGGTGGTGATGACAATGAAGAGGAGGAGGAGATCATGACTGACACTCCAGGGTTCCCCAGCAGGAGATCTGATGCCAGTTACAGGGTTGAACACTTTTCACGCTATCTGCTGTAGTATTTCAGTGTTTGTGTGACTATTCAGCTGCTTAGTGGATTTATCACAAATTCCTTTATTACAAATTGCAATAGTTTATGTGCTTCCTCAGGTCTCACATTCTAGTGATACTGGGAATAACCTTCCTGATGCTGTAGCCACTCAGAAGACCGAACCCTTATTGACCAATATGGTCTAAGAAATTAATTGATACACCTATCAGGCTACAGTGGTTCTCTATTGCTCTGCTGGAGTTTCACCATGAGGAGGAAGGAGTAGAGCTGTAGATGGACAGATTTGTAAGGGAGAAGCAAATCTAGCAGTACCATACCGCACTCGTCATGACATCAGCAACAAGTGGCCATAATGTAAGTAAGTTGTACTGAATAATTTGGAGAGCAGACAAAGGCACTGAAGCTCTTTTCCCTTCATTCAGTGTGAAGGATAGAGAATCACTGTGTGCCTGAAACTTCAGAGGTGGGATGCCTACAGTGAACAGACAAGGATCTGGTACTCACTTTTCCAAGACAGCAGGGGTGAAGAGGATGTGCAATGGCCACTGCACTTTATAAGAGAGTCCCAGAGCTGCCCAACCAGATGTGGGGGCTTCACGGGGAGATAACTCCCGGGAAGGCCCTTCCCGAGCCTGAGAAGCATCTGGAAAAGAATTGCTGAACTTTAACCCGTGTACAGATTTAGTGGGGAGTGACATACCTGGTAATAAACAAAGAAGGGAAGAACTGAATGAAGAGAGGCAGCAGCAGCAGGGAGTCTAAAGGTACAGTGTGGTGTGCGGGAGGGAGGAGAAACTCCTGAGTCATGAAGGCCAAAGAGGAGAGGGAGCACAGAGTTACGATTTCTTAATCCTAAAAGTCTGCAGTATGAATAGAGGCTGAAGCAAGCCAGCACCACAACCCCCCACCCTTAAAAAGCAGGCACAACTCAATACCTTTATGCTCTTTTCCATGATACTCAATGGTAAGGTGGACTAAAGGAAGGAGATTATCATCATCTAGCAACACCTTGTGAGCAGACTGCTGGAACGCCACATTGACATCTGATAGGGAAAGAGCATGAATGTCACAGAGCATCAAGGTGCAACTGACACCAACCACAGAGTTGCTACGGGGCCAGATGCTGAGAATTCTACTCAGTCCTTAGTAGCTCATGCTGGGACTCGATGGCAATCTTCTAAATTGCAACTAGTTCCCATCCCTCTGTGACTTCCTGCCTCAGCTTTGGAACACTGACCTGCCCTGCCACATGGGATACTTGACACAGTCCTGAAGGGATGGCCAGTCTGTATGACACTCTACATTCTAGTTCAGCAACCCGCATGTAATCATCTCTAAGAAGTAAAGGGGGTGCTTCTGTATGCCAAGATGGCGGCTTCTCTCTCCCAGTGCACTAATCCATAGATACGACCTCCTCGTGTTTGCAAAGTAATTTACCAAATTACTAGGCAATTGTTTGGTAAATTATCAATATAAGAAAAGGAAAAGCCCTTTTAGATCCAATTGAGTTGATCTTACTCCGTGGACAGTGCAGGGTTGTTCTCTACAGCACACTGTCACCTACACCTGCTTATCTCTGATGTCATGGAGACTATCCAGAGCAATGTTAAGAGAGCTGCATGCTGCAGTGGGAAAATACAGGTTCATCCTTGGTGACTGCTCAAGAAATTGAACGAGTCTCACACTTGCTGTGCTAGGCAGGGCTGGCTGTCCTCTTGCCACAGCGGGCAGAGCGAGCAGGTCTTGGCAACTCAATTATGATTACTCACCATGTTCAGTTACAGCTGTGGGTGGGGTTTTTAACATGTGCTGTGCAGTGTCTATGAAGGCTTGGAACAATTCTCCTCTCCCCAGGAGATAAAAATCCTTAATAATCTGTGAAGAAAAACATTTAAATTCAAAACTCTAAAGAATTGAACAGAAACTATAAAACCCACACTTACCTTTCCTGGTTTAGTGTCTGCTTTCATTACTGGATGGACTGCAGTTTGTACCATTTTAAAGAACAGCAGTACAACCTGAATCTCCAGAGCAGGATTTCTGGTTTTGGGAAGAATCCATCTTATGTCCCAAAAGTCTGTGGTGTCTTGCCATCTCTCCAAGATGCAGATTGCAAAACACACACACTCAGGTGAATCCTAGAGAATGACTCATACAGAAATTGGAGACACGTAGTCTAGATAAAATTACTATAAGGTGAGTGCACAACAGGTTGAAAGACCATACTCAAAGTAGTTATCAATGGTTTGCTGTCAAACTGGAAGGACATATCTACTGGGGTTCCACAGGGTTCAGTCCTGGGTCTGGAACTCTTCCATATTTTCATTAATGACTTGGATAATGGAGTGGAGAGTGTGGTTATAAAAGTTGCTGATGACACCAACCTAGGGGGGAGTGCGGACACTTTGGAGGACAGGATTAGAATCCGAGACAACACTGACAAATTAGAGAATTAGTCTAAAATTAACAAAATGAAATTCAATAAAGACAAGCGTGAAGTACTGCACTTAGGAAGGAAAAATCGAACACACAACTATGAAATGGAGAATAACTGGCTAGGTTTAGATTGCTAAAAAGAATCTGGGGTTATAGTGGATCACAAACTGAATATGAATCAACAATGTGATGCAGTTGTAAAAAAGGCTGATATTCTGGGGTGTATTAACGGGAGCGTCGTATGTAAAATGTGGGAGATAATTGTCCTGCTCTTCTCAGCCCTGGTGAGGCCTCACCTGGAGCACTGTCTCTAATTCTGGGAGCCACACTTTAGGAAAGATGTTGAAAAATTGGAGAGAGGCCAGAGGACAGCAACAAAAATAATAAAAGGTTTAGAAAAACTGATCTATGAGTAGGGCCCTACCAAATTCACAGTCCATTTTGGTCAATTTCACAGTCATAGGATTTAAAAAATCATAAATTTCATTATTTAAATCTGAAATTTCACAGTATTGTAATTTGTAGGGTTCCTTACCCAAAAAGGCGTTGGGGCAGGGGGAGAAAAATCACAAGGTTATTGTGGTGGGTGGGGGAGGTTGTGGTACTGCTACCCTTTCTTCTGCTCTGCTGCTGTTGGCAGCGCTGCCTTCAGAGCTGGGCGGCTGGAGAGCGGCGGCTGCTGGCTGGGAGCCCAGCTCTGAAGGCAGAGCCCCCGCCAGCAGCAGCACAGAAGTAAGGGGGGCATAGTATGGGATTGCCTGCTGGCAGAGGCACTGCCTTCAGAGCTGGGCACCCGGCCAACAGCCGCCGCTCTGGCCGCCCAGCTCTGAAGGCAATGCAGAAGTAAGGATAGGAATACTGCAACCCCCCCTAAATTAACCTTGTGACTCCCCTGCAACTCCCTTTTGGGTCAGGACCCCCAATTTGAGAAACACTGGTTTCCCCTAGGAAATCTGTATAGTATAGGGTAAAAGCACACAAAAGACCATATTTCACAGGGGAAGACCAGATTTCACGGTCCATGATGTGTTTTTCATGGCCGTGAATTTGGTAGGGCCCTATCTATGAGGAAAGGTTTAAAAAAAACTGGGCAAGTTTAGTCTTGAGAAAAGAAGATTTGGCATGGGGGGAAGTGGAGACCTAATAATCTTCAAATACATGAGGGGCTGTTTATAAAGAGGATGATGATCAAATTGTTCTTCATGTCCATTGAAGGTAGGACAAGAAGTAATGGCCTTAATCTGAAGCAAGGGAGATTTAGGTTAAATATTAGGAAAATTCTTCTAATCATAACGGTAGTTAAATTCTGGAACAGGCTTCCAAGGGAATTTGTGGAATTCCCATCACTGGAGGTTTTTAAGACCAGGTTACCAGCAGTTCTCAAACTCTTGGTTGAGACTCCAAAGTGGATCGCGACCTTGTTTTAATGGGGTCATCAGGGCTGGCATTAGACTTGCTGTGGCCGGGGACTAAAGCCAAAGTCTGAGCCCTGCCACTCAGGGCTAAAGCCGAAGCCTGAGGGCTTCAGCTCTGGGTGGCAGGCTCAGGTTACAGGCCCCTCCAACCTGAAGCCCTTGAGTTATTGCTTTGGACCCCCAGCCAGGGCCGTGGGGCTTGGATGTGCAGGCTCAGGCTTCAGTCCCCCACTCCTGGGGTCATGTAAGTAATTTTTTTTTTTTTTGTCAGAAGGGGATCGCGGTGCAATGAAGTTTGAGAACTCCTGGGTTAGACAAATATCTGTCAGGAATGGTCTAGGTTTACTTGGTCCTGCCTCAGTGCAGGGGACTGGACTTGATGGCTTCGACTCCCTCCCAGCCCTCCATTTCTCTGATTCTATCGTAGACCCTGAAAGATCATGCCATGCTCTCCCATTTTTAGGATACAGGAGGTGAGAACAGTTTTGTCCAATGGAGGCAAACACAGAAAATGAGTGTGGACACTGGATGGGAAAGAACTAATTTAAAAATCTCTCAATTTCAGCTTTTTCAGAGAAATAGTTATGTTACCTTCAGTTGTCCTAGTAAATCTGATTCTTCTACCATCAGCTTCCAAAGGTGCTAAGGAGAAACCAGAACATGCTCAGCAGAACCCAGCACTCTAAACTCTGTGTTCTTAACTGAACCTACTCAATCAGAACATTAGCCACCACACTCAGAAAACCATGATGATGAGCATGGTTAAAAAAAAAAATCTACATATAACTGAATCCATCCAAAACTAGGGCAGAATAAGAAGAGGGAGTATCCATTTGCTGGCAGCCCATGTTAGTAATTAATGAACCCTCTAACTCACACCATCATGATTACTTTTGGCAGCAATCTTAAATATCAGTCAAATACAAGTAGCTCTTATAAGAAACTGTAATGGAGTCAAACTCTGTTACCAAACCAACTCCATCCCCCCTCCTAGAAAATGTTTTATTTCAACACACTTCCCTCAGGGGGATGGCTTGGGAAAATGGGCAGAACTAGCATTATTCCTTTGAGGTTCCCACTGATATGGGCTCTACTGACAAGTTTTATAATTAACAGACCAAACTTCATTAAAGTTGCTTCTTTGGGTGTTTTGGACTGTAACTCTCCTTGATATGTATATTTTAACTAAGTATTTAAAAGTATGGAAATGAAAAAATAAAGGAGGGTAGGTAAATGTTCAAATACTCACTTTTCATATAATCTGATAAATAAATATACAAGTACACTATCATAATGTACATTCAATAAACAAACATCCTCTAGCATTATCCTTTCTCAGTACAGTTTTAGAAGTCAAAAACCTTTAAAGTCTGTGGACACTAACTCCTTTTTTTTCCTCCCATAGCAAATAAGCAATAGCTGTCCATTAATTTCCTTGTCTCACTAAAAATTGACACAACATACAGCTCAGGAGCCCTGTAAAGTCGCCTGCTCCTTCCATGCCTGTTCACCTCATGAGCTCTAGAGAGTGTCCCACCTTCCCCAGAACTCACTCACTCTGCAGGTTCTGACACACACCATCTTCTAGAATCAAGGAGCTCTCCAGGGGTTCTTGCTTCTCTCCCTAGCTATCCTTGGGATCTAGTCAGCATTCCCTCAAGCACATTCCCTCCCAAAAGATTTGGTCCATGTGGTCTTTCTATGCTGCAGAGGCATACGGTTCCAAAGTGTTTAAGCCCCTGGTAGGAGTTGTGGACTCAGGACCCCAATATGTTTGATTACCTCAGCAACTGTGCTCCGAATCCAGTCAACCACAGCCTCAAAGTCCACCAGACTAAAGAGTGGCTGCTGCTTGAGGCGGTGTAGCTCTGCAGCGAAAGTGTCTTCCTGGTTCTTCAAGATGGAGCCTACCCAGAAAAGGGAAGAGCATCTGGACTGAAGTAAAACAGTACAAAAAAAGCAAGATACTTTCCAGGTAAGCTATTAACAGACTGTTCAGCAGCCTTTGCCAAGTAAAGTTGTGTGTGGATTGCCTAGGAACATTTTGCCAGCCCTTCATGCCCAAAGTCGCTTACTCATTGGACAACAAATACTTCTTACCTACAGCTCTAGGCCATCTGGTAAGTGGAACATTTCCAGAGAGCCTACAGAGTGGCTTGTCACAATAGCAAAGCATCTGTCACTCTGCAAGCAATGATGTTTCCTGCTAGTTCCATCCCAATCCAGGACTCAGATCAGATTTTTTGACCAACTAAGCTAAAAACCAAGCCCCTCTCTCTTACGGTCTTTGGCCTTGTCTACACAAGAATACTGAATGAAGCGCATCCTCACTAGTCACCCTCACCTGGTCTAAGGTTTGCCTTTGTGTCTACATTGCGCACCCCCGCCCCCCATAACTGGGTGCAGGCTCATCTTGGCCGGCTCAGCAGTGACAACTTAGTTTGTTGGTTGCAAGTCCCATTCTGTTTCTACCTCCACACCATGCCCTCTTTGGGAATGGCCCCCCACAGAATCTCTCCTACCCAGGAATGGACTCTGATCCTTCTACCCCTTCTCCCCGACCCATGCTCTCTCACATGTGCCCTGCCCCACCAATAATAAACCCCCCTGCTTCAGCGGTGCCACACCTCAGCTGGCAAGACACTGATGGTTCACCAGTTAGTATTCACTCTGACAAACAGCAGGTGGAGCATCAGAGCAGGAATTCCAGCTGGTGATCCATGGATGGACTGCGGGATGGGGTTGAGAGGTGGTAGCTGCTCTCCTCACCACCCCTCAGCTACCAGCTCCATGCCACCTCTTACTGCGCCTGCTAGTGGCAGACACCCTTGTGCTGGCAAACCAGTGTGTGCCTCAGCTGACTCACTGGCTAAGGCATAAGCGAGGGAGAAACCGTGAAGGGGTGTGGCAGTGTACACTCCCAGTGGAATCACCATGTAAAGACCTCTGAACCCAAGGTGGGAGGCTCTCCAGGATGCTTGATGGGGGTCCACTTCTGATGAAGAGGAAATATTAAGGGAGACTGAAGTGAGGTGGGGAGAGGAGGGGGAATTCAGGAAGTATGCCAGCAAAGCTGTTGATTTTGATAGTGCACAGATTTTACTGCATCCACACAGTCAACTGTGCTACAAAGTTTCAGGGCTAAGTTGCACTAACTATTGCCTCCCCAACAATTGTCTGACAAACTTTTGCCTGTGGTCCTAATAGCTATGAAGTCATTTGTCCGGGGTGGGGGATGGACACATGACCACTGCTGTCCCTGTACCGGCATCTGTGCGTGACTCCAAAGCTGAGAGATCAGGGCTGAGTGAAAATGTGAATGGAGCTCTGTGGTAGGAACCTGAGTCTTTGGCCTTGTCTACACAAGAATACTGGCATCACATCAGCTCTGAGAGCTTGCCTCATCGGATGGAACGGGTTTCTACACCATAAGGAGCTAGAACAGCATTTATATCACTAACAAGACTGGATACCGATAGTTGCTCTAAGCCTCTTTATAGCCAACTTGTGCCATGTTGCTTCTGCTGGAAAGTTGTGAGATATGGTTTGGGGGGGGGGGGGGGGGAAGACTAGGATACTGGATGAGATAGAATTTGGGCATCCTTCTGGCAGGATCTTAGGTGTTGATATAGACAAGCTTTTCTCTATGTAACACTGAAGGGTGAGTCAGCCAGAAATACTTGAATACACACTCTTGGCCGCTGTGATAACCACAACTTTAAGAGCTAAATGGGAGGGAGTAGAAACTTCCATGGCTTCAAAGCATGGCTTGTAAGTCCAAAGTAAGTGCTGGTTCTTGCCCGGGAGGTGCACCAACTCTTCTCAGACGTGTCCAGACAAACCAAAGATCATAGTATTGAGAGATGTATCATACAACTCTTTGGAAAGTATTCTCCGGTTAATCAAAATGAACAAAGACCATGGGGAAGCCAAGTTCTGGCAAGGAGCCAAGTAAACAAGCCAGACAGCTGTTTCCTACCTTTTCTGGTCAGGTTCACATTTTGATTCTCAAACATCTGTACTGATTCTCCCACAAAGAGGATTTTCTCAGCAACCCGCACAGGTATGTATGATGGTAACATTTCCACTCGCAGAGAAAACTGTTTCAGAGATGGTGCTAACATGTTCTCCTCCTCAATCAGGCGCTATCACAACCCCCAACGAGATGAACGGGGAAGCAGTAGAAAACACAAGGCCAGGCAGAAAGAGGGATTGGGGGAACAAACAGAAAGAAAGGTGCCAGGGACGAAAAAACAAGAGAGAGGAAAACCAATGTAAATAAGGTGGCAAAAAGGCAAACCCACCCTACATTATTAAGATACAGGTAAGTCTAACTGATTCCAGTGGTGTTTTAGCCTGTTCCTAATCTATGCCAGCAGCCTCTCACCCCTTCAGTAATTTGTTTCCTTGAAAGCTGCATATGAAAGGCTTTTTGAAAATACAGTGTTATATTAACTGGTTCTCTTTTATCCAATATTCTGTTAACATATTCAGACATTCTGTAAAGTAGAAATGCATGATTTTCCTTAACAGGAGCAGTGTTACTTTGTCCTTATGTTAATCTAGATATTTCATAACTCTCTAATCAGTATTTCACCCAGTTGTCTTGGTACTGATGAGTAAGGTTCACTGGTCCATAATCCAAGGATCACCTCAGTACCATTTTTGAAGAGCTGAATTGCTACTCTCTCTGGTTCTCCAATTTAGTAGTGGATTTCAGGAAGTATTTGCATATTTTTGTTAACAGTTCAGCCACTTTGTTCTCAAGTCCCTCCAACACTCTTAGATGAAGACTGCTCAGTCCTGCTGACTTGTTCTTAATTTATCAGTTCATTCTAATATCTCCCTCCTCTGCTGACACTTCAATCTGAGGGTGCCTCACAATCATAGAATATCAGGGTTGGAAGGGACCTCAGGAGGTCATCTAGTCCAACCCTCTGCTCAAAGCAGGACCAATCCCCAACTAAATCATCCCAGCCAGGGCTTTGTCAAGCCTGACCTTAAAAATATCTAAGGAAGGAGATTCCACCACCTCCCTAGGTAACGCATTCCAGTGTTTCACCACCCTCCTAGTGAAAAAGTTTTTCCTAATATCCAAACTAAGCCTCCCGCACTGCAACTTGAGACCATTACTCCTTGTTCTGTCATCAGCTACCACTGAGAACAGTTTAGATCCATCCTCTTTGGAACCCCCTTTCAGGTAGTTGAAAGCAGCTATCAAATTCCCCCTCATTCTTCTCTTCCGCAGATTAAACAATCCCAGTTCCCTCAGCCTCTCCTCATAAGCTGTGTTCCAGTTCCCTAATCATTTTTGTTGCCCTCCGCTGGACGTTTTCCAATTTTTCCACATCCTTCTTGTAGTGTGGGTCCCAAAACTGGACACAGTATGCCAGATGAGGCCTCACCAATGCCGAATAGAGAGAAACGATCACGTCCCTCCATCTGCTGGCAATGTCCCTACATATACATCCCAAAATGCCATTGGCCTTCTTGGCAACAAGGGCACACTGTTGACTCATATCCAGCTTCTCGTCCACTGTAACCCCTAGGTCCTTTCTGCAGAACTGCTGCTGAGCCATTCGGTCCCTAGTCTGTAGCGGTGCATGGGGTTCTTCCGTCCTAAGTGCAGGACTCTGCACTTGTCCTTGTTGAACCTCATCAGATTTCTTTTGGCCCAATCCTCTAATTTGTCTAGGGCCCTCTGTATCCTATCCCTACCCTCCAGCATATCTACCTCTCCTCCCAGTTTAGTGTCATCTGCAAACTTGCTGAGGGTGCAATCCACACCATCCTCCAGATCATTAATGAAGATATTGAACAAAACCGGCCCAAGGACCGACCCTTGGGGCACTCCACTTGATACCGGCTGCCAACTAGACATGGAGCCATTGATCACTACCCGTTGAGCCCGACAATCTAGCCAACTTTCTATCCACCTTATAGTCCATTCATCCAGCCCATACTTCTTTAACTTGCTGGCAAGAATACTCTGGGAGACAGTGTCAAAAGCTTTGCTAAAGTCAAGGAACAACACGTCCACCACTTTCCCCTCATCCACAGACCAGTTATCTCGTCATAGAAGGCAATTAGATTAGTCAGGCATGACTTGCCCTTGGTGAATCCATGCTGACTGTTCCTGATAGCTTTCCTCTCCTCTAAGTGCTTCAGAATTGATTCCCTGAGGACCTGCTCCATGATTTTTCCAGGGACTGAGGTAAGGCTGACTGGCCTGTAGTTCCCAAGATCCTTCTCCTTCTGTTTTTTTAAAGATGGGCACTACATTAGCCTTTTTCCAGTCATCTGGGACTTCCCCCGATCGCCATGAGTTTTCAAAGATAATGGCCAATGGCTCTGCAATCACATCCGCCAACTCCTTTAGCACTCTCGGATGCAGTGCATCTGGCCCCATGGACTTGTGCTTGTCCAGCTTTTCTAAATAGTCCCGAACCACTTCTTTCTCCACAGAGGGCTGGTCACCTCCTCCCCATGCTGTGCTGCCCAGTGCAGTAGTCTGGGAGCTGATCTTGTTCGTGAAGACAGAGGCAAAAGAAGCATTGAGTACATTAGCTTTTTCCACATCCTCTGTCACTAGGTTGCCTCCATCATTCAGTAAGGGGCCCACACTTTCCTTGACTTTCTTCTTGTTGCTAACATACCTGAAGAAACCCTTCTTGTTACTCTTAACATCTCTTGCTAGCTGCAACTCCAAGCGTGATTTGGCCTTCCTGATTTCACTCCTGCATCCCCAAGCAATATTTTTATATTCTTCCCTGGTCATCTTCATTATCTGAAAAAAAGCACCCCTCAGGAAGGAATCTCCAATGTTCTCTGTGGTGAAGACTGAGGAAAAGATATCATTAAGCTCCTCTGCAGTGTGTCTTTATTCTCCTTAACAGCCCTTTCACCTCCTCGGGATTGTGCAGACTTACCAATTCTCAGTCTTCCTGTAGAATATACTGAAAGAATTTGTCTTTCGCAATCTGCCCTTAAAAATCCCTCTTAGGTCCGTCTATCTGTGTGTAATCTACACTAAGTGTGGTTTGGTTCCCCTCTAGTCTCCCACTAGTGGCTGGATCAACGAGAACTTTGAGTCTGCTACTGCCTCTAAGCAATCCCCATACACGCCACACTTTGGTAACAATGTCCCAGTCAGGCCATCTGAATGGAATCTGGGAACGGTGGATCGTAAAACAGTGGCCTCTACTGTTTGAGCTAAAGGACCAAGTTCATTAGTTTGAATTCAGTACCAAACTCAAACCTTGCTGATCTAACTGCTAGAGAAGGACAAAGAGCCATACTGTGTTAGGCCGCATAATAGTACACTTTACTTGCTGTATTCAGTGTTGTGCACAAGTGAAGATGATGTGGAAAAATTCTATCAGGAGCTCAAGGAAACCCTCGCTCAAAAATCCATATATACGATTGTGAAGGGAGACTTCAACGCCAAGGTCGGAAGAGGGAAAGAAGGCGAAAAGTTCATTGGAAGGTAGAACATCAGCGAATGGAATCCATGAGGAGAGCGCCTGGCAACTCTGGCGGAGACTAAAGAAATGTTCATTGATAACACCTGGTTTAAGAAGACGACCAAGAGGAGGTGGACATGGATCGCACCCAATGCGAAGAATAAGAACAAGATTGACTATATTCTGATTGATAAGCGGTGCATCATAGAAGACATTTCACTAGTGCCATCATTCAACACCAGTAGTGACCATCGCTTGCTCAGAGCAAGGCTCAACTTCAATAAAAAGATGGAGAAGAAAGCACTACAGATGGCAAATCAGAGACAGCACCCTGAAAATATTCGACAAGGTAATCCTGAAAGCAAACATTTCCAAAGAAGACTGGAGCCTCATAGATAACTGATGAGGACTACAAAAACTTTGCTGATAAGCTGAGGCAATGCATGAAATTAGCCTAGAAAGAAAGACCAAAAAGAGCGAAGGGAAGAATCTCAGAGGAAACGAGGAACTTGTTAGAGAATGTGGAGGAATATGAAGCGAAATGATGGCGACAAACTCGAGTACTCCCTCCTCTGCAAGCTGATAAGAAGACTAAAGGAGGACTTCGAGAAGTACCGAAATGAAAGGCTCTTAAAGATGGCTAAAGATCGCCTCAAAAAATGCAAATGGAAATTGACGCTGAACAGGTTGACAATAACGGCGCTGAAAAACAAGGACAGAAAAGCAGTAATTGACAGAACAGGGATGGAAACGGTCTGCAAAGATTTCTACACCAAACTGTTCGCATCTCAAATAAATGTCACACTACCAACACTTCAAGAGACCAACTAACACGTACTCCCAGTCCTCATCAGCGAAGTTTGACATACAGTTTATCAGATGAAGGAAGGAAAAGCTCCAGGAAAAGACAGACTTACAACTGAGATAAGAGCTAGAGGCCAAGACCTCTGGTAAACCCTTACTCAAAGGTTTAGCCTCACTTAGAAATGCAAAAATACCATATAGCTGGAAAAAGTCCAACATCATTTTGCTGTATAAGAAAGGTGATCATAAAGATCTGAAGAACTACTGTCCAATATGCATCCGAGGGTGCTGAGGAAATTGGCTGATGTGATTGCAGAGCCACTGGCCATTAACTTTGAAAACTCATGGCAACTGGGGGAGGTCCCGGACCATTGGAAAAAGGCAAATATAGTGCTCATCTTTTAAAAAGGGAAGGAGGAGAACCTGGTGAACTACAGATCGGTCAGCCTCACCTCAGTCCCTGGAAAAATCATGGAGCAGGTCCTCAGGGAATCAATTCTGAAGCACTTGGAGGAGAGGAAGGTGATCAGGAACAGTCAACATGGATTCACTAAGGGCAAGTCATGCCTGACCAACCTGATTGCCTTCTATGATGAGATAACTGGCTCTTGACTTTAGCAAAGCTTTTGATATGATCTCCCACAGTATTCTTGCCAGCAAGTTAAAAAAGTACGGATTGGATGAATGGACTATAAGGTGGACAGAATGCTGGCTAGATTGTCAAGCTCAACTGGTAGCGATCAATGGCTCAATGTCTAGTTGGCAGCTGGTACTAAACAGAGTGCCCCAGGGGTCGGTCCTGGGGCCGGTTTTCTTCAGCATATTTATTAATGATCTGGATGATGGGATGGATTGCACCCTCAGCAAGTTCGCAGATGACACTAAGCTGATGGGGGAGGGGGGGAGAGGGGGAGAGAGGTAGATACGCTGGAGGGTAGGGATCGGGTCCAGAGTGACCTAGACAAATTTGAGGATTGGGCCAAAAGAAATCTGAGATTCAACCAGGACAAGCGTAGAGTCCTGCTCTTAGGACAGAAGAATCCCATGCACCGCTACAAGCTGAGGACCGACTGGCTGAGCAGCAGTTCTGCAGAAAAGGACCTGGAGATTACAGTGGATGAGAAACTGGATATGAGTCAGCAGCGTGCCCTTGTTGCCAAGAAGGCTAACGCCATATTGGGCTGCATTAGTAGGAGCACTGCCAGCAGAACAAGGGAAGTGATTATTCCCCTCTAGTTGGCACTGGTGAGGCTAAACCTGGAGTACTGCGTCCAGTTTTGCCCCCCCCCCAGTACAGAAAGGATGTAGACAAATTGGAGAGAGTCCAGTGGAGGGCAACGAAAATGATCAGGGGGCTGGGGAACATGACTTACGAGGAGAGGCTGAGGGAACTGAGCTTGTTTAGTCTGCAGAAGAGAAGAGTGAGGGGGGATTTGATAGCAGCCTTCAACTACCTGAAGGGGGGTTCCAAAGGGATGGAGCTTGGCTGTTCTCAGTGGTGGCAGATGACAGAACAAGGAGCAATGGCCTCAAGTTGCAGTGGGGGAGGTTTAGGTTGGATATTAGGAAAGACTATTTCACTGGAGGGTGGTGAAGCACTGGAATGGGTTCCCTAGGGAGGTGGTAGAATCTACATCCTCAGAGGTTTTTAAGATGACCTCCTGAGGTCTCTTCCAACACTGAAATTCTCTGATTCTATGTGCGGCCATGCCTTTTCACAATAAAATCTTCCCATCGCTTTGGAGGTCATCTGAGTGGTTGTTTCAGCTCCTGTAGGTGCCTCTCAGCAACAGCTGCAGTCCATCGGTTGCCAGTGAGCCTAGCTTTATGACTCAGGAGGTCATCTAGTCCAACCCCCTGCTCAAAGCAGGAACAATCCCCAACTAAATCATCCCAGCCAGGACTTTGTCAAGCCTGACCTTGAAAACTTCTGAGGAAGGAGATTCCGCCACCTCCCTAGGTAACGCATTCCAGTGTTTCACCACCCTCCTAGTGAAAAAGTTTTTCCTAATATGCAACCTAAATCTCCCCCACTGCAACTTGAGACCATTACTCCTCGTTCTGTCATCTGCTACCATTGAGAACAGTCTAGATCCATCCTCTTTGGAACCCCCTTTCAGGTAGTTGAAAGCAGCTATCAAATCCCCCCTCATTCTTCTCTTCCGCAGACTAAACAATCCCAGTTCCCTCAGCCTCTCCTCATAAGTCATGTGTTCCAGACCCCTAATCATTTTTGTTGCCCTCCGCTGGACTCTTTCCAATTTTTCCACATCCTTATAGTGTGGGGCCCAAAACTGGACACAGTACTCCAGATGAGGCCTCACCAATGTCAAATAGAGGGGAACGATCACGTCCCTCGATCTGCTGGCAATGCCCCTACATATACATCCCAAAATGCCATTGGCCTTCTTGGCAACAAGGGCACACTGTTGACTCATATCCAGCTTCTCATCCACTGTAACCCCTAGGTCTTTTTCTGCAGAACTGCTGCTGAGCCATTCGGTCCCTAGTCTGTAGCGGTGCATGGGGTTCTTCCGTCCTAAGTGCAGGACTCTGCACTTGTCCTTGTTGAACCTCATCAGATTTCTTTTGGCCCAATCCTCTAATTTGTCTAGGGCCATCTGTATCCAATCCCTACGCTCCAGCATATCTACCTCTCCTCCCAGTTTAGTGTCATCTGCGAACTTGCTGAGGGTGCAATCCACACCATCCTCCAGATCATTAATGAAGATATTGAACAAAACCGGCCCAAGGACCGACCCTTGGGGCACTCCACTTGATAGCGGCTGCCAACTAGACATGGAGCCATTGATCACTACCCGTTGAGCCCGACAATCTAGCCAGCTTTCTATCCACCTTATAGTCCATTCCTCCAGCCCATACTTCTTTAACTTGCTTGCAAGAATACTGTGGGAGACCGTGTCAAAAGCTTTGCTGAAGTCAAGGAACAACACATCCACCGCTTTCCCCTCATCCACAGAGCCAGTTATCTCGTCATAGAAGGCAATTAGATTAGTCAGGCATGACTTGCCCTTGGTGAATCCATACTGACTGTTCCTGATCGCTTTCCTCTCCTCTAAGTGCTTCAGAATTGATTCCTTGAGGACCTGCTCCATGATTTTTCCAGGAACTGAGATGAGGCTGACTGGCCTGTAGCTCCCGGGATCCTCCTCCTTCCCTTTTTTAAAGATGGGGACTACATTAGCCTTTTTCCAGCCATCCAGGACTTCCCCCGATCGCCATGAGTTTTCCAAGATAATGGCCAATGGCTCTGCAATCACATCCACCAGCTCCTTTAGCACTCTCCAATGCAACACATCCGGCCCCCTGGACTTGTGCTCTTCCAGCTTTTCTAAATAGTCCCGAACCACTTCTTTCTCCACAGAGGACTGGTCACCTCCTCCTCATGCTGTGCTGCCCAGTGCAGTAGTCTGGGAGCTGACCTTGTTCGAGAACACATAGGCAAAAAAAGCATTGAGTACATTAGCTTTTTCCACATCCTCTGTCACTTGGTTGCCTCCCTCGTTTAGTAATGATTTTCTTCTTGTTGCTAACATACCTGAAGAAACCCTTCTTGTTACTCTTAACATCTCTGGCCAGCTGCAACTCCAGGTGTGATTTGGCCTTCCTGATTTCACTCCTGCATGCCCGTGCAATATTTTTATACTCCTCCCTGGTTATTTGTCCAATCTTCCACTTCTTGTAAGTTTTTTTGTGTTTAAGATCAGCAAGGATTTCACTGTTAAGCCAAGCTGGTCACCTGCCATATTTACTGTTCTTTCTACACATCGGGATGGTTTGTCCCTGTAATCTCCATAAGGATTCTTTAAAATACGGCCAGCTCTCCTGGACTCCTTTCCCCCTCATGTTATTCTCCCAGGGGATCCTGCCCATCAGTTCCCTGAGGTTGTCAAAGTCTGCTTTTCTGAAGTCCAGGGTCCGTATTCTGCTGCTCTCCTTTCTTCCCTGTGTCGGGATCCTGAACTCGACCATTTCATGGTCACTGCCTCCCAGGTTCCCATCCACTTTTGCTTCCCCTACTAATTCTTCCCAGTTTGTTAGCAGCAGGTCAAGAAGAGCTCTGCCCCTAGTTGGTTCCTCCAGCACTTGCACCAGGAAATTGTCCCCTACACTTTCCAAAAACTTCCTGGATTGTCTGTGCACCGCTGTATTGCTCTCCCAGCAGATATCAGGGTGATTGAAGTCCCCCATGAGAACCAGGGCCTGCGATCTAGTAACTTCTGTGAGTTGCCAGAAGAAAGCCTCGTCCACCTCATCCCCCTGGTCCGGTGGTCTACAGCAGACTCCCACCACGATATCACCCTTGTTGCTCACGCTTTTAAACTTAATCCACAGACTCTCAGGTTTTTCTGCAGTTTCATACCGGAGCTCTGAGCAGTCATACTGCTCTCTTACATACAATGCAACTCCCCCACCTTTTCTGCCCTGCCTGTCCTTCCTGAACAGTTTATATCCAGCCATGACAGTACTCCAGTCATGTGAGTTATCCCACCAAGTCTCTGTTATTCCAATCACATCATAATTCCTTGACTGTGCCAGGACTTCCAGTTCTCCCTGCTTGTTTCCCAGGCTTTGTGCATTTGTGTACAGGCACTTGAGGTAACTCGCTGATCGTCCCTCTTTCTCAGTATGAGGCAGGAGCCCTCCCCTCTCGCGCTTTCCTCCCGGTATCCCACTTCCCCACTTACCTCAGGGCTTTGGTCTCCTTCCCCTGGTGAACCTAGTTTAAAGCCCTCCTCACTAGGTTAGCCAGCCTGCTTGCAAAGATGCTCTTCCCTCTCTTCATTAGGTGGAGCCCATCTCTGCCTAGCACTCCTCCTTCTTGGAACACCACCCCATGGACAAAGACTCCAAAGCCTTCTCTCCAACACCACCTGCGTAGCCATTCGTTGAGTTCCACAATTCAATGGTCTCTACCCAGGCCTTTTCCTTTCATGGGGAGGATGGACGAGAACACCACTTGTGCTTCAAACTCCTTTATCCTTCTTCCCAGAGCCACATAGTCTGCAGTGATCCACTCAAGGTCATTTTTGGCAGTACCGTTGGTGCCCACATGGAGAAGCAGGAAGGGGTAGCGATCCGAGGTCTTGATGAGTCTCGGCAGTCTCTGGTCTCTCTCATCGTGAATCCGAGCTCCTGGCAAGCAGCAGACTTCTCGGTTTTGCCGGTCGGAGCGGCAGATAAATGACTCAGTCTCCCTGAGGAGAGAGTCTCCGACAACCACAACCCGCCTCCAAGAGAAGAAAGGCCAGGATAAAAGAAGAATGGAAGACGTGTTGTGATCGGCGCAAGCTATATGCGGGCTGATGGACCGATCAATTAAGGTGATCAGGGTGATGTAGTATTGGTCCCAGGATATTAGAGAGACAAGGTGGGTGAAGTTATAACTTTAACTGGACCAACTTCTGTTGGTGAGACAAGCTTTTGAATTTATACAGAGCCTTTCTTCAGGTCTAGGAAAGGTGCTAAAGTGTCACAGCTAAGTTTCCCAGACCTGAAGAATTCCGTATAGCTTGAAGTTGGTCCAATAAAAAAATATTACCTCACCCATCTCCTCACTTTACTTGGTGTAATTTGATCCTTTCTAATGGCCTCACTAGAATTGAATCTCCCTTTTCTGAAGAGGATCTGCTTAGTTTGAACCTCTTGGACTTAGCCATTTATCCATGCTAAACTTTTCTCCTTTTCTTACTTTCCTGCTTCCTTTCTTGTTTGACGTATGTGTGCCTTATGTGTGGCACAATCCTTAAAACATTCCAAATCCCTCACCTCTATGACCTCACCAGTCCTTTTTGCCTAGTTTATAGCTGCATATTACAGTATCTCATTGATTTGTCATCCTACCATGGCTTATTAATGCCCGTTAAGTCATGGATCTTTCATTGAAGCAGAAAAAGACAGATTTCTGACTACAATCTCTAATGCTTTGAGAATGCAGGTTAAAACATGGCAATCTCACCAGGTCCTGCAGCTCTCGCAGCTGTTTTCCTGTTAGTCCCCCAATTCCCAGGTCATCGTCCTCTTCTTCAGGCTGGGCAGGGACATTCCCAGAAGATGGGCCCTGTTTAACAAAGAACTCTTCATGTTGATCTAGGAGCAGTCCATGCAGCATCCAGGCAGAGAGCTGCTTATACATGACTCCATGACACACAGCCAGGATCCTGGGGACCAAGCATAATGGAAAGTGAAAGAAGGCAGTGTATATAACAATCAGAACGAAATACACACCACGCATCCTGCCTCATATTGAGAAACAGGGGCGATCAGCAGGTTACCTCAAGTGCCTATATACAAATGCATGAAGTCTGGCAAACAAGCAGGGAGAACTGGAAGTCCTGGCACAGTCAAGGAATTATGATGTGATTGGAATAACAGAGACTTGGTGAGATAAGTCACGTAACTGGAGTACTATCATGGCTGGATATAAACTGTTCAGGAAGGACAGGCAGGGCAGAAAAGGTGGGGCAGTTACACTGTATGTAAGAGAGCAGTATGACTGCTCAGAGCTCAAGTATGAAACAGCAGAAAAACCTGAGAGTCTCTGGATTAAGTTTATAAGTGTGAGCAACAAGGGTGATGTCGTGGTGGCAGTCTACTATAGACCACCAGACCAGGGGGATGAGGTGGACGAGGCTTTCTTCTGGCAACTCGCAGAAGTTACTAGATCGCAGGTCCTGGTTCTCATGGGAGACTTCAATCACCCTGATATCTGCTGGGAGAGCAATACAGGGGTGCACAGGCAATCCAGGAAGTTTTTGGAAAATATAGGGGACAATTTCCTGGTGCAAGTGCTGGAGGAACCAACTAGGGGCAGAGTTCTTCTTGACCTGCTGCTCACAAACCAGGAAGAATTAGTAGGGGAAGCAAAAGTGGATGGGAACCTGGGAGGCTGGAAAAAGGCTAATGTAGTGCCAATCTTTAAAAAAGGGAAGGAGGATGATCCTGGGAACTACAGGCCAGTCAACCTCACCTCAGTCCCTGGAAAAATCATGGAGCAGGTCCTCAAAGAATCAATCCTGAAGCACCTGCATGAGAGGAAAGTGATCAGGAACAGCCAGCATGGATTCACCAAGGGAAGATCATGCCTGACTAATCTAATCGCCTTTTATGATGAGATTACTGGTTCTGTGGATGAAGGGAAAGCAGTGGATGTATTGTTTCTTGACTTTAGCAAAGCTTTTGACACGGTCTCCCACAGTATTCTTGTCAGCAAGTTAAGGAAGTATGGGCTGGATGAATGCACTTTAAGGTGGGTAGAAAGCTGGCTAGATTGTCGGGCTCAACGGGTAGCGATCAATGGCTCCATGTCTAGTTGGCAGCCGGTGTCAAGTGGAGTGCCCCGGGGTCGGTCCTGGGGCCAGTTTTGTTCAATATCTTCATTAATGATCTGGAGGATGGTGTAGATTGCACTCTCAGCAAATTTGCGGATGATACTAATCTGGGAGGAGTGGTAGATACGCTGGAGGGGAGGGATAGGATACAGAAGGACCTAGACAAATTGGAGGATTGGGCCAAAAGAAATCTGATGAGGTTCAATAAGGATAAGTGCAGGGTCCTGCACTTAGGACGGAAGAATCCAATGCACCGCTACAGACTAGGGGCCGAATGGCTAGGCAGCAGTTCTGCGGAAAAGGACCTAGGGGTGACAGTGGACGAGAAGCTGAATATGAGTCAGCAGTGTGCCCTTGTTGCCAAGAAGGCCAGTGGCATTTTGGGATGTATAAGTAGGGGCATAGCGAGCAGATCGAGGGACGTGATCGTTCCCCTCTATTTGACATTGGTGAGGCCTCATCTGGAGTACTGTGTCCAGTTTTGGGCCCCACACTACAAGAAGGATGTGGATAAATTGGAGAGAGTCCAGCGAAGGGCAACAAAAATGATTAGGGGTCTAGAACACATGACTTACGAGGAGAGGCTGAGGGAGCTGGGATTGTTTAGCCTGCAGAAGAGAAGAATGAGGGGGGATTTGATAGCTGCTTTCAACTACCTGAAAGGGGGTTCCAAAGAGGATGGCTCTAGACTGTTCTCAATGGTAGCAGATGACAGAACGAGGAGTAATGGTCTCAAGTTGCAGTGGGGGAGGTTTAGATTGGATATTAGGAAAAACTTTTTCACTAGGAGGGTGGTGAAACACTGGAATGCGTTACCTAGGGAGGTGGTAGAATCTCCTTCCTTAGAGGTTTTTAAGGTCAGGCTTGACAAAGCCCTGGCTGGGATGATTTAACTGGGAATTGGTCCTGCTTTGAGCAGGGGGTTGGACTAGATGACCTTCTGGGGTCCCTTCCAACCCTGATATTCTATGAGGCAATGACCATGAAATGGTTGAGTTCAGGATCCTAACACAAGGAAGAAAGGAGAGCAGCAGAATACAAACCCTGGACTTCAGAAAAGCAGACTTTGACTCCCTCAGGGAACTGATGGGCAAGATCCCCTGGGAGAACAACATGAGGGGGAAAGGAGTCCAGGAGAGCTGACTGTATTTTAAAGAATCCTTATTGAGGTTACAGGGACAAACCATCCCAATGTGTAGAAAGAATAGTAAATATGGCAGGTGACCAGCTTGGCTTAACAGTGAAATCCTTGCTGCTCTTAAATACAAAAAAGAAGCTTACAAGAAGTGGAAGATTGGACAGATGACCAGGGAGGAGTATAAAAATATTGCTCAGGCTTGCAGGAGTGAAATCAGGAAGGCCAAATCACACCTGGAGTTGCAGCTAGCAAGAGATGTTAAGAGTAACAAGAAGGGTTTCTTCAGGTATGTTAGCAACAAGCAGAAAGTCAAGGAAAGTGTGAGCCCCTTACTGAATGAGGGAGGCAACCTAGTGACAGAGGATGTGGAAAAAGCTAATGTACTCTATGCTTTTTTTGCCTGTGTCTTCACGAACAAGGTCAGCTCCCAGACTACTGCACTGGGCAGCACAGCATGGGGAGAAGGTGACCAGCCCTCTGTGGAGAAAGAAGTGGTTCGGGACTATTTAGA
Source organism: Caretta caretta (assembly GCF_965140235.1). Taxonomy (NCBI): domain Eukaryota; kingdom Metazoa; phylum Chordata; order Testudines; family Cheloniidae; genus Caretta; species Caretta caretta. The sequence continues at coordinate 85,617,104 of NC_134215.1, forward strand.
AAAGCTGGACAAGCACAAGTCCATGGGGCCGGATGCGTTGCATCCGAGAGTGCTAAAGGAGTTGGCGGATGTGATTGCAGAGCCATTGGCCATTATTTTTGAAAACTCATGGCGATCGGGGGAGGTCCCAGATGACTGGAAAAAAGCTAATGTAGTGCCCATCTTTAAAAAAGGGAAAAAGGAGGATCTTGGGAACTACAGGCCAGTCAGCCTCACCTCAGTCCCTGGAAAAAATCATGGAGCAGGTCCTCAGGGAATCAATTCTGAAGCACTTAGAGGAGAGGAAAGTGATCAGGAACAGTCAGCATGGATTCACCAAGGGCAAATCATGCCTCACTAATCTAATTGCCTTCTATGACGAGATAACTGGCTCTGTGGATGAAGGGAAAGCAGTGGACATGTTGTTCCTTGACTTTAGCAAAGCTTTTGACACTGTCTCCCAGAGTATTCTTGCCAGCAAGTTAAAGAAGTATGGGGAGGAGGAATGGACTATAAGGTGGATAGAAAGCTGGCTAGATTGTCGGGCTCAAAGGGTAGTGATCAATGGCTCCATGTCTAGTTGGCAGCCGCTATGAAGTGGAGTGCCCCAGGGGTTCGTCCTGGGGCTGGTTTTGTTCAATATCTTCATTAATGATCTGGAGGATGGTGTGGATTGCACCCTCAGCAAGTTTGCAGATGACACTAAACTGGGAGGAGAGGTAGATATGCTGGAGGGTAGGGATAGGATACAGAGGGCCCTAGACAAATTAGAGGATTGGGCCAAAAGAAATCTGATGAGGTTCAACAAGGACAAGTACAGAGTCCTGCACTTAGGACGGAAGAATCCAATGCACCGCTACAGGCTAGGGACCGAATGGCTCGGCAGCAGTTCTGCAGAGAAGGACCTATGGGTTACAGTGGACAAGAAGCTGGATATGAGTCAACAGTGTGCCCTTGTTGCCAAGAAGGCCAATGGCATTTTGGGATGTATATGTAGGGGCATTGCCAGCAGATCGAGGGACGTGATCGTTCCCCTCTATTCGACATTGGTGAGGCCTCATCTGGCATACTGTGTCCAGTTTTGTGCCCCACACTACAAGAAGGATGTGGAAAAATTGGAAAGAGTCCAGCGGAGGGCAACAAAAATGATTAGGGGTCTGGAACACATGAGTTATGAGGGGAGGCTGAGGGAACTGGGATTGTTTAGTCTTCAGAAGAGAAGAATGAGGGGGGATTTGATAGCTGCTTTCAACTACCTGAAAGGGGGTTCCAAAGAGGATGGCTCTAGATCAGTGGTAGCAGACAACAGAACAAGGAGTAAGGGTCTCAAGTTGCAGTGGGGGAGATTTAGGTTGGATATTAGGAAAAACTTTTTCACTAGGAGGGTGGTGAAACACTGGAATGCGTTACCTAGGGAGGTGGTGGAATCTCTTTCCCTAGATGTTTTTAAGGTCAAGCTTGACAAAGCCCTGGCTGGGATGATTTATTCGGGGATCGGTCCTGCTTTGAGCAGGAGGTTGGACTAGATGACCTCCTGAGGTCCCTTCCAACCCTGATATTCTATGATCCTAAGGAGGTCAGTCAGCACAGTGAGAGCTGAAGAGCTAAGAAATGAAATTTGCTCATGGAGAAAGGTGGGAGGCCTTGAGTGTGCCATTAAAGTACAGTTTGTTTACCTCCCTCACACGAAGTAGGATCAAACTGCTCCTACTCACTTAGCTGCCATCTCAGCAGCTCCATGATATGCACCTGGAAAGTCAGTGCCCTAATTTCCTCCTCCAAGGGAACCCATTTCTAGTAATATTCAACCAATCAAATCACCCCATGTCTGAATCTCCAATCTATGTTCTAGGGGGTCGGCTGATACAATGGAACTTCTTCCATTGCAACTTCCACGCAAATTGCATTAGGTAAGGGGAAAAGTGCGGGGGTGGGAGACAGACTTACAAAGCCATCCCTAAACCAGTCATAACTTTCCCTCATTGTCAGTCTCAGCAAAAACGCCAGGGAGAGTAAACTCCCATCTACCATAGGAAATGCCTCACAAGCTCAGGAGTGAGATTACTGGCAGTTCAGTGTGTGAAGGAAGCTTATACTGCAGCTGTCTATGGTGTACTTATCCTATACATAAACAGAGGACTTGAGCCTTCAGGGCTGTCAGCCTAGCATTCCACTCCTGCCTTTCAGATTGCACAGGGCTCTTGTTAGACATCTCTATTTGTTATAGCTAAAGAGAGAAGATATTTTGGCACTAACTTCAGCTGTTACAAGAGCATAATAGCCAAGCAGTAGTATTAGTGAATCTCCTTACTTTTCCAGTGCACTACGCACAGGGGGCAGCCCCCCACAGCTGTGTTTATGGACAGTCTCCAGGAGTTGACAGCCATGAATCTGCAAAGAAACAAAGTGGTCAAACTGGATTTGCAGTGAGAAATCTTCCCTTGATTCTGTACCGAAGTTTCAGATGTTCAAATGCTACACTTACAGCTGAATGTACAAAGAAGGCTTTGCAATGTCAAGGGAAATGGTGCATGGGTCTCAGTGAGAACTGGAAGGTAGGGGAAATATGGATAGTAATTCCATGTTCAAATAAGAATATAGCAGTAGAGATATGTTACCGACCACCTGACCAGGATGGTGATAGTGACTGTGAAATGCTCAGGGAGATGAGAGGCTATTAAAATAAAAAACTCAATAATAATGGGGGATTTCAACTATCCCCATATTGACTGGGTACCGGTCACCTCAAGATGCGATGCAGAGATAAAGTTTCTTGACACCTTAAATGACTGCTTCTTGGAGCAACTAGTCCTGGAACCCACCAGAGGAGAGGCAATTCTTGATTTAGTCCTAAGTGGAGCACAGGATCAGGTCCAAGAGGTGAATATAGATGGACCACTTGGTAATAGTGACCATAATATAATTAACATCCCTGTAGTGGGGAAAACACCACAGCAGCCCAACACTGTAGCATTTAATTTCAGAAAGGGGAACTACATAAAAACGAGGTTAGCTAAACAGAAATTAAAAGGTACAGCACCAGAAGTAAAATCCCTGCAATCTGCATGGAAACTTTTTAAAGACACCATAATAGAGGCTCAACTTAAATGTATACCCCAAATTAAAAAACATAGTAAGAGAACCAAAAAAGGGCCACCATGACTAAACAACAAAGTAAGAGAAACAGTGAGAGGCAAAAAAGCATCCTTTAAAACGTGGAAGTTAAATCCTAGTGAGGAAAATAGAATGGAGCATAAACTCTGGCAAATGAAATGTAAAAATATTATTAGGAAGGCCAAGAAAGAATTTGAACAACAGCTAGCCAAAGACTTAAAAAATAATAGCAAAAATATGTTTAAATATTTTAAACATCAGAAATAGGAAGCCTGCTAAACAACCAGTGGGGCCACTGGATGATCGAGATGCTAAAGGAGCACTCAAGGACGATAAGCCCATTGCGGAGAAACTAAATGAATTCTTTGCATCGGTCTTCATGGTTTAGGACGTGAGGGAGATTCCCAAACCTGAGCCATTATTTTTAAATGGACAAATCTGAGGAACTGTCCCAGATTGAGATGTCATTAGAGGAGGTTTTGGAACAAATTGATAAACTAAACAGTAATAGGTAACCAGGACCAGATGGTATTCACCCAAAAGTTCTGAAGGAACTCAGATGTGAAATTGCAGGACTACTAACTGTAGTCTGTAACCTGTCATTTAAATCAGCTTCTGTACCAAATGACCGGAGGATAGCTAATATATCACGAATTTTTTAAAAGGGTTCCAGAGGTGACCCTGGCAATTACAGGCCGGTAAGCCTGACTTCAGTACCAGGCAAACTGGTTGAAACTATACTAAAAAACAAAATTGTCAGACACATAGATTAACATGGTTTTTGTAAAGGGAAATCCTGCCTCACCAATCTACTAGAATTCTTTGGGGGGGTCAAAAAGCATGTGGACAAGTGGATATAGTGTTTTTAGATTTTCAGAAAGCCTTTGACAAGGTCCCCCACCAAATGCACTTAAGCAAAGTAAGCTGTCATGGGATAAGAGGGAAGGTCCTCTCATGGATCGGTAATTGGTTAAAAGAAAACAAAGGATAGGAATAAATGGTCAGTTTTCAGAATGGAGAGAGGTAAATAATGGTATCCCCCAGGAATCTGTACTGGGCCAAGTCCTATTCAACATATTTATAAATGATCTGGAAAAAGGGGTAAACAGCAAGGTGGCAAAACTTGCAGATTATACAAAACTACTCAAGATAGTTAAGTCCCAGCAGACTGCGAAAAGTTACACAAAAGGATCTCTCAAAACTGGGTGACTGGGCAACAAAATGGCTGATGAAATTCAGTGTTGATAAATGCAAAATAATGCACACTGGAAAATATAATCCCAACTATGCATATAAAATGATGGGGTCTAAATTAGCTCAAAGAAGAGATCTTGGAGTCATTGTAGATAGTTCTCTGAAAACATCCACTCAATGTGCAGCAGCAGGCAAAAAAGTAAACAGAATGCTGGGAATAATTAAGAAAGGGACAGATAATAAGACAGAAAATATCATATTGCCTCTATATAAATCCATGGTACACCTACATCTTGAATACTGCATGCAGATGTGGTTGTCCCATCTCAAAAAAGCTATATTGGAATTGGAAAAGGTTCAGAAAAGGACAACAAAAATCATTAGGGGAATGGAACAGCTGTCATATGAGGAGAGATTAATAAATTTGGGAGTTTTCAGCTTGGAAAAAGAGATGACTAAGTGGGGATATGGCTGAGGTCTATAAAATCATGACTGGTGAGGAGAAAGTAAATAAGGACACGTTATTTACTCCTTCTCATAACACGAGGACAAGGGGGTCACCAAATGAAATTAATAGGCAGCAACAAAAGGAAGTATTTTTTCACACAATGCACAATCAACTCGTGGAACTCCTTGCCAGAGGATGTTGTGAAGGCCAAGACCATAACAGGGTTCAAAAAAGAACTAGATAATTTCATGGAGGATAGGTCCATCAATGGCCATTAGCCAGGATGGGCAGGGATGGTGTTCCTAGCCTCTGTTTGCCAGAAGCTCAGAATGAGCGACAGGGGCATAGATCACTGGATGATTACCTGTTCTGTTCATTCCCTCTGGGGCACCTGGAACTGCCTACTGTCGGAAGACAGGATACTGGGCTAGATGGACCCTTGTTCTGACCCAGTATGGCCATTCGTATGTTCTTATATACCCTCCTCCCACACCCCACATAAGGGCCCAGCAGACTTGTGGACTCCAACACACAAGTTCTCCCATAACCACCTGTTACTGGCTAGAGGACAGTTTAATTTCATGGATTGTGAAGTCAGAAATCCTGCTTCTCCATCCTTGTCTTTTGGATTTATAAGACACAAGAAAAAGAAATCCCAGTCACCAACACACAGTAAAGGTGGAAAATGTGCTCCATACTTTTCTACTGTGAATTAAATGTGATCCAAGACAAAGACTCTGTGCAGTTCCACCCCCAAAACTCATCTGCTTCCATCCTTGCTCCCAACCTTTCCCTCTGTTTCTCCATTCAAACCTGTCTCAGAATCTCTTTCCCCAACCACAGAAATGCACAACCTTCCATTCCCACCAGCTCCAATTACAGTCTTACCAGCTCACTCCCTCCCCTGCAAATCTGTAAATTATCAAAGGGAAAATAAGGGAATTTGATATCAGTGCACAAGCTTCATGCTGCTGGGCTACCTCCACCATATAAATTTTCTGCCTTAGTCTCTCCATCTATTTATGTAAGTGACACCAAATGAGCAGTGTCCAAGATGCCTCACTGACATTAGTGAAAAATCAATCCATAGCCTGTAAATAGATAATCTGCTCCATACACAGGGAGCACATATGGATGGTTCTGACGAAGCCAGCGCTTCATTCTTGCTGATCCTCAAAAACCTTCCCTGGCCTGAACCATGCAGTCTTCAGGAGGAAGATACAAACTCTGAAAGGAAAAGCAAATGTTTCCTGAGGAGCCCCATCTACCTATCTCCGACAAGCTCTGTCAAACATCTGGTGTCACTTACACCATCATGCAATTTTAACTTAAGGGAATGGATGGGAACAACAGATTCTGCTACAGAGAAACCAGCTCCTAGTTACTATACCTTCTGGGTCTTGATCTGCTCCACCACAACCATCACCGAGGGGAAGAGGAGTTGGAACTGCAAAGCAAGGACCAACATGTAAAAATAGGGTCCTAAGTAGCGATATGTAGGGATGGGGCATTTAGGGGCTAGTATGGACAGCAGCTGGTTGTGGTAGTTTATCAGTCTATCACCTCACTGGCCCCACTTAGTGTTCTGGATGTCCCTGGAAGAGAGACCATGGCTTCTGCAGAGATGAGATGATGATTATACCAGAATACTGGTGATGTTACTCTACCTTAACATCAACAACTAGATTGAACAGTGGAAGTGACGCTTATCCGGAGAGTCTCTGGTCACTTAGTAAGGTTGGCATGGATGACATGAGTTGTGCCAATGTGCTAGAAGTGCTGTCTAGGTGGGTACTGAAGTCTCTCAAGATGATAAATTTAAGAGACCACTAATTTGAGGATAGGTAGAGCCGCACTGGCTTCCCTCTATGTTTCAGCTAAACTCTAAATGGGACTTTTGGAGGCAGAGAGAAACTGTTGGATGGTTAAAGGGGGAGCTATTATATCCCTGACAGGGCAATAATGTGTGCCTCCCCAGCTGACATCTAGTCAAAAAGGTTCCATGGCCACATAGGTAGGCACAAGACCCCAACAGCTGCGCTCCGTGGTGAAAAGGTCATTAAAGAAAACAAATTGGTATGTAATCTGAGAGCTAGAGCTGCTTAAAGTCAAGTGCAGACTGTAGCTTTCCTAACATTTCTGAAGTGTGATACATGCTACCAGCTATTTTAATTTTGCATAAAGGTGGAAATGGGAAAGGAAAATTTCTTACAAGTATAACTACACCATATTAAAAGCTAAAGATGACATTAATACAACTTTTAGTGTATTTAAGTGCTTGGAATTTAAGTGTACAAACATCAGAAATTAAAGTTTTAGTAACAATGGTAGCTCTGCAACACTGCACATGCTGTATATACCAGTAGTAAGTCTTCAGTAAGATGACAACAAATGGAACATACCTGATCCAGGGAGTAGTTAATGTGGGAGATGGAGAGGTGAGGGTCAGCCAGGAACTGCAACAACAGAAAAGTTAGTAAAAACCAAAATAAGCCTCTAATCTATAGCACTAAACCTTGGTGGAAAAAGGTAAAGAGCAGAACTGTACCCTCAAAAGTCCCAATAACTTTAGCTCACATAGATCTTTTCAGAGACTTTTGAATCACATCCCCCTTCAGGCTGCTACTTTGATGAGAGTGAGCAGCCCATGCAATCACTGGGCATTGACTCAAAGTGAATCTACCCAAGAGATGGTGTGACGCCTACCAACTTGGCTGACACACCATAGATTTAACCAAGGACCTTCAGAGCTTGACCTAGAGAATGAGGACCTGAATCTGAGGACTGTGACACTTGCATTCTCTATGGATGACAGAGTGGATCAGACACAGAGGGGGACATGTAGCACACTAACCAGTGGGTTATAGTGGAACCTCACAGCAGCAATTTGGAAGACACCCCTGCACAGTATTTCAGCTCATAACATTGAATAGAGCACAGCTTCTTCCTCCAATTTTCTCTCCCTTACCTCCTGCTCCAGGTCAAGCAATGCCTGTCGATAGGGCTGCAGCACTGAATCAAGCCCTGTACAGAAGGCCCGCAAGTAAATCCCATGTAACCCACACTGGTTCTGCTGGGAAGGGTGATGATCCTAAAATCAAACAATAAGTTTTGAATTAGCCCCAGTACACTGGTGAGTGGACTGGGGACTAAGACCCAGATCCCTGAGATATTTAGGCACTTAGCTCCCATTGAGTTCAACCTTCAGCACCTAAATATCTTTGAGGAGCTAGGCCTAAGTGACTCAGTGGATAGATGTGTTCACCACTAAGTCACCAGTTTAAACATAGTGAAGCCCATCTTAAACAACCACTGAAAGTACCAATAAAATCAGCTGTTAATCAGAGGTGGGTCAGCTGGCAAAGATGGAGCAGAATTGTATTCAGTCCCTTTGGATGTACAAGGAACTCCTGAGACAGAAGATTGCATAATACAGTGACCATTTGTACATTTCATTTTGTGCTGACATGAACTGTTCACAAGTGGATCTCAAACTACTTTGCAAACTATAACACAGCCTTGCCATCCCTGTAGGATAAGTGAGCATTATCCTTATTTTACAAATCCAGCCAGTCTGTTAGTAACAAGAAATCATTATAACCTATGTTAATGCTTTTTTTTTTAAAAAAAAAACAGAATAAAAGATTTGAGTCCAGTTTTGAATATGTAAGTATCCATATCATGCCAACATACATAGCCTCCTGCCTCTATCTATTTAAGGGTTTTCTATACAATCATCATGGTAGTATTTAAGCACCTAGCAGATAAATTTAGGTTTGCACTGTAAAGCCAGTAGTGGATTCATGAGTCATTTGTTCTTCTCTCTTCCTTGCTATAAAAGACTGCTTGGCATGCATATGTATGTTTCTCCCCCATCAGTCTACTCTTCCCTCTCTCCCCCTCCCAATTAATTTGGTTAAGGTGGGAAAGATGTGAGATTGTATTCTGGAAAGCAGTGTCTTTGAAAATTATGTGGAAGGTCATTGTAGATAACCAACTGCACATGACCTCCCTATACAATGCTGTTGCAAAAAGGGCTAACAATACTGGAATGTATTAACACAGGAATGAGGCACAGGAGTAAGGAGGTAATATTACCTCTATACATGACATTGGTGAGCCCACTACTGCAGTAGAGTGTCCTGTTATGGTATCCACTTTAAAAAAGGATGTGGTCTAGAAACCCTGGTTTACTATTAAAGGCTAGAGAGAAACTTGATATATGTAGCTTATCAAAGAGATATTTAAGAGACAACTCTACCAGTCTATAGTTACCTACACAGGGAGAAGGCAACTAATATTAGAGGGCTCTTTAAATTAGTTGACCAACTCATTACATGATCCAGTGGCTAGAAGCTGAAGTCAGCAAAGTTCAAAATGGAAAAGAAATGCAGCTTTTTAATGAAAGGGTAATTCACCACTGAAACAGATTACCAAGGGATGTGGTAGATTCTTCATCAGGGACTTTTAAAAAGATCTGATCTAGCTCAGTGCAGAAATCACTGGGTGAAATTCTATAATCCATGTTATGTGGTAATCAGATTAGAGACACAATGGTGTTTTCTGACTTTAACACATGAATTAGTCGAAAAGGAGTATCTTGATGACCTATCTATTGACATTAAGACCGCATGAACCATGAAGACCAAAATCTTTTCTTAGCACTCTAGGTAGTTGATCCAGTTCAAGATTGAGATACATTGGTAAAGGAAAATATGGAGAAAAGTTTGTACGACATTTTCTGGGCTGTACCTATTGTGCGGCTAAAGGACTGCAGCCTCCAAGACTGTCTGTCAGCTTTCTCCAGCAATTTTTTTTAGGACCTCAAAGGCTGAAATGGGACCCTGGTGTTTAGAATGAAGATGCAAGTTAATAAGCTTTAACTTTTATCAAGACAAAGTAATCCTACCCTTCTAATATCCTTTGTTCATTCCCTTTGTTCTGACATTCTCATTTCTACACCCTGGTCGTTTGTTCCATTGCGATGAAGGCTTCAATGAGCACAGAGGGCCTCTAACTAGATTTCTGCAGCTCTATCCAAGTTTATGCTTGCAAGTCTTTTAATCCATTCCATTAAACAAGACTGAGCTGCTCCATGCAGACAGCATCAGCCTTTGGGAGCAGGCTAGGTTGATGCACAAATGTTGAGTGACCTTGACTGAGGGGAAGAGAAAGTGTGCCTGAGAGGGACCTTACAGACCTCACAGTTCAACTGGTTATGGAAGAGTCACCCACTGCATAAAACAGAGAGCTACACGTCCCCCCACCTCATATCTCCAACACACTCATCCTGTGGTTTCACACCTTTGTTCTACTTCCCCATTCCAGACACTTCCAAATAAGTTATATAAACAGAGCAGTGAGGTATTTAAACCATAGGAGGAAGGAACTCATTTTTAAGATTACTACCTAAATGTGTTTTAATTGTTTTACTGAAATTTCATTACTCTGTATGTACAAGTCTAACATACAACTAGAGAGAGTTTCACAATGCTATTTTTAATGTGAACCTAACCTGGAAAGAGTAAACACATAGTGGCATAAATTTCAGAGTGGGAGCTATTCATAGAATATCAGGGCTAGAAGGGACCTCAGGAGGTAATCTAGTCCAACCCCCTGCTCAAAGCAAGACCAATCCCCAACTAAATCATCCCAGCCAGGGCTTTGTCAAGCCTGACCTTAAAAACTTCTAAGGAAGGAGATTCCACCACCTCCCTAGGTAACACATTCCAGTGTTTCACTACCCTCCTAGTGAAAAAGTTTTTCCTAATATCCAACCTAAACCTCCCCCACTGCAACTTGAGACCATTACTCCTTGTTCTATCATCAGCTACCACTGAGAATAGTCTAGATCCATCCTCTTTGGAACCCCCTTTCAGGTAGTTGAAAGCAGCTATCAAATCCCCCCTCATTCTTCTCTTCCGCAGACTAAACAATCCCAGTTCCCTCCGCCTCTCCTCATAAGTCATGTGTTCCAGTCCCCTAATCATTTTTGTTGCCCTCCGCTGGACTCTTTCCAGTTTTTCCACATCCTTCTTGTAGTGTGGGGCACAAAACTGGACACAGTACTCCAGATGAGGCCTCACCAATGTCAAATAGAGGGGAACGATCACGTCCCTCGATCTGCTGGCAATGCCCCTACTTCTACATCCCAAAATGCCATTGGCCTTCTTGGCAACAAGGGCACACTGTTGACTCATATCCAGCTTCTCGTCCACTGTAACCCCTAGGTCCTTTTCTGCAGGACTGCTGCCGAGCCATTCGGTCCCTCATCTGTAGCGGTGCATGGGATTCTTCCATCCTAAGTGCAGGACTCTGCACTTGTCCTTGTTGAACCTCATCAGATTTCTTTTGGCCCAGTCCTCTAATTTGTCTAGGGCCCTCTGTATCCTATCCCTACCCTCCAGCATATCTACCTCTCCTCCCAGTTTAGTGTCATCTGCAAACTTGCTGCGGGTGCAATCCACGCTATCCTCCACATCATTTATGAAGATACTGAACAAAACCGGCCCCAGGACCGACCCTTGGGGCACTCCACTTGATACCGGCTGCCAACTAGACATGGAGCCATTGATCACTATCCGTTGAGCCCGACCATCTAGCCAACTTTCTATCCACCTTATAGTCAGTCCATTCCTCTAGCCCATACTTCTTTAACTTGCTGGCAAGAATACTGTGGGAGACCGTGTCAAAAGCTTTGCTAAAGTCAAGGAACAACACGTCCACCACTTTGCTTCTTACAGAAAGTAGTTCTATAGTTCAATAATGAGTTACTGAGTAAGTAAAGTTGAGAAAGCTTTTTCCAGGGATAATCTGAAAGTCTTGTGGAGAGAAAGTAGTTTTGTCCTTTCTGAAGTCTATTTTTCATAGCAATATTATCCCATCCTGAGGCAGCTTAGTTAATACATTTTGCTTTGAAAAATTAGTTTAGCCATAAGTGTTTCTCTGTTCTTTCATTTGTGGGGCTTAAGACCTAATTCAGCCCTGGCAAAAGCACCACCCACTGACTTCAAATGAGAGGCCAGATGCTCAGGGAAGTGCTGAAGTGGACTTTGTCTTTCTCACTGGGCAGATATTTCTGGAGACACAGTGTGATAGGTTTGTTTATTGCACATTAGCAAACTGAAGGACTATTTTCTAGTAGGGTAACAACTTAATAAGCCTCTGGGGTAGGCCTCATTTTATACGCAATAATCAATATATTATGGAGTTTAATTACATGCACATCCTAGGGTGACCAGACATCCCAATTTTATCAGGACAGTCTCAATTTTAGGGGACTTGTCCCGCATCCCAACCTTACATCGGTCGGGATGCCCTTAGTCCCAACAGTGGGACCGTCCGGACCGCAGCCACGGTGCCACCGCTCACCGCTTCCTGGGGCAGCTCCCGGCACCTGCCCACCGGCAGGAGCGCCACGTGCTGCGGGGTGGGGCTTGTAGGCACCGGGAGCAGGCAGAGAGCCCTCTGCCCTGACCCGACCTGCGACCCTAGGAGCCAGAGGGACCTGCCTGCTGGATGCTTCCCGGGACGGGAGCTGCCCCAGGTAAACACCACTGGGACTCCCCACCTCGCCCCCCGGCAGGTTCCTCTGGGCTCCTAGGGTGCGGGGGCTCTGCGTGCTGCCGGTGCCTGCAAGCCCCGCTCCGCAGCTCCAGCAGCTCCCATTGGCGCTTTTCTCAGCCAATGGGAGCCACAGAGCTCACGCTTGTGGCGGGAGCAGCACGTGGTGAGTCTGGAGACCCCCTCGCCGCTCTCACCCTAGGAGTCAGAGACCTCCCAGCAGGGCTAGTGAGTGCAGCCAGGGAAGGGGGCAGGGTGTAATGGTGAGTGTCTGGAAGATGTGGGGGGGGAGGGGGGTGTTGGGCTGTGAGGGTGTGGAGGGCGCTGGGCAGTGAGGGAGGTTTGTGTGTTTTGGGGTGCTAGGCATTGGGGGCCTATTGGTGGGTGCTGGGCAGTACAGGAGATCTGTGTGTGTCAGGGCACTGTGGGTCTGTGTGGGGCATTGTGTAGTGTGGTGGTGGGGCTGTGGGGAAGGGCACTGGGAGGGAGGGGAAATCTGTGTGTATTGGGAAACCAGCAAGTCGGGGGTTCTGTGTGGGGTGCTGGGCAGCTGTGGTGGGGCCGTGGGGCGCTGGGCGGGGGGGGGGGGGTACGCACAGCACTGTGCGTTTGTGGTGGAAGGGTTGAAGGGGGGCTCTGGGCACAGTGGATCCAGGGGCGCGGGGCAGGGGAGCTGTGTGGCGCAGCGTGGGCCCACCCCCAACAGGAAGGGGCACGCTGGTAGCACAGGGCCAGGTGGCCAGTGTGCTCTGGCTCGGGCCGTGTCTGTCTCTTCGCCCCCGCCCACTGTGCCCCGATAGTTCACACGCGCGATCTGGTCACCCGAGCGCACCCAGACCGGTGTGAGAGGGGCCGGGGCCGGGGCCGGGGCAGGGGCCGGGGCCGCTCCCGCTCCTCCCCCCCCCAGCGCAGGGAGCTGCGTCCGGACTCCACTGAGGGCTCAGGGGATGGAGAAGGAGCGCGGCCTTCCCCGGGGGGTCCCGGAGAGGAAGGGGGAGCTCGGCCGCTCCCACCTGCTGTTGCACGTGGCCCGGGTACTGCTCGATGAACTCGGTGAAGCGAATGTAGTCGGAGCCCAGGCGGCAGAGCCGGTTCAGGACGCTGCTCTCGCTGGGGTGCAGGAACGGCAGCTCCTGGGACACCTGCGGGGAAGCGAAGCCGGGTGAGCGCAGGGCCCGAGCGGGCGGGCGGGACGGCGGGGGCGGGGGCGGGGGCCGGGCCGGTGATACCTGGAGGCCGCTCCTCTTGCTCCAGGTGAACGCGGCCCCGGGGTACCCGCTCAGCGCCAAGAGCAGCTCGTGAATCATCCTGGGAGCTGGAGCCGGCGGCCGACGCCTTCCACGCGCCTAGCGAGCTCCGCAAAGCCCCCTGGGAAGCGTAGTCCCGCTCCTCTCCCAGATCGAGGGGGAAGGCTGCTCCCGCAAAGCCCCCTGGGAAGCGTAGTCCCGCTCCTCTCCCAGATCGAGGGGGAAGGCTGCTCCCGCAAAGCCCCCTGGGAAGCGTAGTCCCGCTCCTCTCCCAGATCGAGGGGGAAGGCTGCTCCCGCAAAGCCCCCTGGGAAGCGTAGTCCCGCTCCTCTCCCAGATCGAGGGGGAAGGCTGCTCCCGCAAAGCCCCCTGGGAAGCGTAGTCCCGCTCCTCTCCCAGATCGAGGGGGAAGGCTGCTCCCGCAAAGCCCCCTGGGAAGCGTAGTCCCGCTCCTCTCCCAGATCGAGAGGGAAGGCTGCTCCCGCAAAGCCCCCTGGGAAGCGTAGTCCCGCTCCTCTCCCAGATCGAGGGGGAAGGCTGCTCCCGCAAAGCCCCCTGGGAAGCGTAGTCCCGCTCCTCTCCCAGATCGAGGGGGAAGGCTGCCCCCGCAATGCCCCCTGGGAAATGTAGTTCCCGACCGAGGCTCGTGGGAGGCAGCCGCTCAGCTCGCGCTCGCCCTTCGAAGGACCGCGGCCTGTGGGCGATCTCCACAGTGACAGAGCCTGTGTGGGGACTGTCCTGACCGCCTCCATGGCCCCGCGCCGGCGCGAGGATCCCGCTGGGGGAAAGGGCTGTTTTTTACTCGGCGTGGGAAGCGATTTGCTGGAACTCCAGAGAAATCTGCCCTTCCTGCAACCAGGAAGCTGCAGCTCCCGAGGAGAACCAGTGTGGCCAACTCCTGAGATTTTGTCACAACTCTTGTCATATTTGGGGCGGTTCTTAAAGCCCCAGCTGCTGGCATTGAAGATTGTGTGAGTATCTCAGCTTTCATTTAAGAAAAACATTCTAGCCCTCGTGGTTGCAAGAAAAGCTTCAAAATGTGAAGCAGGTGCCCCCAGCAGCACAGAAACCAGAAGGCAAATAAAACACACGCCAAATTTATTATTTTAAAAAAATCATTGTTTTTAAAATCTCATCATTTTTGGGGGGTTGACTCAAGAGCTTTGAATGGCTGGGTTTGATAATAGAATCACAGAATCATAGAATATCAGGGTTGGAAGGGACCTCAGGAGGTTGTTGCCGGCACCCGGTGCGGAGAGGCTAAACAACAGCTGGAGTTGGTTCGCTAACCGGTGTGCTACACCCAATAATCACAACGGGGTGGAGACGCAGAAAAGTTAATTTGCAGCTGCAAAAAGGTACAGGGAGAATAGAATCTCCAATCCTGCACACAGAGCAGGAAGTTACACAGGCTTTTATACATCCTGTTTTCCAGCATACTTATCCTACAGCAAGCTGCCCTAAGTATCCATATAGCCAGCCAATCCAGTTCCCAGCTAGTTCCCTTGTTCTCTGTATCATTTGTTAAACCATACATAAAGCTGCTTTATTCAGCATTGTTCTTCCATATCTGCCCTGTTTGGCCTTGCTTAGTTTCAGGCAGTCTGACTCTGCAACATATTGTTGCAGATTCTCAGCATAACTGCTGTGAGTGCCTCCAGGCAGGGGGGCCAAGGACACATGGGCCTAGTGCGAGGGGGCTTCATCGACATTCGTGGTCTTCCATTCCCTCGAGTTACCTAGTGGCCATGCCCCAGTGTCCCCAACAAGGTCATCTAGTCCAACCCCCTGCTCAAAGCAGGACCAATCCCCAACTAAATCATCCCAGCCAGGGCTTTGTCAAGCCTGACCTTAAAAACTTCTAAGGAAGGAGATTCCACCTCCTTCCTAGGTAACATATTCCATTGTTTCACCACCCTCCTAGTGAAAAAGTTTTTCCTAATATCCAACCTAAACCTCCCCCACTGCAACTTGAGACCATTACTCCTTGTTCTGTCATCTGCTACCACTGAGAACAGTCTAGAGCCATCCTCTTTGGAACCCCCCTTTCAGGTAGTTGAAAGCAGCTATCAAATCCCCCCTCATTCTTCTCTTCTGCAGACTAAACAATCCCAGTTCCCTCCGCCTCTCCTCATAAGTCATGTGTTCCAGTCCCCTAATCATTTTTGTTGCCCTCCTCTGGACTCTTTCCAATTTTTCCACATTCTTCTTGTAGTGTGGGGCCCAAAACTGGACACAGTACTCCAGATGAGGCCTCACCAATGTCGAATAGAGGGGAATGATCACGTCCCTCGATCTGCTGGCAATGCCCCAATGTATACATCCCAAAATGCCATTGGCCTTCTTGGCAACAAGGGCACACTGTTGACTCATATCCAGCTCTCATCCACTGTAACCCCTAGGTCCTTTTCTGCAGAACTGCTGCCTAGCCACTCGGTCCCTAGTCTGTAAAGGTGCATGGGATTCTTCTGTCCTAAGTGCAGGACTCTGCACTTGTCCTTGTTGAACCTCATCAGATTTCTTTTGGCCCAATCCTCTAATTTGTCTAGGGCCCTCTGTATCCAATCCCTACCCTCCAGTGTATCTATCTCTCCTCCCAGTTTAGTGTCATCTGCAAACTTGCTGAGGGTGCAATCCACACCGTCCTCCAGATCATTAATGAAGATATTGAACAAAACCGGCCCGAGGACCTTGGGGCACTCCACTTGATATCGGCTGCCAACTAGACATGGAGCCATTGATCACTACCCGTTGAGCCCGACAATCTAGCCAATTTTCTATCCACTTTATAGTCCATTCCTCCAGCCCATACTTCTTTAACTTGCTGGCAAGAATACTGTGGGAGACCGTGTCAAAAGCTTTGCTAAAGTCAAGGAACAACATGTCCACTGCTTTCCCCTCATCCACAGAGCCAGTTATCTCATCATAGAAGGCAATTAGATTAGTCAGGCATGACTTGCCCTTGGTGAATCCATGCTGACTGTTCCTGATCACTTTCCTCTCCTCTAAGTGCTTCAGAATTGATTCCTTGAGGACCTGCTCCATGATTTTTCCAGGGATTGATGATATTGGGATACTCCTGAGAAGGCTGTAACAGCCAAAAAAGGCTTGGGGGGAAGGAACCCCTTCCCAACACCTGTAACTGCAAATGTTGTGCCATCTGTGAGTATCAGACTTTGGAGATTCCTCATTGCCTGTAAGCATTGGGCTGGTGAGATTCCACACTGTCCGTGAGTGTCAGGGATCCTACACCCCAAATCAGTACTCCCTATGGTGTATCATGCAGTGAGAATCCTCCCCCCTGAACCCCAGCCTATGAGTCCGTGGGGATTTACACTGAGTGTATCAGAAAGTGGTTCCCACCAGGCATTACAGGCAGTGGGATTCACCTTGTGTGTCAAGCAACTGTTGTGTTCTTTCTGCTGGGTCATGCTGGTACTTGAGCAAAAGGGTAAAGTGTACTTCTTTAGTACAAATAATTTGCATTTTACAACACCATTTCATCCTGATTAATCTGAAATCACTTCTTAATCAATGTATACCATAGATCAAGCAACCTTTAGACGCAACAGTATACAACATGCTCCATCGCAGTCGGGGGTTGGAATAAGTAATGTCATTTGATGCTAAGACAAGTGCTTTACAAAAGTCTAAGTATATACCAACAGGGTTACCTCTATCAACCAAACTTGTACTCTCATTAAAGAATTAAATCAAGTTTGTTGGACAAGACCTATTTTGCATAAAATCATTTTGATTTGCATTAATCATTTTCCTATACTTTGATTATTTATTGATTGAATCCTGTATCAGCTTTTCCATTATTTTGTCTGGGATTGATGATGGGCTGACCAGCCTTTAATTGCCCTTTTCATCCTGTTTCTCCTTTTGAATATTGGCACAATAATTTGTACTCTTGCACTCTTATTTCAAAGTGTATTAAAAATTAACACAAATGGATCAGATATCTCCTCAACCAACTCTTTTAGGACTCCTGGATGAAAATTAATCAGGCCTGTGGATTTAAAGATATTTATCCATACTAGATGCTCTTTAACATCCTCCTTAGTTACAAATGAAAGTACTTCATCGTACTCATGTGATATGAATACATCATCTGGCTTTTTCCAAATACAGAACAGAAATAATTATGGAACGCTTCTGCCTTTTCTGCATCATTATTGACAAGTTTACCATTTTCATCTAACAATGGACCTTATGCCATTATTCAGATTTTCTTTATTCCTGTCATACTTTAAAAAAATCTTTGGTTGTCCTTAGCCCTGCCAGCCATGGACTTTTCCCTGTTGTCTTTACCTTCCTTCAAGTTTTTGCACTTCATTACTTATAATTTATACTGATTACTATCTGCTTCACCTGTTTTCCATTTGTTATATATAAGGGGTTTTTTTTATTTCTAATTGCTGCCTTCACTTCCCCTCTTAATCAGGAAGGGCTTTTAACTAAATTGTCCTCTGTTGTGATTGTGGAATTGTAGCTCTTTGGCTATCTAGTAAATTCTTCTTAAACAACCCCCAGTGTTCCTTTAAATTTTTCTGTCTTAAATTTTTCCTTCCAATCAATTTTGTGTATAATTTTCCTCAGTTTGGGAGGCAGTTAGTCCTTTTGAAGCATCAAGTATATTCATTACTCATTGGAACTGTCCTCTCCTTGCCCATAATTTAATATAATCGGCTGATGATCACTGGTCCCCAGGCAACCACCAACTTCCAGTCCATTAATTCATCTTTATCCATCATACTGAGGTCTAAAATAGATACCCCATATTGGATGCAATACCTATTGTGTCAGAGAATTATAATCTATCATTTTTAGAAACTTCAGTGTTGTTTTACCACTGGCTCCATGAGCCTTCCAGAATATGTCTCCCAGATTAAAATCTCCCATCATAATACAGTTTTTCTTTCCACACATTACATACAGGTACATAAAGAATAACTCATCCAATTCTCTGGTTTGATTTGGTGATTTGTAAGGCTACAATTTTGTCATGGATATTTTTAGTAAAAATCAGGGACAGGTCACGGGCAACAAACAAAAAATCATGGAAGCCATGACCTGTCTCTGACTTTTACTAAAAACATCCCTGACAAAATGGGGAGAGAGGAGGGTCCCTCACCTTGCAGTGGCTGGGAGCTGCAGGGACCCCATTGACCAATAGCTGGGCGGGGTCCCCCCACTGCCCTGTGGGACTGGGAGCTGTGGGGGGTTTTGGGGAGCTGCAGGGGGCCCTCTGCCATCGCTGAGCAGCTCTGGGGTCCCTCTGCTGCTGCTGGCTGGGAGCTGCAGGGGGCTCTCCCTCGCCTGAGGCCACTGAGCATCTCTGGGTTCCTCCGGCGGCGGCAGCTGAGAGCTGCTGGGGGGCCTACCTGCTCGCCGCGACTGAGCCACTGTAGTGGGGACCCCTGCCAGTGGCAGTGGCTGGGCAGCTCAGGGGTCACTGCCAACGGCGGTAGCTGGTCAGTTGCGGGAGGTTCTACGGAGGCTGGGCTGCTGTGGAGTCCCCCTTCGCCAGCAGCAGCTGGTCAGCTGCGGGGCCCCCATTGTCACAGAAGTCACTGGAAGTCACAAATTCCATGACTTCTGCAATCTCCGTGACATAATCTTAGCCTTAGTGATCTGTAACTGACTACCACCAGTGCCTCTCCTGGGTTTTGTTAGCTACTACACTGATCCATAGATTCATAGATTATAAAGCCAGAAGGGACCACTGTGATCATCTAATCTGATCTCCTGTATAACGCAGGACATAGGATTTCCCTGAATTAAGTCCTGTTTGAACTACAGAATATCTTCTAGAAAAGCATCCAATTTTGATTTAAAAATGTACTGTGATGAAAAATCCATCACAATTCTTGGTAAATTGTTCCCATGGTTAATCACCCTCACTGTAAAAAAATGTGTGCCTTAATTCTTGTGTTGTTGACCTAAGGAAGAGTTCTGTGTAGCTTGAAAGTAGTCTCTTTCACCAGTAGAAGTTGGTCCAATAAAATATATTACCTCATCCACCTTGACTCTGCCTTATTTCTAGTTTTTATTTTTCTAGGTTCAACCTCCAGCCACTGGGTCTTGTTATACCTTTCTCTGCTAGACTGAAGAGAACTTTATTATCAAATTTCTGTTCCTCATGTAGGTATTTACAGACTCTTGTCAAGTTACCCATTAACCTTTTCTTTGTTAAACTAAATAGATTGATTCCCTTGACTCTTTCACTATAGGGGTATTTTCCAGTCCTTTCATCATTCTTGTGGCCTTTCTCTGAATCCTCTCCAATTTATCAATACCCTTCTTATAGAAACATAGAATATCAGGGTTGGAAGGGACCTCAGGAGGTCATCTAGTCCAACCCCCTGCTCAAAGCAGGACCAATCCCCAATTAAATCATCCCAGCCAGATCTTTGTTAAGCCTGACCTTAAAAACTTCTAAGGAAGGAGATTCCACCACCTCCCTAGGTAACGCATTCCCGTGTTTCACCACCCTCCTAGTGAAAAAGTTTTTCCTAATATCCAACCTAAACCTCCCCCACTGCAACTTGAGACCATTACTCCTTGTCCTGTCCTCTTCTACCACTGAGAATAGTCTAGAACCATCCTCTCTGGAACCACCTCTCAGGTAGTTGAAAGCAGCTATCAAATCCCCCCTCATTCTTCTCTTCCGCAGACTAAACAATCCCAGTTCCCTCAGCCTCTCCTCATAAGTCATGTGTTCCAGACCCCTAATAATTTTTGTTGCCCTTCGCTGGACTCTCTCCACTTTATCCACATCCTTCTTGTAGTGTGGGGCCCAAAACTGGACACAGTACTCCAGAAGAGGCCTCACCAATGTCGAATAAAGGGGAACGATCACGTCCCTCGATCTGCTCGCTATGCCCCTACTTATACATCCCAAAATGCCATTGGCCTTCTTGGCAACAAGGGCACACTACTGACTCATATCCAGCTTCTCGTCCACTGTCACCCCTAGGTCCTTTTCCGCAGAACTGCTGCCTAGCCATTCGGTCCCTAGTCTGTAGCTGTGCATTGGGTTCTTCCGTCCTAAGTGCAGGACCCTGCACTTATCCTTATTGAACCTCATCAGATTTCTTTTGGCCCAATCCTCCAATTTGTCTAGGTCCCTCTGTATCCTATCCCTGCCCTCCAGCATATCTACCACTCCTCCCAGTTTAGTACCATCCGCAAATTTGCTGAGAGTGCAATTCACACCATCCTCCAGATCATTTATGAAGATATTGAACAAAACCGGCCCCAGGACAGACCCTTGGGGCACTCCACTTGATATCGGCTGCCAACTAGACATGGAGCCATTGATCACTACCCTTTGAGCCCGACAATCTAGCCAGCTTTCTATCCACCTTATAGTCCATTCCTCCTCCCCATACTTCTTTAACTTGCTGGCAAGAATACTCTGGGAGACAGTGTCAAAAGCTTTGCTAAAGTCAAGGAACAACATGTCCACTGCTTTCCCTTCATCCACAGAGCCAGTTATCTCGTCATAGAAGGCAATTAGATTAGTGAGGCATGATTTGCCCTTGGTGAATCCATGCTGACTGTTCCTGATCACTTTCCTCTCCTCTAAGTGCTTCAGAATTGATTCCCTGAGGACCTGCTCCATGATTTTTTCCAGGGACTGAGGTGAGGCTGACTGGTCTGTAGTTCCCAGGATCCTCCTTCTTCCCTTTTTTAAAGATTGGCACTACATTAGCCTTTTTCCAGTCATCTGGGACTTCCCCCGTTCGCCACAAGTTTTCAAAGATAATGGCCAATGGCTCTGCAATCACAGCCGCCAATTCCTTTAGCACTTTCTGATGCAACTCGTCCGGCCCCATGGACTTGTGCACGTCCAGCTTTTCTAAATAGTCCCTAACCACCTCTTTCTCCACAGAGGGCTGGCCATCTACTCCCCCATGTTGTGATGCCCAGAGCAGCAGTCTGGGAGCTGACCTTGTTAGTGAAAACAGAGGCAAAAAAAGCATTGAGCACATTAGCTTTTCCACATCGTCTGTCACTAGGTTGCCTCCCTCATTCAGTAAGGGGCCCACACTTTCCTTGGCTTTCTTCTTGTTGCCAATATACCTGAAGAAACCCTTCTTGTTACTCTTGACACTCTTGCTAGCTGCAGCTCCAGGTGCGATTTGGCCCTCCTTATTTCATTCCTACATGCCCGAGCAATATTTTTATACTCTTCCCTGGTCATATGTCCAACCTTCCACTTCTTGTAAGCTTCTTTTTTATGTTTAAAATCCGCTAGGATTTCACCGTTAAGCCAAGCTGGTCGCCTGCCATATTTACTATTCTTTCGACTCATCGGGATGGTTTGTCCCTGTAACCTCAACAGGGATTCCTTGAAATACAGCCAGCTCTCCTGGACTCCTTTCCCCTTCATGTTAGTCCCCCAGGGGATTCTACCCATCCGTTCTCTGAGGGAGTCGAAGTCTGCTTTTCTGAAGTCCAGGGTCCGTATCCTGCTGCTTACCTTTCTTCCCTTTGTCAGGATCCTGAACTCAACCAACTCATGGTCACTGCCTCCCAGATTCCCGTCCACTTTTGCTTCCCCCACTAATTCTTCCCGGTTTGTGAGCAGCAGGTCAAGAAAAGCTCCCCCCTAGTTGGCTCATCTAGCACTTGCACCAGGAAATTGTCCCCTACGCTTTCCAAAAACTTCCTGGATTGTCTATGCACCGCTGTATTGCTCTCCCAGCAGATATCAGGAAAATTAAAGTCACCCATGAGAACCAGGGCGTGCGATCTAGTAGCTTCTGCGAGTTGCCGGAAGAAAGCCTCATCCACATCATCCCCCTGGTCTGGTGGTCTATAGCAGACTCTCACCACTACATCACTCTTGTTGCTCACACTTCTAAACTTAATCCAGAGACACTCAGGTTTTTCTGCAGTTTCGTACCTGAGCTCTGAGCAGTCATACTGCTCCCTTACATACAGTGCTACTCCCCCACCTTTTCTGCCCTGCCTGTCCTTCCTGAACAGTTTATAATCATCCATGACAGTACTCCAGTCATGTGAGTTACCCCACCAAGTCTCTGTTATTTCAATCACGTCATAATTTCTTGACATCACCAGGACCTCCAGTTCTCCCTGCTTGTTTCCAAGGCTTTGTGCATTCGTATATAAGCACTTGAGAGAACCTGCTGATCGCCCCTCATTCTCAGTATAAGGCAGGAGCCCTCCCCTCACAGACGTTCCTGCCTGTGCTTCCTCCCGGTATCCCACTTTCCCACTTACCTGAGGGCTTTGGTCTCCTTCCCCCGGTGAACCTAGTTTAAAGCCCTCCTCACTAGGTTAGCCAGCCTGCTTGCAAAGATGCTCTTCCCTCTCTTCATAAGATGGAGCCCGTCTCTGCCCAGCACGCCTCCTTCATTGAACACCATCCCATGGTCAAAGAATCCAAAGCCTTCTCTCTGACACCACCTGCGTAGCCATTCATTGACTTCCACGATTCGACGGTCCCTGCCCCGGCCTTTTCCTTCCACGGGGAGGATGGACGAGAACACCACTTGCGCCTCAAACTCCTTTATCCTTCTTCCCAGAGCCACGTAGTCTGCAGTGATCTGCTCAAGGTCATTCTTGGCAGTATCATTGGTGCCCACGTGGAGAAGCAGGAAGGGGTAGCGATCCGAGGGCTTGATGAGTCTCGGCAGTCTCTCCGTCACATCGCGAATCTTAGCCCCTGGCAAGCAGCAGACTTCTCGGTTTTCCCAGTCAGGGCGGCAGATAGATGACTCATTCCCCCGGAGGAGAGAGTCCCCGACCACCACCACCCGCCTCCTTCTCTTGGGAGTGGTGGTCGTGGAACCCCCCATCTCAGGACAGTGCATCTCATGCCTTCCAACCAGCAGAGTCTCCTTCTGCTTTCTCCCCCCAGACATATCATCTGGTCCACTCTCCGCAAAGGTACCTGTGGAGAGAACATGAAAGCGGTTAGTTACCTGTGTCCGCGTTGCTGGAACCCGGACATTCCCCCTTCTTCTTCTGGAGGTCACATGTTGCCAAGCTTCTTCACTAGCCTCTTGGCTCCGCTGTGCAACCTGCTCTAAATCTTTAGAGCTTTGTGCCTGTAGAAACATATCCTGACTTTTGTCCAGAAAATCCTCAGTTTCTCGTATGCAACGCAGGGTTGTTATCGGTTGCTCCAGACCTTCAATCTTCTCTTCCAATATGGAGACCAGCTTGCACTTTGTACAGACAAAGTCGCTTCTGTCCTGTGGAAGAAAGACAAACATGGCACATCCAGTGCAGGTCACAACAGCTGAACCCCCCCTTCCATATCACCTTCCTACTATGAGCTTCCTCAGAGAAGTTGGCAAGATGTAAGCCTCACTGGGCTCACTCCAGGCGAACTCCCAGGTAAACTCCTGCTGTGTGCTGCTCTGCTGTTCCCCGCTGCTCAGCTGGTTCACGAAGCTCTGGCTATTTTTAAACAGCCAGGCTTCCCTAAAACAAACAAACAGACAGCCCCAATGCCCGCCCCCGCAGGCTACCAGCCAATCAGGCACTCGCTCAGGCTCTCACACTGCCCTCCCAGCAAACACACACTCGGGTACTTACTCAGCAAACACGCACTCGGATACTCACCAATCCGTTGAGCACCCACATACTCACCAATTCACTTGAGACCACTGCTCCTTGTTCTGTCATCTGCTACCACTGAGAACAGTCTAGCTCCATCCTCTTTGGAACCCCCTTTCAGATAATTGAAAGCAGCTATCAAATTCCCCCTCATTCTTCTCTTCTGCAGAATAAATATTCCCAGTTCCCTCAGCCTCTCCTCATAAGTCATGTGCTCCAGCCCCTTAATCATTTTTGTTGCCCTCCGCTGGATGCTTTCCAATTTTTCCACATCCTTCTTGTAGTGTGGGGCCCAAAACTGGACACAGTACTCCAGATGAGGCCTCACCAATGCCGAATACAGGGGAATGATCATGTCCCTCAATCTGCTGGCAATGCTCCTACTTATACAGCCCAAAACGTCTTTAGCCTTCTTGGCAACAGGGGCACACTGTTGACTCATATCCAGCTTCTTGTCCAGTGTAACCCCTAGGTCTTTTTCTGCAGAACGGCTGCCTAGCCTTATGGTGTGTACACCAGAACTGGACACACTATTCCAGTAGCAGTTACACCAGTGCCAAATACAAAGGTAATATAACTTCTTTTCTCCTACTTGATATTCCCATATATATACCCAAGGATCACATTAGCCCTTTTGGCTACAGCATCACATTGCGAGATCATGTTCAACTGATTATGTATCATGACCCCCAAAGTTCTTTTAAGTCACAGCTTGCCAGATTAGAGTCCCCCATCCTGTAAGAATAGTTTACATTCTGATGTATGACTTTACATTTGGCCATATTAAAACATACATTGTTTGCTTGCGCCCAGCTTACCAAGACATCGAGATCACTCTGTATCGGTGCCCTGTCCTCTTCATTATTTACCACTCCCAATATCTATCACCAGCAAATTTTATCAGTAATGATTTTCTGTTTTCTTCCAGGTCACTGATAAAAATGTTAAATAGCTTAGGGCCAAGAACCATTCCCCATAGGAGTCCACTAGAAACACACACGCACAAGTTCATAGATTCATAGGTTCAAAGGCCAGAAGGGACCATTGTGATCACATAACTCCAAAATAATACCTAGAGCACAGCTTTTTTAAAAAAATCCAATCTTGATTTAACAATTGTCAGAGATGGAGAATCTACCATGACCCTTGGTAAATTGTTCGAATGCTTAATTACTCTCACCATTAAAAATGTATGCCTTAATTCCAATCTGAAGAATAGGGCCCTAGCATGGCACATCATTGTTACATAAAAGCTCTCTCTCTCACACACACACACAATCAATTTTAGACATAATTCTGGAGTCATCACTAGTATTCCATCAGGCTACATACATCAGGGAAGCAAAACATATGTCTTTATGCTGACAAAACTTCCAATGAAGTTGTAATTTTGCCTGAGTAAGGATTGGGGGATTGGGCCTTGGCACTTGCTGTTCATCACTGACATAGATGTCATATTACAATGTTGGATCAATACTATGTGGAGTTTTATGTACTATGTGGAGTTTTATGCCCCTACCAAGTTCATATGTGTGTTCACCTAGTTTATGAATATAGGGCTTTATCCTGCACCATTGAAATCAATGGAAGACTCTCCCTTGATTACAGTGGATTGCTCTCCATAACTCGTGGACCCAAAGGTGGGATTTAATTATAACCTGAATTTAAATATCATCTAAATTATAATGATTGTACTGTAAATCAAGATAGCTTCAGCCCTAAAGAGGCTGATGGATTAATGGTTGATCTAAAGCCATCTTGTCAAGTGAGAAGATACATCTTTGCTCTAGAAATCTCAAATATAAATATGAGTGACCGCAAGCAGAAACAAACACACAATAGCATTCTTCAGTAAAACGCGTATGGTATTCTCAGTCATCGCTGATCCCAGATGCAATGCATGTCAGGAAGAAGACTTCTGATAGCAGAGGGTTCTTTAGTTTGGCAGACAAAGGCATAACAAGATCAAATGGTTGAAAACTGAAACTAGAGAAATTCAGACTAGAAATAAGGCACAGACTTTTAAGAGTGAGGATAATTAACCATTGGAACAATTTACCTAGGAATGGGATGGATTCTCAGTCACTTGAAACATTTATATCAGATTGGATGCTCCTCTAAAAGATATGCTTCAGTTCTACCAGAAGTTATGGGCTTGATGTGGGAAGGACTTCGTGAAATTCTACTCTCGATGTTATGCAAGAGGTCAGGCTAGATTGTCATAATGTTCTCTTCTAGCTTTAAAATCTGTGAATTTATATTCAGTTTCACTTCATATGCTTCCAGTTTCAAATTTTCTCTTTTGAAATCTTGTTTCCATTTCAGTACACACAACTTACTCAAACAAATCAACCAACCCTATATTAAAAGAATGTTATTGAAGTTGCAAAGTCAAGCACTCCAAAGTTAGGAAATGCCAGAATTAAAGTTACCTGTGGAACCCTAATTCTGCACCGTTGTATATTAGCTTAATACATTTTAACAGCATCCCTGCCAAGTTTCAGGTTCTTGCTGAAAATAATGGAGGCACTACAGTTCTTCCAAAAATTGTAAGAAAAAATTATAATAGAAAGTGCTAAGCAATGTAAATATAGAATTTGTTGTTGCCCCCCTGTTATAACTGGTATGTTTAGTTGTAAATGCTGTGCTGCCATCCTATTAAGTGACATGATTACATTGACAGGTTTCAGAGTAGCAGCCGTGTTAGTCTGTATTCGCAAAAAGAAAAGGAGTACTAGTGGCACCTTAGAGACTAACTAATGCTCAGATAAATTGGTTAGTCTCTAAGGTCCCACTAGTACTCCTTTTTATGATTACATTGAGTTAATTCTGTTAAATATTTGGACTCATCTATGAAAAAAATCTTCATTTCCAATTAAATTATTATGTTTTGATCTTTAATAAGTGTTGTGAAGCCTTACCTCTATGGTCTTCGCTCCTAATCTGAGGACAAATACAGAGGGAGAAAAAATATTTTACAAAGGATATAAGTATTTTACATGGAGAGATTATTAGCTAAGCAGAAAAAACACAACAACAAAGACAAAGCCGTGCCTGTCAAGCACAGTTCAGCAGGATTTGGTTTCTTTTGTTATCTTAGCTCCTGGAGGGGTTGAGATTTACAAGCATTTCAGCAGAAAAAAATTTCAGGTGGCACCTCTGGGGCAATTGCACAGCTTCCCAATTCGGGAGGCTTTTCTGACAGCGCATAGCTCCCCCACATCGCTCTGCAGCAGAGTAGAAAGGCAAGAAAGTTTCTTTAGTGACTCAGGTTTGGTGTTGGTGAAAATGCCCCTTTCCTCTCTTTGGCCTCAGCATAATTCACCCTCCCCAATATCTGTCTTTGTTATCTAGATATTTAGAACTCATCATATGTGGACGCCAGAACCTTTCTCCCCCATGGTTTGACTCTTGTGCTGAAGGGCCCCGCTGTGGGGATGAGAAGTGCGTTCAGTGGCCATGCCCCAAGACCTGCTTTTGGTAATAGGAAGTGAGCAAATTCCCTGTAAGAAAGTGGAGAGAGCAGCAGAGCTGCACTCAGGTTAGGAACCACCCTAGGAGTGCCGGCTTCCCTGAGTCTGGAAGGAGGGTGCCGAGGGACGCTCTGCGAAGCGCTCAAGGGAGCACAGGCTGGCCTGCCCGGGGCTACAGAATACCTTGTCTAAGGAGCCTTACCACTGGCACTTGTCCCAGTTTCTTGCCCCAGGGTGGAATCCACTTTTTCTGCAGCTTCTCCAGAGCCTCCTGCAAAGCCCCGAGCTGCAAAGCACAAGAGGGTTCTGGTGGGTTCGGAGCAGGCAGCTGACTTGTGAGGACTCCATCGACTGCTTCCCACCGGGTGCTGCCGGCCACAGCCCCTCTTTAGTCTGCAGAAGAGAAGAATGAGGGGGATTTGATAGCTGCTTTCAACTACCTGAGAGGTGGTTCCAGAGAGGATGGTTCTAGACTATTCTCAGTGATAGAAGAGGACAGGACAAGGAGTAATGGTCTCAAGTTGCAGTGGAGGAGGTTTAGGTTGGATATTAGGAAAATCTTTTTCACTAGGAGGGTGGTGAAACACTGGAATGCGTTACCTAGGGAGGTGGTGGAATCTCCTTCCTTAGAAGTTTTTAAGGTCAGGCTTGACAAAGCCCTGGCTGGGATGATTTAGTTGGGGATTGGTCCTGCTTCGAGCAGGGGGTTGGACTAGATGACCTCCTGAGGTCCCTTCCAACCCTGATATTCTATGATTCTATGATTCCTGCCTCCTACCAAGCTGGTGTTGGTATGTCGTCAGCCCCCTCGGGCTGGCACTCACCAGCTCCTTCTCGCTGGATGGAGGGAGCCCATGGGCCTAAAAGCTCCGGAGTGCCCTGGCCTCCAGCCCCCAGGCAGCAGCAGCAGCCAGCAGCCGGCGGCGAGCAGCAGCCACCTGGGGCTGTCCAGGGTGCTGCAGCTGCGTCCAAGCTCGGGTTGTGCCGGCTCGGCTCCGAGACTCCTCCCCGCCTCCTCCCCGCAGTGACGCCCCCGCGGGCGCTGTCCTGAGAACCGCCAGAGAGCTCGGAGGGCGGCGGCACGAGCCGCTCCTAGACCCGCGGGCCTGGGCACCCCGCTCTGGATGGCAAGGCAAAGGAAACTCGGGTCGCCCCCCGTTCTGCTATCACCCTCTGCAGGGTGCGAGGGTCCACGGGCTGGGGTCAGTGCGTTCACGCATTGGGCAGGAGGGGAAGCGCGATCGCTGCCTGGCTTTTAGAGCCGGGGCGACCTGACAGCCCATTGGATCAAAAATAGGGCTACTGCTGCTGCTTTCCACCCAGTAAGTGTCAGTCGCTGTGGGAGAAGCTCTGACTCTACTACAGGGCTCTTATAATCCCGGGTAAAATGCTGAGCCGGTTATAGTCAATGGGAGTTTTGTCACTGCCTTCAAGATGGCTAGGATTTCACTGGGGGTGGGAGGAGGACGGGACACACAGCAGATGAGACCAACGCAGCCCAGACAAATCTGCCTTATTTTCATATTGAGCTCAAATTAACTTCAGATTTTTTATTTTCATTTTCTAAAGGACATTCAGGGGGTCAGAAACTGACCTGTACAAGCTGCAACAGCCCCTCCCATCAGAGAGAAGGACCCCTCAGGCACCTGTTGGGTTACAGAGAGATCAACATAGTTAATCTATGCAGAGCAGGATCCTACAAGTCATGCAGATTACTCCACAGGTAACACTGGTTTCTTATTCTCCAGTTATTCATAAGCATAGCAGGCAAAGCTGATAATAGGTGAAATTCACCCCTGTGCTGCGGGCCACCACCAAGGCCTAGGCACTACTTTAGTCCTACTTACATCATATTTGGGGGGCTTATGTGAAGTGCTGCCTAGTCCTTGTGTTGGCCCTCTGTGCAGGGCTGAACTCCACTTATTTTGTGGAGAGCTGCTGTTTGGAACCTTATTTGTTGGTGTCTGTGCCTAGATTTTCTATCCTAGAAGAGAGGGTAAGGGAGTGGTATATTAAGGAAAGTGTCTCCTTGACTAGGAACTGAAATACTGCCATTACACATTGTTACTGGTTGAAATCATTTACCAGACAACACTGTAACTTCAATATAGTATTTAGTGCCAGCAATGTGCTCTATACTATATTCTACACAAAAATAGACAGTTCCTGCCCCTAAAGAGCTTACAATCGAAAACACATTGTTATCTAGATAACATACAGGAAAATCTGGAGGTGGGAGTAACTTTTTGTCATGAATAAATATACACTTATTGTGGGCACTGGGGAAGAAGCCAGTTGTCTTAACAAACATGTTAGTGAGATGCTACCTCTCAGTTTTTCCTCTCTTTATATTCAACACTGATTTTTTTGTGATGTGTCTGATTTTTCATGGGAACTTGAAGTTGATCTAAGACCTGAACTGACAACTGCAAAGTATTTAAAATTGAGCAGCTAACAGAGAGGTAATTTCTCTTTCTCATCTGGTTTGGGTTGATCCTCTATCACTAGAATTTTTTCTGATTTATCTGATTAAACAAACACTGGCTATTGAGAATTACAAATACACTGCTGCTTGGTGTGTTGCAGGGTTTCACAACCCTGGCCTACATCCAAGATCCAAGTGTTGTCCAGCATCCCACTGAGTACTACTGTTAATATTTTTAATGCATAGTGACAGCCCACTGAGTATCAAACATTCAATTAATTGACACAAATGTAGTGACTCCTTGGGCAGTAAATGTGCAGTTTAGAAAGAATTGCAATTTAGAAGTTAATTTACTATTTTATGTGTGGATGGGATTTTCCAGGAAGAACAGATTAGTTCTAAACTCAGAATGTGGGGATTATTTGTAAAAACAAAACATTAAGGCCCCCTTCAGTTTTGAGGCAGACAGTCCCAGGCTGATTTCTTGGACACTTATTGGACCAACTTTTTGTTTATCAACATTGTCTCTAGACAAAAATAATTATTTGCTATAATTTTATTTTGATTTTTAAAATCTTTTCAACTCTCTTAATTGGAATTAGAGTTTGCAAAAAAGAGTCACTGCAGTGAAAACTTGAGCTCAGTGTGCTGCAGTGGTAAAAAAGGCTAACAGAATGGTAGGAACTATTAGGGAAGGGATAGAAAATAAGATAGAAATTATAATGCCACTATATAAATCCATGGTGTGCCTATACCTTGAATACTGTGTTCATTTCTGGTGGCTGAACCTGAAAAAGATATAGTGGAACTGGAAGAGATTCAGAGAAAGGCAACAAAAATGATCAAGGATATGGAATGGCTTCCATACATGAAGAGACTAAAAAGATTAGGGCTGTTCACCTTAGAAAAGAGACAACTAAGAGGGGATATGATAGAGCAGGGGTTCTCAAACTGGGGGTCGGGACCCCTCAGGGGGTCATGAGGTTATTACATGGAGGGTCGCGAGCTGTCAGCCTCCACCCAAAACCCTGCTTTGCCTCCAGCATTTATAATGGTGTTAAATTAAAAAAAATGTTTTTAGTTTATATGGGGGGGGGGAGTCACACTCCGAGGCTTGCTATGTGAAAGGGGTCACCAGTACAAAAGTTTGAGAACCACAGTGATAGAGGTCTATAAAATCATGAATGGTGTGTGTGACAAGGGTATACCAGGCCCTGAGCTCCCCTGCTAGAGCCTACACACCCTGTCCCAAAAAGGGAGAAGTAGAGGTGAGTACTCTGGGCGGCATAGAAAGGAGCTGCAAGGGAACATCCAATCAGGGAGAGGCTTCAGGGAAGCATATAATCTGGGCCTAGCAGGCTCATATAAAAGGGTCTGCAGGTCTAGAAAACTTCAGTTGCTGCCTGGAGCTAGAGAAGTAAGAGTGGTGCTCCTGGCTGGCTGAAGAAGATGCAGTAGCAGTGACAGAGAAGTTGCTAGATGGGACTGGGGGAGCAAGAAGTAGCTCCTGGCTGGTTGCTGGGACTTAAGCTGGAAGAACTCTGAGGTAAGGTCGAAGGTGAAGGGACTGCTTGGGAAGTGGCCCAGGAAACAGTACCAGTGGCTATTCATAGAGTCCCTGGGTTGGGGCTCAGAGTGGGGGGGGGCTCTGCCCCCCCCCCCCCCAGCCACAGGCAGAGTGGCCTAACCTCTGGGAAGGGAGTGTAGAAGGCCCAGAGAAAGGGGCTGAAGACTCTGATGAGCGTCAGTATTTGTGGACTCTGATTCACCCCCAGAAGGAGACCAATGTGAAGAGTGACTCAGCTGGAGAGTTGGGGTCAAAGACACTGTTCCCTCTAAACTGTGCACGTGTGCGCGCGCACACAGATCCTAAACCCCACGCACATGGCGAAACACCGCGCACACAGAAAAATTTGCACAGAAGCACAACAATTTGCACAGAAGAATTTTTTTGCGCACACAGCCTGTCAAAAATTTGAACAGAAGAAATTTTTTGCGCACACAGCCTGTCAAAAATTAGAGGGAATATTGGTCAGAGACTGCCACCAAAGGCAAAGAGTATTCAGGGAGGAAGCCCTGGGACCATGGTGCCATACTGGGGTTGAGAAACAATTGAAAGCAAGCCCAGGACAGAGCTGTAGACATTAGTAATTGAGCGTCTGGGGATAGAATCATAGGACTGGCAGGGACCTTGAGAGGTCATTAGTACAGTCCCCTACACTCATGGTAGGACTAAGTATTATCTAGACCATCCTTGACAGGTGTTTTCTAACCTGTTCTTAAAAATCTCCAATGATGGAGATTCCAAACCTCCCTAGGCAATTTATTTCAGTACTTAAGTATCCTGACAGTTAGGAAGCTTTACCTAATGTCCAACCTAAACCATCCTTGCTGCAATTTAAGCCCATTGCTTCTTGTCCTATCCTGAGAGGTTAAAGGCAACAATTTTTCTCCCTCCTCCTTGTAACAACCTTTTATGTACTTGAAAACTCGTATCATGTCCCCTCTGTCTTTTCTTCTCCACGCTAAACAAACCCTATTTTTTCAATTTTCCCTCATAGATCATGTTTTCTAGACCTTTAATCATTTTTGTTTCTCTTCTCTGGACTTTCTCCAGTTTGTTCACATCTTTCTTGAAATGTGGACACAATACTCCAGTTGAGGCCTAATCAGCACGGAATAAAGTGGAAGAATTACTTCTAGTGTCTTGGTTATAACACTCCTTCTAGTATATCCCAGAATGATGTTTGGTTTTTTTTGCAACCATGTTACACTGTTGACTCATATTTAACTTGTGATCCACTATGACCCCCAGATCCTTTCTGCGGTACTCCTTCCTAGGCAGTCATTTCCCATTTTGTATGTGTGCAACTGATTGTTCCTTCCTAAGTGGAGTACTTTGCATTTGTCCTTATTGAATTTGATCCTATTTACTTCAGACCATTTTTCCAGTTTGTCCAGATCATTTTGAATTTTAATCCTATTGTCCAGAGCTCTTGCAACCCCTCCCAGCTTGGTATCGTCAGCAAACTTTATAAGTATACTCTCTATGCCATTAACTAAATCATTGATGAAGACGTTGAACAGAACCACTCCTAGAACTAATCCCTGCAGGACTCCACTCATTATGCCCTTCCAGCTTGAATATGAACCATTGATAATTACTACCTGAGAATGGTTTTTCAACCAATTATGCACCCACCTTATAGTAGCTCCATCTAGGTTGTATTTCCCTAGTTTGCTTATGAGAAGGTCATGCAAGCTATTGGCCACCATATCACTACTAAGCTCATATCTTGTTAGATATCCCACACTATTCTAGCCTCATGTCAATATTTCCCATTCAGGGATATCTTCCCCCTCCCCCTGCCATTTTGGGGATCCTTGTGTTTGTTTGTTTATTTTTTTAATGACCAAGGGCATCCCTAGCCTTGGAGGATGGCAGATTCTCTTTTGGTAAGGAGATTTTAAAATAAGTTAGGAAGTGCCTTGATGGCCTCTTTTCTGTCTATATTGTATTTCTAAAGCACCCCAAACTACAGTATCTAGTTGTGAGCATAGCTCACCTCTTGAGATTTTACTCTTAGAACATCAGACATCTATAAAGACATATCTGAGCTCACACTCCCTTATTCAGTTTTAGGGCATGCAGAAGGCTGAACAATGTTAGATAAATTGTCAAGTAAAGACAACAAGGCAAAGAGTTTAAAGGAGGAGATATGATGCTTAGAGAAGGGAAGAATTCAGTAATAAACACAATGAAAATAAGAGAAACATATAAGGGACATTGTCTCCCTAGCTACTTTTATGTCACATTGACGCAGACCAGAGGCTGACATGATGCAACTTGCTCCAGTCTCTTGTGCTGGAGTGTGATCAGAAAAGCCAGGGGCAGATGGAGAAAGGAAATGGCTCATATGGGCATTGTTATATAGGAAAACACCAAAGCTCTCCAATGTTTATTATTGTTTTAAAGAACAGATGAGTCAGACATAAAATGAAAAGGTTAATTACAGCTTCCATTGGAGGAACATGGCAGATAAGCAATTAATAGGCTGACATTTCTCATGGCAAGCAGAAACAATATCTGTAATTCTAGCATTGATAACAAGCTGTTATTACTTCTGACTACAGGGACCAAAAGATGGGGGGAGAAAATACATTCTCTACCAATCTTTAGATGCCATTGTCTCACAAATGATGTATTGGATTTATAATTTTAAAAATATTTCAGGTAAAAAGATAATCAGAAATTCAAATCTCTAACTATTTCACCATGCTGAGACTCATCTACAATATTTTATAATTGGGAAAAAGAGAGTTAAAAGGAGTCTTGAAGGGGGAAAGTATCTACCAGTAACTAGAAAAGGAGTACTTGTGCACCTTATAGACTAACAAATTTATTTGAGCATAAGCTTTCATGAGCTACAGCTCACTTCATCGGATGCATGCAGTGGAAAATACAGTGGGGGATTTTATATACACAAAGAACATGAAACAATGGGTGTTACCATACACATTGTAACGAGAGTGATCAGGTAAGGTGAGCTATTACCAGCAGGAGAGAAATTTGCAAACTGGACACCATTAAATTAGGCTTGAATAAAGACTGGGAGTGGATGTGTCATTACACAAAGTAAAACTATTTCCCCATGTTTACTCCCCCCCCCCCCCCCCCCACTGTTCCTCACATGTTCTTGTCAACTGCTGGAAATGGCCCACCTTGATTATCACTACAAAAGTTTTTTTTTCCTCTCTCCTGCTGGTAATAGATCACCTTACCTGATCACTCTTGTTACAGTGTGTATGGTAACACCCATTGTTTCATGTTCTCTGTGTATATAAAATCTCCCCACTGTATTTTCCACTGCATGCATCCGATGAAGTGAGCTGTAGCTCACGATAGCTTATGCTCAAATAAATTTGTTAGTCTCTAAGATGCCAGAAGTACTCCTTTTCTTTTTGCGGATACAGACTAACACGACTGCTACTCTGATACCAGTAACTGTGGTTTTTCAAGAATGTTGTATCTGCATATTCACACTTGGGCTGAGCTAAAGGAATCTTTTAGAAAACACCTCTCGAGCACCTTGTGGCAGCTGTGAGACTGAGACGTTATGCAGCCCTCAATAACCACAGTTCCTTCCACTAAAACCCTGAGCCCTTAAGAGACTAGAACTTTGAGGAAGCGAAATTGGGCAGGGAATATGAATATGCAGAGGCAATACTCCTGAAAAACCACAGCTATTGTAAGTAACTGCTCAATTCTTCTTCTAAGTGATCCCTGCAAATTCCCACTAGAGGGCAGTCTAGCTGCAAGTAAAATCCCCAGGAAGGTGGGCTGCAGATTCACAACTGAAACAAAGTTTGTAGAACTGCTCTCCCAAAGCAAGCATCAGATCTAGATGCCAACTCCAAGAGGTAGCTCTCCATAAATGTGTGAAGGGAGTTCTAAGAAGCAGCTCTGCAGATTTCTATGGTGGAAAAACTGAGATAAACCATAGATGCTGTCTAGGACAGTGACTCTAAGGCTCCCAAGTTGTGTGGGGGCTCCCTTCTCTGCTGTCTATAAGAGTTTGGAACAATCCTTTAGGGAGGCAGGAATTCACCCAGGAATCACTTCAGTGCATGGATTTATTCCGACACCTTTATTGGCATGAACAGAATCCAAGTATCATGGGAAAGGTTAGACAGTGGGAGTATAAGATAAATCCAAGGTGCCTAAAAGGAACTCTGTCTCTATCCATCACAGTCTTGACAGCCCCTCCAGCCTGGCTCTTGAGTCTTGGATAAAGGCACATCCTTCCCTTTTGGTTGTAGTCAATTATGTGCAGTGTAGACTCACAGAAACCACATGTTCAAGTTGGACCCTCGGCCTGTCCCCCAACCTCAGACTCTCGGCTTGCTGTATCCCTGAAGCAGCAGCACCATCCTTCAGTTACAGGAGGGGTGGCAGCAGGAAGGAGGGGTGGGATTTCCTGCCAGCTCTCTAGACAACCAGTATTATGGCGGAGATGGGTGAAGAGGCCAGCTTCTCTTGTCTGACCATTCCCTAACCATTCAGGGCTCTAGAGGCAAAGCCAGTTTTCACAGCACAGCTGCAAAGCTCTGGAATGGGAACTCCACACAGGTCTCAATGCATAATCCAATGCATTTAACAAAA
The DNA here is from genome assembly GCF_965140235.1 of Caretta caretta. NCBI lineage: Eukaryota > Metazoa > Chordata > Testudines > Cheloniidae > Caretta > Caretta caretta. Next base: position 85,653,312 of record NC_134215.1, read on the forward strand.
CATTGTGCTGAAATGGCAGTCTCTTAGCACTGATCCAAAAAGTTATTTGTAAGTAACCACTTAGAAACTAGAAAAGGAGTACTTGTGGCACCTTAGAGACTAACCAATTTATTTGAGCATGAGCTTTCGTGAGCTACAGCTCACTTCATCAGATGTTTACCGTGGAAACTGCAGCAGACTTTATATACACACAGAAATCATGAAACAATACCTCCTCCCACCCCACTGTCCTGCTGGTAATAGCTTATCTAAAGTGATCAACAGGTGGGCCATTTCCAGCACAAATCCAGGTTTTCTCACCCTCCACCCCCCCACACAAATTCACTCTCCTGCTGGTGCTAGCCCATCCAAAGTGACAACTCTTTACATAATCAAGTCGGGCTATTTCCTGCATAGATCAAGGTTTTCTCACATCCCCCCCACCCCCATACACACACAAACTCACTCTCCTGCTGGTAATAGCTCATCTAAACTGACCATTCTCCAGGTTTAAATCCAAGTTAAACCAGAACATCTGGGGGGGGGGGGGTAGGAAAAAACAAGAGGAAACCGGCTACCTTGCATAATGACTTAGCCACTCCCAGTCTCTATTTAAGCCTAAATTAATAGTATCCAATTTGCAAATGAATTCCAATTCAGCAGTTTCTCGCTGGAGTCTGGATTTGAAGTTTTTTTGTTTTAAGATAGCGACCTTCATGTCTGTGATTGCGTGACCAGAGAGATTGAAGTGTTCTCCGACTGGTTTATGAATGTTATAATTCTTGACATCTGATTTGTGTCCATTTATTCTTTTACGTAGAGACTGTCCAGTTTGACCAATGTACATGGCAGAGGGGCATTGCTGGCACATGATGGCATATATCACATTGGTGGATGTGCAGGTGAACGAGCCTCTGATAGTGTGGCTGATGTTATTAGGCCCTGTGATGGTGTCCCCTGAATAGATATGTGGGCACAATTGGCAACGGGCTTTGTTGCAAGGATAAGTTCCTGGGTTAGTGGTTCTGTTGTGTGGTATGTGGTTGTTGGTGAGTATTTGCTTCAGGTTGCGGGGCTGTCTGTAGGCAAGGACTGGCCTGTCTCCCAAGACTTGTGAGAGTGTTGGGTCATCCTTTAGGATAGGTTGTAGATCCTTAATAATGCGTTGGAGGGGTTTTAGTTGGGGGCTGAAGGTGACGGCTAGTGGCGTTCTGTTATTTTCTTTGTTAGGCCTGTCCTGTAGTAGGTAACTTCTGGGAACTCTTCTGGCTCTATCAATCTGTTTCTTTACTTCTGCAGGTGGGTATTGTAGTTGTAAGAAAGCTTGACAGAGATCTTGTAGGTGTTTGTCTCTGTCTGAGGGGTTGGAGCAAATGCGGTGCAGAAGTAAAGAAACAGATTGATAGAGCCAGAAGAGTTCCCAGAAGTTACCTACTACAGGACAGGCCTAACAAAGAAAATAACAGAACGCCACTAGCCGTCACCTTCAGCCCCCAACTAAAACCCCTCCAACGCATTATTAAGGATCTACAACCTATCCTAAAGGATGACCCAACACTCTCACAAGTCTTGGGAGACAGGCCAGTCCTTGCCTACAGACAGCCCCGCAACCTGAAGCAAATACTCACCAACAACCACATACCACACAACAGAACCACTAACCCAGGAACTTATCCTTGCAACAAAGCCCGTTGCCAATTGTGCCCACATATCTATTCAGGGGACACCATCACAGGGCCTAATAACATCAGCCACACTATCAGAGGCTCGTTCACCTGCACATCCACCAATGTGATATATGCCATCATGTGCCAGCAATGCCCCTCTGCCATGTACATTGGTCAAACTGGACAGTCTCTACGTAAAAGAATAAATGGACACAAATCAGATGTCAAGAATTATAACATTCATAAACCAGTCGGAGAACACTTCAATCTCTCTGGTCACGCAATCACAGACATGAAGGTCGCTATCTTAAAACAAAAAAACTTCAAATCCAGACTCCAGCGAGAAACTGCTGAATTGGAATTCATTTGCAAATTGGATACTATTAATTTAGGCTTAAATAGAGACTGGGAGTGGCTAAGTCATTATGCAAGGTAGCCGGTTTCCTCTTGTTTTTTCCTACCCCCCCCCCCAGATGTTCTGGTTTAACTTGGATTTAAACCTGGAGAATGGTCAGTTTAGATGAGCTATTACCAGCAGGAGAGTGAGTTTGTGTGTGTATGGGGGTGGGGGGGATGTGAGAAAACCTTGATCTATGCAGGAAATAGCCCGACTTGATTATGTAAAGAGTTGTCACTTTGGATGGGCTAGCACCAGCAGGAGAGTGAATTTGTGTGGGGGGGTGGAGGGTGAGAAAACCTGGATTTGTGCTGGAAATGGCCCACCTGTTGATCACTTTAGATAAGCTATTACCAGCAGGACAGTGGGGTGGGAGGAGGTATTGTTTCATGATTTCTGTGTGTATATAAAGTCTGCTGCAGTTTCCACGGTAAACATCTGATGAAGTGAGCTGTAGCTCACGAAAGCTCATGCTCAAATAAATTGGTTAGTCTCTAAGGTGCCACAAGTACTCCTTTTCTTTTTGCGAATACAGACTAACACGGCTGTTCCTCTGAAACCTGTCACTTAGAAACTAAGAATCAGTTCAGACCTCACCATTTTCCATTCCAGCACAAAGACATTCCTTCAACCTGCTTTCACTAATAAATAAAATCACATATCATAAAAAGGGTTTGTCTACAAAGAAAACTATTTTTCCTTCCTAAGTGTCATATTTTGCACTTGTCTTTATTGAATTTCATCTTGTTGATTTTAGACTAATTTTCTAATTGTTTGGAATTCCAACCCTGTCCTCCAAGGCAACCCCTCAGCTTGGCATCATCCACAAATTTTATAAGCAAACTCTTCACTTCATTATCCGAGTCATTAATGAAAATATGTAATAGTACCGGACCCAGGACTGAGCCCTGCAGGACCACACTAGATACACCCTCCCACTTTGACAACAAACCATTAGTAACTATCTTTGAGTGTGCCTAAGTTCACCAGTTGTGCACCTACCTTATAGTAATTTCATCTAGATCACATTTCCTTCGTTTGCTTATAAGAATATTATGTGAGATTGTCAATGGTTCCTACTCCTGTGGCTAGCCGTGGAAAGGAAGGGACTGAGGCAACTGGAGATTGCACAGCCGTTTTATAACCTTGGATCTGAACGTTCAGTGCCAGGAGGGGGCACTTGCACATTTTCACTGGGCACTGGTTTCCTGGCAGGTTCCCAAAGCTGAGAAGCTCCAGGGAAGAGGGAGCCTATGCAGAGCCTTTGTCAGGGTTCTTTCCCCATTCTCAACTCTGGGGTACAGATGTGGAGACCTGCATGAAAGACCCCCTAAGCTTATTCTTACCAGCTTAGGTTAAAACTTTCCCAAGGCACAGATTCCTTTCTTGCCTTGCGATTGCTGCCACCACCAAGTGATTTAACAAACAATCAGAGAAAGGACCACTTGGAGTCCTGTTCCCCCAAAATATTCCCCCAAGCCTACACCCCTTTTCCTGCGGAAGGCTTGAGCATATATCCTCGCCAATTGATTACAAAGGGACTACGGATCCAAACCCCTGGGTCTTAGAACAATGGAAAAATCAGTCAGGTTCTTAAAAAGAAGGATTTTATTTAAAGAGAAAAAGGTAAAAGAATCACCTCTGTAAACTTAGGCTGCTAGTTAACCTTACAGAGTAGCAGAAAATTCAAAGGGCACAGAGGAACCCCCTCTAGCCTTAGTTTCAAAGTTACAACAAAACAGGGATAAACCTCCCTCTAGCAAAGGGAAAATTCACAAGTTGAGAAAACAAAGATAAACTAATATGCCTTGCCTGGCTGTTACTTACAAGTCTGAAATATGAGAGACTTGTTTAGAAAGATTTGGAGAACATGGATTTATGTCTGGTCCCTCTTAGTCCCAAGAATGAAGGGCCACAGAAACAAAGAACCCAAAACAAAACCTCTCCCCCGCCACCAGATTTGAAAGTATCTTTTGTCCCCGTTGGTTCCTTTGGTCAGGTGCCAAGCAGGTTACTTGAGCTTCTTAATCCCTTACAGGTAAGGAAGAATTTAGGCTACCCCTATGGTTATGAGCCTACCTCAAAGAGGAGGAGTAAAATATGGAAAAGCTCTAGTGTTGTCAGAAGCAGGTTACGGTACAATGAAGTTTGAGAACTGCAGTCCTCAATCAATTCTAAATGGTTTGGAGAGACTCTTCCATCTTACTAGAGAAATGGGGAAACAAGAAGTGTAGCAAAAAATCAAGTGGGTGGGATTAAGGTTAAACAAAATGGAGCAGCTGATGTGAGGTTTGTCTGCATGCTGTAAATTGTTGAGCTGGCATAGAATGGTTCTCCAGAAGACTAAAACCAAAATCCTTTAGGCTCAAATGCCAAGGCAGGGTACAGATGATTTTGTTCAGAATCCATACTCGAAGATGGGGAAAAACGTAGGTTCTTTTTCCTAGTTACTTGGGTTTTACTTTGTTTGTATTTTCAAGAGGTATTTTTATTCAGTGGTATCTTGTGTTCAGTATTATACATTTACATTATTCCAGGGGATCAACAATTTGTTTTGTTTACATAACAGCTGCCATACTAGGTCAGACAGATGGTCCATGTAGCCCAGTATCCTGATTCTGACAGTGTTCAGTGCCAGGCCTTCAGGGACAGTGTACAGAACAGGGCAATTTTGGAGTGATCCACCCGTCTTCCACTCCCTGCTTCTGGTAGTCAGAGGTTTAGGGTTGCCCAGAGCATAGGGTTCTATCCCTGACCATCTTGGCTAATAGCCATTGATGGACCTATCCTCCATGAACTTATCTATTTCTTTTTTGAACCCATTTATACTTTTGACTATCACAACATCTAACTGCAATGAATTCCACAGGGTAATTGTTCATTGTATGAAAAAGTACTTCTTTTTGTGTTAAACCTGCTGTCTATTAATTTAATCAGGTGACCTCTGTTTTTTGTATTTTGAGAAAGAGTAAACAACACTTCGGTCTTCACGGCTGAGGATGTGAGGGAGATTCCCAAAACTGAACCATATTTTTTAGGTGACAAATCTGAGGAACAGATTAGAGGAGGTTTTGGAACAAATTGATAAATTAAACAGCAATAAGTCACCAGGAACAGATAGTGTTCACCCAAGAGTTCTAAAGGAACTCAAATGTGAAATTCCAGAACTACTAGCCATAGTCTGTAACCTATAATTTAAATCAGCTTCTGTACCAGATGACTGGAGGATAGCTAATGTGATGCTAATTTTTAAAAAGGGCTCCAGAGGTGATCCCGGCAATTACAGACCTGTAAGCCTGACTTCAGTACTGGGCAAACTGGTTGAAACTACAGTAAAGAACAATATTGTCAGACATATAGATAAACATAAAGTGGTGGGGAAGAGTCAACATGGTTTTTGTAAAGGGAAATCATGCCTCACCAATCTACTAGAATTCTTTTAGGGGGTCAACAAGCATGTAGACCAAGGGGATCCAGTGGATATAGTGTACTTAGATTTTCAGAAAGCCTTTGATAGGGTCCCTCACCAAAGGCTCTTACACAAAGTAAGCTGCCACGGGATAAGAGGGAAGGTGCTTTTATGGATTGGTAACTAGTTAAAAGATAGGAAACAAATGGTAGGTATAAATGGTCAGTTTTCAGAGTGGAGAGAAGTAAATAGTGGTGTCCCCCAGGGGTCTGTTCTGGGACCAGTCCTATTCAACATATTCATAAATGATCTGGAAAAGGGGGTAAACAGTGAGGTGGCAAAGTCATTGTGGATAGTTCTCTGAAAACATCCACTCAATGTGCAGTGACAGTCAAAAAAGTGAACACAATGCTGGGAATAATTAAGAAAGGGATAGATAATAGGACAGAAAATATCATATTGCCTGTATATAAATCCATGGTATGCCCACATCTTGAATAGTGCATGCAGATGTGGTCGCCCTATCTCAAAAAAGATATATGGGAATTGGAAAAGGTTCAGAAAAGGGCAACAAAAATGATTAGGGATATGGAACGGCTTCCGTATGAGGACAGGGTAATAAGACTGGGACTTTTCAGCTTGGAAAAGAGACGGCTAAGGGGAGATACAGTTGAGGTCTATAAAATCATGACTGGTGTAGAGAGAGTAGATAAGGAAGTGTTGTTTACTACTTCTCATAACACAAGAACTAGGGGTCACCAAATGAAATTAATAGGCAGCAGGTTTAAAACAAATAAAAGGAAGTATTTCTTCAAACAATGCACAGTCAACCTGTGGAACTTCTTGCCAGAGGATGTTGTGAAGGCCAAGACCAGAACAGGGTTCAAAAAAGAACTAGATAAATTCATGCAGGATAGGTCCATCAGTGGCTATTAGTCAGGATGGGCAGGAATGGCATCCCTAGCCTCTGCTTGCCAGAAGCTCAGAATGAGCGACAGGGGATAGATCACTGTATGATTAGCTGTTCTGTTCATTCCTTCTGGGGCACCTGGCACTGCCTACTGTCGGAAGACAGGATACTGGGCTAGATGGACCCTTGGTCTGACCCAGTAGGGTCATTCTTATGTTATGTTGGTGTAAAGGTTTTCACAGCCCTTAGTGACGTAGCTAGGTCAACCTAAATTCTAGGTGTAGACCAGGGCTTAGATAAGTTGGAGGAGAATTAGAGAGGAGTAATGAAAATGAGTAGGGGATTGAAGGAACTGAGATGCTAATAAAGATTAAAAGGGTTAAATATGTTTAGCCTGAATAAATGGAGAAAGGCAACATAGTTGTCTACAAGTATCTGAAGTGTGACATTTCCAATACAAAAGAAGAATTTGTTTAAGGTGACACACAGTAAGTGGGATGAAATTTAGAAGTAGAAAACGTTGGCTGTGGGGTCCAAGTTTTCCCCTCAGGCCTGGTCTATACCTAAAACTTAGGCTGACCTAGCTACATTGCTCAGGACTGTGAAAAATGGAACACCTTATGCGATGAGGGTAGGTCCACCTAAGTAGACTAAGGTGGTCTAAGTAGGTCCGCTGTAGATGCAGTTAGGTCAGTGGAAGAATTCTTAAATTGACCTAGCTATTGCCTCTTGGGGGATGGATTTATGCTGGAAAGAAGAACGTAGCGCTATGTGAGGCTCAAATTTTGGTATAGCTGTGCCTCAAAAAGCTGCCTTGTTACCAGGGCAATTTACCACCTCCAGGAGTCACTTGAAAGGGTATTGTTGTGGTAACCACTGCTTGATGAGGCCACAATAGGATTGTAGCAGTAAAACTCGGGCTGCAGGGGTTTGCACGGGGCTGGAATGGAGCCTGTGCCTCCCTGGCACCCTCTTTCATGGGATATGCCCCATGTGTGTGCGCAAGGAGCCACCGCCTGTGGCAGCTCCAGTTCCTGGGTCTGCCTGCTGCTGTTGCTTCGCTAAAAATAAGATAAGCTTTTAATAGTTAAGTATACATTGGGCAAGGGTTGAAATCACTATTTTGTGATTTGTGCCTCACCTGTCAAAGTCACAAGCTGTCACTGCCCCAACCTCACCGTTGCTCCTTCTGGGATTCTTTACCCCCTCTCCCAGGACTGGGGGGCTGAAGTGGGATTCTTTCCCCCCCATCCAGGCTTGCGGGAGGGCAGCTCCAGGGTTTCTTCACCCCTATCTGCCCCTTCACAGACCTGATGTTGCAGGGAGGGAGGAGCAAAGGAACTGTCCCTTGCTTCACTTGCTCAGGGGAGGGGAAGAGAGCAGAGCCCCCCTGAGCTGCCAGGTTCTTTCTGCGCTTCCTTCTCCCCTCCTGTGAGAATGGCTTTGGGCTGCTGAGGAGAGGGAAAGCAAGAGCTCTTCCTGCCACTGCTCTGGTTGGTTGCTTTCCCCCAGGAGTTGGGCAAGTGGGGGAGGCAGCCTATTGGAGTGATTTTTTTCTCCCCCAGCCAGGGTTCAGATTGGTTAGTGGGCTGGTGCTTCTTGCGTCATCACCAGCCTGGCTCCAGAGCCAGCCAAAATCCCATCACTGCAAAAACACTGTGAGATCTGATCATGCTGCAATTCTTGCAACTCTCTCTGCTCCTCCTTGGTGCTAGCTGGAGGATTATTGAGAGTACAGGTGAAACGGTTTCCCTGCTCTGCTTCTGTGCATGGGGCCACAGCAGCCCCTGGTAGTTGGAAGGAGCAATTGCAGGGAAAGTCCTGCTCAGCCCCTCTAGCCCTAAGGTTGCCAACTTTCTATTTGCAGAAAACTGAACATCCTTGCCCCACCCCTTTTATGATGCCAGGCCCCCACTCACTCCATCCCCCTCCCTCCATTGCTCACTCTCCTCCACCCTCACTCACTTGCTCATTTTCACCGGACTGGGGCAGAGAGTTGTGGTGTGGGCAGGGGGGTCGTGGTGTGTGCTGTGGGCTGTGACCTAGATGAAGGGTTTGGGGTGCAGGAGAGGGCTCTGGGCTGGGGCAGGGGGTTGGGGTATGGAAGGACGTATGGGCTCTGGGCTGGGGGTGTGGAAGGGCGATCCGGGATGGGGTAGAGGGTTGGGGTGTGGGGAGGTGGGGGTGAGGGCTTTGGCTGCAGGTACAGGCTCTGGGGTGGGGCCAGAGATGAGAGGTTTGGGGTGCAGGAGAGGGCTCCGGGCTGGGGCAGGACATGGGGTGTGGGAGGAGGTGATGGCTCCAGCTGGGGTTGCAGGCTCTGGGGTGGGGCCGGAGATGAGGCGTTCAGGGTATGGCAGGGGGTTGCGGGCAGGGCATTGGAGTGCGGGAGGGAGTGAGGGCTCTGGCTGGAGGTGTGGTCCCTGGGGTGGCGCCAGAGATGAGGGGTTTGGGGTGCAGGAGAGGGCTCCAGGCTGGGGCAGGGGGTTGAGGTGCGGAGGGGTGAGGGCTCCAGCTAGGGGTGCGGGGTGTGGCTGGGGTTTGGGGTGCAGGAGGGGATTCTGGGCTGTGGTAGGGGGTTGGGGTGCAGGAAGGGGTATGGGCTCTGGGCAGCACTTACCTCAGGTGGTTCCCAGGAAGCTGCCGGCATCTCCCTCCGGCTCCTAAGCAGACACGTGACCATGTGGCCCTGCACACTGCCAAACGCCTGCAGGCACCGCCCCCTCAGCTCCCATTGGCTGTGGTTCCTGGCCAAATTGGAGCAGCGGCAGTCCACAGAGCCCCAGTGGCCGTCCCTCCGCCTAGGACCCAGAGGGAGATGCTGGTAGATTCCTGGGAATTGCGCAAAGTCAGGTAGGGAGCCTGCCTGTGCTGCCGATCGGACTTCTAACGGCCCGGTCAGTGGTGCTGACCGGAGACACCAGGGTCCCTTTCTGACCAGGCTTTCAGGTCGAAAACTGGACACCTGGCCACCTTATCTAGCCCCAGGGATGGAACTAGGGTTGCCAACTTCTTAATCACTCAGAACTGAACACCCTTACCCTGCCCCTGCCCCGTCCCTTCTCTGAGGTCCCGCCCCCACTCACTCCCCCCCCATCGGTCGCTTGCTCCCCTGCACCCTCACATATTTTCACTGGGCGGGGGCAAGCAGTTGGGGTGCGGAAGGGGGTGCAGGCTCTGGGGTGGGGCCAGAAATGAGGGGTTTGGGGTGCAGGAAGGGGCTCAGGGCTGGGGTAGGTGTTTGGGGTGTGGGAGGGAGTGCTAGGTGTGGGCTCTGTGAGGGAGTTAGGGTGCTGGAGGGGGCTCCAACATGGGGCAGTGAGTTGGGGTGTGGGAGGGAGTTTGGGGTGCGGGCTCCAGCCAGTGGCACTTACCTCAGGGGGCTCCTGGTCAGTGGCGTAGCGGAGCTAAGGCAGTTTCCCTGCCTGCCATGGCTCTGTGCAGCTCCCGAAATGGCGGCATGTCCCCTCTCTGGCTCCCTAAGCAGAGGTGTGGCCAGGAGACTCAGCGTACTGCCCCTATCCACAGGCACTGCCCTCGCAGCTCAGGGCTGGGGCAGTGCGCAGAGCTCCCTGATCACCCCTGTGCCTACGGGCTGGAGGGACATGCCAGCCACATCTGGGAGCCGCATGGAGCCAGGGCAGTCAGGGAGCCTGCCTTAGCCCCCCTGCACCGCCAACCAGACTTTTAATGGCCCGGTCATCAGTGTGGACTGGAACCGCCAGGGTCCGTTTTCAATTGGGTATTCTGCTCAAAAACTGGACACCTGGCAACCCTAGATGGAAGCTGCCCACAAATGAGATCTTCAGGGAATTTATCTGTCAAACTCCAAGTCTCTACTGAGCATGTGCAAACTGAGATTTCCAGAGACTTTTAACATGGCCAGACCTGGCCTTGATTTTTCACAGGAATGACAAAATTCACATCCCTGACACAAAGGTGGCTCCTCTGTTAAGTCTCTGCTCGAAAGCATAGAGGTGCTAGAACTTCTCAACTAAATGGTTGTAAAAATTTAACATGGGCAAAGCAAATTTAAATGTCTCTCTCTGATCTTGTTCTTTGAAATAGGTGAACCATTTTAGCTGAAACTTTCATAAAAAAAAAAACAAAAACAAAATTCAGTCTTAGGCAGACACTGGGCATGGAAAATTTGGCCCTGACAAATTACTTATAAGCAACCAAAAACTAGATCTTATAATGGGAAGTGTTAGTTAAGGTTCCCTATAGGTAAGGCTGTGAGTCTGTCACGGATTCTGTGACTTTCCAGGACCTTCGAGACTTCTGCAGCAGCTATTGCATCTGGCCCGGGGGCTGCTGGAGCAGTTCGGGCAGCCCCTGGGCCAGCCGCACTGGCTGCTGCTGGGGCAGTCTCGGGCCACCATGCCTTCCCCCCACAGCAGCATCAGGGGTCTTGGGCCGTGCGCTGCCCCCCCACCCTTACCGCACCATCAGCGGGGGTCCCAGGCCACAAGCCACCCCCCCCCCACCCTAGAGCACCCACAGAGCCCCCAGGCCGCCCTACCCTAGAACACTCAAGTTTTAGTCAGGGATAAATAGTATAAGTCATGAACAGGTCACGGCTGTGAATTTTTGTTTACTGTCCGTGACCTGTCCATAGCTTTTACTAAAAATACCTGTGACTAAAATGTAGCCTTATCTATAGGTATTGTTACCAGCTCCACCCATAATCATAGAATCATAGCATTGTTACCAGCTCCACTCATAATATCAGCTGTCTTCATCTGTCCCACAATCCAGACAACATTAGTTGGCTGACTTCTTGAGGATGCCACAGCAGAAGTGGATCTTGAGGAAAGAGGTGTCCTAATGGATTAAAACTGGTCTGGATAAAGCACTGGAGAATTATTATTTATCATTAAAAGAGAGCCATGAGTTCACAATACACTTGACAGGCAGGAAAAAAAGAAGTGTGCACTTACTTCTCCCCTTCTGACAGGCACTGGCACCTGGGTTTTATCATATGGTGGTGGTTGCAATGCAGTGGACCCAATGTCATCTTTTAATTTTGCTAAACCCACCTTTTTCCATTTCTGTCCCCATTCTTCAGGCACAGGGTAGCTATCTGAAGCCTGCTGTTGACCACAAATATATATAACAAGGGATGGCACATCTTTTTTTTTGTAGGTTTTTTACAACTGTTTCCAGTGTTTTATTCTGTTTCTGTGCTTGCTGTCTCTGGACTGCTTGCTGCCTGCAAGGAGAGTGGGAGCATTCCAGGGCTCTGTGGCTTCTCCTGCTTCTTTTAACTTTTTATTTGTTTCTGTTACTTGCCCCGCCAGCTTTGTGGCTTGTTGTCTTAACCATTTAACAGCCATGGTTATAGTTTGCAACAGTCTACATTTCAAGGCTACAGTCTCTGCCCTAGCATTACAGATTTCATTCCATGTTTTTCCCCACTATATTTTTAAAATGCATATGGAACTCTTTTACTAGCAACCCAGCATGTCCATACCTTTATAAAACTCTGTGGGGATTTGCAGGGAGGGGATAAGGGAGTTCCCTAGGTGTGGTTTTCTGTCATGTTAGATTGCGATTCCTACAGAGGACAGCTCGCTTACTTACCAGATCAGCGGTCGTGGGTCACCAATGTGGTTAGATGTTTGTCTGCGTGTGTTCCCTCTGTATGCCGTCCCAGCTCTGCGCAGGTAGCTGGCACAGCAGACCTCCAATGAAGCGCCCAATGACCACAAGATCTGTTAAGGTATGAAGGCACTCAGACAGGTTTATTGTCAACGAGGCACGGTATTAGTATTCCACAGACTACTAATACATATATGCCCATAACAATGGACCAGCTCAGTGAATGGCGGGACTTTCCGTTCCTCCCTAGGCTAGACAGAAACACTCCTTCTGAGATACCTCTTTATACATAGATACAAACAAGTTACATATGGCCCCTCTGATGTATCTGGGTGCCACCCTCTGACGTATTTGGGTGCTACCCATTGTCTTGTACCTGTTGGTTCGATCAAAACATCTCTATTCATCACGCTGTCGTCCTGACCTTCTCTCTAGGATGTGTCAGCGTGTTCCTGTTATCTTTGGGGAATGTGCTGGTATGGGGGTGTTCTGGTACCATCCTTCTGGAGTGTGTTTGCGTATTTATTCTTGTACCCCATGCTACTTAGGAATGTGTATTTCTGCTATATCAGCCCCGTTCTTGCCAGATTCTGTGAGCGGATCCTGCCTCTTGCTCACAACTTACCTTTGCTTTATAGCAGCAAAGCTGTGACCATTAATCAGGCCTCAGGCTTCTGATACAAGGCCTTATGTTTCAGGCTCTCTTCCTACTACAGCAGTCAAAAGCTATCCCAAAGAAAATACAACCTGACAACAGATGTGGTAGGAGAGCAGAGGGATATAGCTTTCAGGGTATAGTTACCCTCCTTGAATGAGAGGTACAACTTACAAAACAGACAGGCAGGCGAGTGTCCAACAGTAACGGCTTATGCCCAAATAGAACCAGACAGCATCTGAGATGAGCATTTCAGGAGGTACACAGCTGAATTATGCAGGTTATATATGGTCAATGGGGAATGTAGATAACCTATATCAGCAAAAAGAAAAGGAGTACTTGTGGCACCTTAGAGACTAACCAATTTATTTGAGCATGAGCTTTCGTGAGCTACAGCTCACTTCATCAGATGTTATACCGTGGAAACTGCAGCAGACTTTATATACCCACAGAGAATATGAAACAATACCTCCTCCCACCCCACTGTCCTGCTGGTAATAGCTTATCTAAAGTGATCAACAGGTGGGCCATTTCAAGCACAAATCCAGGTTTTCTCACCCTCCACCCCCCCACACAAATTCACTCTCCTGCTGGTGCTAGTGAGCTGTAGCTCATGAAAGCTCATGCTCAAATAAATTGGTTAGTCTCTAAGGTGCCACAAGTACTCCTTTTCTTTTAGTGATCCTTGTGGCTCCCATGTGGCCAAGGCAGTTTTGGTTCACCGTCATATTTCCAGCTGACAACAAGCTTATGCATTTACATTCCATTACTGTCTGAGCTCTTGAGTTGGAAAGAGGTGCAGTCCTCCATCCCAATCCAACATCTCGCCACCTGGCAGCATAGTATTTGATGGACGACTAACTTAGATAGATCATGCTGTGCTGCTTTATAGTCAATCCTTAGCAACAGCAGAAAAGATTTTATGAGGAAATGGTACACAGCAAAATCGAAGAGATTTTCTGTATGATGTTAACAACAACTATCTCTGGATGGTTCTGAGACCCCACTTCTCTTGGATTATCTCCTTTCCCTGCAAACATCAATATTATCACTAAACTCCTTTAAGAATACACCCGGCAGCTATCAGCCAGCCACAGTGAAATTCTTGAAAGGCCTTGTCAGAGACTTTCGTCCAGTGCTGAAACCAACCTTGGCTGAAATCTAGTCCTATCTGCATTAACGAATCCTCCCTTTTGAGTCATTAGCTTCATGTTCATTCAGTTATGTAGCCATGAAAGCTGCTTTTCTTGTTGCCATCACCTCAGGAAAGTGGGAAAGCTGGAAGCTCTTATGGCAGACCCATCTATACAGATAAAGTTTCTTTGCTATTACATCTTAAATGCATTCTAAAAGTGGTCTCACAGTTCCACCTTAACCAGGTCATCCACTTACCTGTCTTCTACCCAAAGCCAAACACCAGCCAGGAGGAAATAAATCTCTGCTCTCTCTGGATATCTGGTGAGTGTTGACTTCCTACTTATAGGAAACAAAACCATTTAGGAAATCTAAACTTCTTGTCTCCTTAGCCTCTTCTCTCATACATTCAGCAATCTCCTCACACAGACTTTACAAATGGATTTTGTGCTGTAGCCTACTTTGTTACAAATTGACTGAGATCCCTGCTCCACATGGTGTTAAGGCACACTCCAACTAGGGCCCAGGCAGCCTCTGTAGTTTCCCTAAAAGATGTACCTTTTCTTGAGATGTGTAACAGTAAGGTAGGGCTCAGTACACACCTTTTGCAAGACATTGCACCTCAGTACGGGCTTTGATTGAGGACACCTCCTGCAACAGAGTAGTCCCTTCATCACTGGTACAGCAGGGTTCTTAGCACCCACCTCCTCAGTGAACACTGCTTGTGAGTCATGGAATACACATGGAGATGTATGGTCCCTAAGAGCTCCAATTACTGTACAAAGTAAGTAATCTTTCTTTCCAATGGTAAGCTAGCATGCATGTCGACTTGATTGTTCTCTCAGTAATGGTTTTGTCCCAAAACAAAATGTACTATGAAATGCTCTGTGAAAGCTGGCTGGTCACTGGTAACCTGTCACTGTCTCTTGAAAGAGAGAGAGAAAATTGCAGGTGCTGGGCTAAAAGTCAGATCCACTGGGATGATCACAGTGAACTGCAGGGTTTTCTCCCCACATACTTCAGCAGATTACTGACCAAACTCTTAGATCAGGACCTCTTCTCCAGTCCAACACTGTTTCCTTTGTCCTTCAGGTGCCATGAGGACAGAGAGAAAGAGAGGGGTGTCTTGGAGGTATTTCCCCTTTTTATAGTCCTCTTCCCCCTTTAAGAAGCATTTTCAGCTGGGAGCAAGGCAACATGCAGTCTGTATGGATGGGACTTCCTATTTCTTTTCCAAAATGTAGATTTTTCGCCCATGCCCCTTTTCCTGCCGAAGAATAACCACTTAGCAGGTAATGGCCCATTGGCCTTATTTACACCTGGCTGATGCATCAGCTTTCTCTTTGACTCAGAGGAACTGGTTTGGCCACTCCCCAGACTTGGAACATGTGTTAGTAAAACCATTTTAAAAAAATCCTATATGCTGTTAACTCTATTGAGCAAACTTAGTACAGAGGTAGCTTTGAGACAATGTGCTGGGATGAGGTGGATTCCAGCTGAAGGACTGAGGAGACTTGAGACTGCAGAGAGAATAGTAGTTTTCATAAAAAAAACTCTGATGCATAGGTGTCTGAGAGGTTGTCACCCCTGGGGTGCAGCCTGGGAGCTGTGGGAACTGCTGGGCCCCTCTAACCACTCAGTTGGGTTGGCCCTGTTTACACTGCTTGGAGACACAGCCAGCCTAACCCAGGCCCTGTTATCACCCAACCTGACAGCAGATGGCACCACACACTGAAACTGAGCTACCTGAAAGAGCAGTTTCACCCAAGCCACTCAAATACATGCAGCAGACAGCAGCCAATTTCCCAGCTTTCCAGACTCACCCCCCCCCCCCGCCACCACTGGAGCATAAACCCAAAATTATACCATCTTGCACTGCACAGGGAACTATACAGGGTAAACTGATAACATTCGCCTCTTCCCTCAATATGGAAAGGAATATGCAACAACCTTTGCCACTGAGCAATGATTCCCACACACTGCACTCCAACTCACTGGTTTAGCTAAAGCAAAAAAGTTTATTAACCACAAAAGATAGATTTTAAGTGATTACAAGTGATAGCAAACAGATCAAAGCAGATTACCTAGCAAATAAACAAAAAACACAAACTAAGCTTAATATACTAAATAGATTGGGTATGAATAGCAGATTCTCACCCTAAGAGATGATACAAGCAGGCTGCAGATTCTAAAGGGGCAAGTTGCACTTGCTTTAAAGGTTGGAATCCCCAGGTGTTTGATTCACAGGCTAGAAATCCCTTTAGCCTGGGTCCAGAACTTCCCCCAGTTCAGTCTTTGATCCTCAGGTGTTTCCAGGAGTCTTCTTGTGTGGGGCATGAAGAACTTCAGATGATGTCACTCCCTGCCTTATATAGCTTTTGCATCGGGAACCCTTTGTTTCAAAGCTTGGTTCCTAAACCAGTCTGTGGAAAAATACTGACATCCCAAGATGGAGTCCAGCATCATGTGGTCTGATCACATGTCCTTGCAGAGTCATAGCAGCCATTACTCACAGGCTGTTTGGAGTGTTCTCAGGAAGGCTCTTCCCCAGGTGAGAGATAAGCTTCTCTCCTAAGGCCTATTGCTTTTTTCCTAATGGGCCATTGTCCTGAATAGGTCCTTTTCCACCCACTATCTAGACTAAAAGCATCTTTTCTAGAGGGCATAACCTAGGTGTAACTACATTTGGAATACAGATACATAGTCAATATTCATAATTTCAGATACCAAAATGATACATGCATGCAAATAGGATAATCATATTCAGCAAATCATAGCCTTTTCAATGGTTTCAGAGTAGCAGCCATGTTAGTCTGTATTCGCAAAAAGAAAAGGAGTCCTTGTGGCACCTTAGAGACTAACAAATTTATTTGAGCATAAGCTTTCATGAGCTACAGCTCACTTCATCGGATGCCTCTAAGGTGCCACAAGTACTTCTTTTCTTTCTCCTAGCCTTTTCAATGACGCATCACATGACTTTCATAAAATACATCATAATTATGCTATGATCATACCATAATATCACTATGAAGAATATGGGATGCAGTGTCACAGTCTCCACCCAACAGTTAAAGCTGAAGTCACTTCAGCTGGGCCAAGTGGTAGGAGCAGCTTAAACCTTCCAGAATCTGTGAACTCCACCACCCCATGCTAACAAACTAAGGGCATGTCTACACTGGCAAAGTTACAGCGCCGGGAGTTACAGCGCCACTCAGAAAGCACTGAAGGAAAACTGCTGTTATGTGTTCATATGTCAGCTGCCTACGCAATAGCGTGTTCATACTTGTGGCACTTGCAGTGGAATTTGGAGCATTGCACTCTGGGGCGCTATCCCACAGAGCATTTCTTCCTCTTCTGCTGCTAAGGGTTGTGGGAAGACAGAGGGCGTCGCGGGGCATCCTGGGTCCTGTCCCAATGCCCTGTGATGTATTGCTTCGCATCCCAGCAATCCCTGTGCTTCTGTCCAAATTTGGCGCCATCTTTCAATGATTTGTGTACTGCGCACCTTGCCTTTTCGGGCTGCAGGAATGGATCCCGAACTGTTGATCAGTATGCTGCTCGCTCTGACCAATATGTCATGAATGGCAGTGGAATTATTCCTTAAACTACAAAAGCAAGAGGAGTACAACATTAATCTCGCCACTCGTACTAGCTACAACACGAGATTACTTGTGGCATTCACGGAGGTGCTGACCACAGTGGAACGCCGCTTCTGGGCTCGGGAAACAAGCACTGAGTGGTGGGATCACATCGTGATGCATGTCTGGGATGACAAGCAGTGGCTGCAGAACTTTCAGATGAGGAAAGCCGCATTCATGGGACTGTGTGATGAGCTCACCCCAGCCCTGTGACGCAAGAACATGAGAATGAGAGCTGCCCTGCCATTGGAGAAGTGTGTGGCAATTGCACTGTGGAAGCTGGCTACTCCAGACTGCTACCGATCGGTTGCTAACCAGTTTGGAGTGGGAATGTCGACCGTTGGACTCGTTTTGACAGAAGTGTGCAGGGCCATTAATTGCATCCTGCTCCAAAAGACCGTGACTCTGGGCAACGTGTGTGACATTGTGGATGGCTTTGCACAAATGGGCTTCCCTAGCTGCAGAGGGGCGATACATGGCACGCATATTCCAATTCTGCAACCAGATCACCTAGCCACCAAGTGCATTAATCGGAAAGGGTATTTCTCAATGGTTCTCCAGCCGCTTGTGGATCATCGTGGACATTTCACAGACATTAATGCAGGCTGGTCTGGAAAGGTGCCTGACGCACACATCTTTCAGAACGCTGGCCTGTTCAGGAAGCTGCAGGCAGGGACTTTTTTCCCGGACCAGAAGATCACCATAGGGGAAGTTGAAATGCTCATTGTGATCCTGGGAGACCCTGACTACCCCTTAATGCCGTGGCTTATGAAGCCATACACGGGGCACCTTAGCAGCAGCAAGGAGCGGTTCAACAACAGGCTGAGCACGTGCAGAATGACTGTGGAGTGTGCTTTTGGCCATATAAAGACCTGTTGGCACTGCCTCTGCCTCTATGGGAAGTTGGACCTGGCCAATGACAATATTCCTATGCTTATAGCCGCGTGCTTTAAGCTCCATAATATTTGTGAAGGTAAGGGTGAAAGCTTCACTCAGGACTGGACCACAGAGGCTCAGTGCCTGGAGGCTGAATTTGAACAGCCAGAGACCAGGGCTATTAGAGGGGGATCAGGGATGCCTTGAGGCAGCAATTTGAAGCTGAAAGCCACTAATAGTTGTTGCTATGCTTGGGAGTGCAGTGGTTGTAATGCTAGGAGGTGACTGGTGAAGACGATACAATATGAAGGTTTAACATAATTGTCTGTTGCTTTGCAGGACTCTGTTTGCTTTCAATTAATAGAATAAAGATTGCTTTCAAACCAACACAATTCTTTTATTGAAAAACAACAACCGGAGGAGAGAGTCAAACAAAAAACCCATCAGCAGTGAGGGGGTTGGGGGGAAGGGAAGGTCCCAGGAGGAGGTGGGGTCCCAGGACGGCTAAAGATTTGTGTATGTCCAGGGATCATATCCAGACTTCTCCTTTGGAGTACAGTACAATGGGTACTGTACTTCAGCAGGGCCAAACTGGTGAGTAGCCGCAGGGGCACGATAAATCACTCTTCCCAGACTCTGCTGTACACTGGGCACGTGGCTCTTAGGGAGGGCCAGCACTGTAGGGGGGGCCTGATAATCATTCCTGTCCCCACACTTTCCACAGGATGTGATCATTATGGAAAATATCTTGCTGCTGAAAGTGAGCAGAGAATCAAGGGAGGGTCTTCTCCAAGACTGCAGCTTCTACTCTGGCCCCTATGCGGCTCGCTGCGTGCAGCAGTGGTCCCCCCTCCCCATGACGGCACAGTGGCATGGGAAAGTTACTGATAATGGGGCAAGAAACAAAGCAGCTCTGCCAAAGAACCTGCGGCAGCGGATTGCCCAGTAGCTCCATGAGAATTTCCTGGAGATCTCTGAGGCAGATTCCCAAGAAGTGAGGGAGTCAATCAACAGCCTGTTCTGCCACTCAAACTAGGCATGTGGTGGACACACAAGCCTGTTTTCTGCAACCCTCCTATCCCCAACAACTTGCTTCAGTGATTCCCAAAATCAAATCCACTTACCAGGGGCCTCCTCTCCTGTTTGCGCTTCGCCAACATCTGACAGCTGTGACTGGCTAGCTTCCTCTGTGGTAGAAAAGAGCTCCTGGCTGCATGCATCTCTGACCTCCAAGTCATCCTCTGCCTCTGGGTCCCCCTCCCTCTCCACATCCTCATTCAAGATTTCTTCCTCCTGGCTTGATCCTCTCCCAACTGGCACGCGAGCCACTGAAGTATCAACAGAGGTCTTTGCAATGGAGGTGGGGTCACCGCTGATTATCTTTGTAGAATCGGCAGCTCATGAGTGCAGCACTGGAGGGGCAGTTTGCCTCCCGCACCTTGTGGAAAGCATTCCGCAGCTCCTTCACTTTGACTTTGCACTGCAGTGTGTCCTGGTCATGGCCCCTTTCTGTCATGCATCGTGAAATCTGTCCATAGGTATCATAATTCCTACGGCTGGAGTGCAGCACGGACTGGACAGCCTCCTCTCCCCAAATGCTGACAAGGTCTAGCAGCTCAGCATTGCTCCAAGAGGGGGATTGCCTACTGCATGGAGGAGGCATGGCCACCTGGAAAGATGCGCTGAGACTACTGCATGCATCACCAAGCAAACAGGAAGGGGACTTTCAAAATTCCCAAAGAATTTAAGGCATGGGGATGACAGTTGGTCACCTGACGGCAGGGCAGTAGAGTTCAAACCAATGACCAGAGAGGCGAGAACAGGTATTGTGGGACATCTCCCAGAGGCATAGGCCCCGACTTCCCCTCTTTCCCGTGGATGCTGGACCCCCACTCTGCCCTGGCCCCGCCCCCACTCCACCCGTTCCATGAGGCCCTGCCCCTACCCCGCCTCTTCCCACCCTTGCCCCACCCCCATTCCAACCCCTTTCCCAAAGTCCCCGCTCCAATGTTGCCCCCTCCCTGTCCCTATTCCAACTCCTTCCCCAAATCCCCACCCCAGCCCCGCTTCCTCCCCTGAGCGTGCCACATTCCCACACTTCCCCGCCCTTCCCGGAGCATGCTAACGCTGCCAAACAGCTGTTTGGCAGTGGCTGGGTGAGAAGCACTGGGAGGTAGGTGGAGTGGAGATGTGGCACGCTCAGGGGAGGAGAGGGTGGAGAAGGTGGGGTGGGGGGGTGTAAGGGGAGCTTGGCTGCCAGTGTGTGCAGAGCATCCACTAATTTTTCCCTGTGGATGCTCCAGCCCCAGAGCACCCACAGAGTCGGTACCTATGCCCAGAGGCCAATTGCAGTGCTGTAATCGACCAGTGGCTACACGGGCACTGCAGTGCTGTAGCCCTGGCACAGAAAGATGTACATCTCTCATTGGAGTGGTTTTTTTACAAGTGCTGCAACTGCGCAGTTTCTGTGCACTTAGTGGCTTGGCAGTGTGTATACCTTGGGAGTTACAGCACAGAAAGCTGCTTTACTGCGCAGAAACTTGCCAGTGAAGATAGGGCCTGAGAGTGGGGACCTGGGGAAGAAGGAAGTGGCCAGAAGGCACCAGCTAGTCAGTTGCCAGTAGAGGACTGAGCTTGGGTCTCTTGTTAAGATATACTGGAGGTTGGAATCCTTACCTACTAGATATTAATTTATTAATTGCAGTCTTTTGCAAATGTATTCTTTTGTTCCCCCTCACTTTTTCTTTTTAATAAAGTTGTCTTTGTTTTAAACCCCTGGACTTGCTGCTTGGGAGTGGGGAAGTATTGCCCATCAAGGGTATCTGGGGGTTGGATAGTTTCCCATGTGTTTGGATGGGCGTAGGGAGCTGTATGAGTGTGGGGGAGCTGTGCAATGGGAGGTTGGGGAGACCATGGTTGGGCTTGGGGTGGTGTGGGGGGGGCAGCACAGTTGAGTGTGAGAGTGTGGGGGGGTCTGGCATGGCTTAGGCTGTGTGTATGTGTGAGGGGACCAGTGCAGCTGGGAAGGGGGGTGGTGTGGCTGGGTTTGCGAGGGAGGCTGTTTGTGGGAGTGGTGGGCTGTGTGTGTAGGGGTGGCACAACTGAGCAGAGGGGATGAGTGTATGGGGGTGGTGTGAGACTGGAGGGTGGTGCAGGTAGCCTAGGAGATTTTGGAGGGAAGGTGCAGCTGGCCTGAGGGGGCTGCTGAATGTGTGTGGTGTCCTTGCATGACTCGGGGTGCTTCGTGTGTGGGGCCTAGCTTGACTAGGGGGGCTGTGTATGGAGGTTTGGTGCAGCTGTGGGAGGCTGTGGGGGGAATGGTTGGGCTAGGGGAGCTGTGCATGTGCGGGGCTAAGGGACTATGAGGGGCTAGCACAACTGGGCGGAGTGGCTTGCATGTGGGGGAGTGGTGTGGTTGGGCTGATGGGTCTAGGGGGATGGGAGGGCACATCCAGACTGGGGGGTATGTGTGGGAGCGTGGCATGGCTGAGTGTGTATGGGAAGTGGGATCCAGCATGGCTGGGCTGGGAGGCTGTGTGTGTGTGAGAGGAGCTGTGGAGGGGAGTGGTGTGGTTGCGCTGAGGGGGCTGTTTGTGTGTGGGCAGGGATGGCGTGGCTGTGCAGGGGGCTGCATGTATGTGGGGGTAGCATGGCTGAGTGTGTGGAGGTTGGGGAGACCAGCACAGCTGGGGGGGCTGTGTATGGGGGCAGGAGGTGGTGAGGCTGCGTGTGTGGGAGATGGCAGCATGTCTGGGCTGTGAGCGTGTGTATGGGTGGCTGGGGTGGGTGCAGGGGATTGTGTTTAGGGGGGGTGGCAGGACTGGGCTTGGTGAAGGGGGTTGCGTGAGGGGGGACAGTACAGCTGGCCAGGGGTGGTTATGTGCAGGGGTAGGCAGTGTGGCTGAGGGAGGCTGTGTTTGGGGGCAGAGAGTGTGGCTGGGTGGGGCCTGTAGGGGCAACATAGCTGGACGGGGGGCGAGGGGGGACCTGTGCATCTGCAGGGGAGCACAGCTAAAGGTATATGTGGGGAGAGGGACCCACCGTGGCTGGGGGCTGCGTACAGGAGCTGTGTTTGTGCAGGCAGTAGCAAAGCTAGGTGGGGAGACAATGGGGGACTGTGGGAGGCAGAGGTGCGGTGGGGATGGATGCGTGTCTGTCTGGTGCTACCTATGTTGCGAAGGGGGTCAACGGTGCAGCTGTGCAAGGGTTGGGGGGTCAGAAGGGGACTGGGCTGGGGGGCTGTGTATGTGTGTGGTGCTACTTATGCCGTGCAGGGGGCTGTGAGTGGGGGGGTCTGTTGGCACCGTTGGCATGCCTGGGTGGAGGGCAGTGGGGATGGTGCAGCTGGGAGACAGTGCAGGGGTCCCTGTGTGGGGTGGGGCTGTGGGAGGGAGGAGCTTGACAGGGGAAGGTGGCACAGATGGGGACGCTACAGGAGGCAGCAGCATGGCTAGGTAGGGGCTGTGGGACTTTGCGTGGGGAAGAGGGTTGGCGGGCCTGAGGGGTGGCACAGCTGGGGGCGAAGGGGCGGCAGAGGGATGGGGCGGGGGCAGTGCCGCGGCTGTTCGGAGGCGGTGGGGGTGAGACAGCACGGCTGGTTGGTCTGAGGCTGAATGGGCGTGGGGGGGGCAGCACGGCCGGGTGCTTGTCTGGGGCTGAATGGGCGTGTGGGGGGGCAGCACGGCCGGGTGCTGATCTGAGGCTGAATGGGCGTGGGGGGGGGGGCAGCACGGCCGGGTGCTGGTCTGGGACTGAACGGGCGTGGGAGGGCAGCACGGCTCTGCGTTGGTTTGGGGCTGAATGGGCGTGGGGGGGGGGGCAGCACGGCTGGGGGCTGGTCTGGGGCTGAATGGGCGTGGGGGGGGGCAGCACGGCCGGGTGCTTGTCTGGGGCTGAATGGGCGTGTGGGGGGGCAGCACGGCCGGGTGCTGATCTGAGGCTGAATGGGCGTGGGGGGGGGGGGCAGCACGGCCGCGTGCTGGTCTGGGACTGAACGGGCGTGGGAGGGCAGCACGGCTCTGCGTTGGTTTGGGGCTGAATGGGCGTGGGGGGGGGGCAGCACGGCTGGGGGCTGGTCTGGGGCTGAATGGGCGTGGGGGGGCAGCACAGCTCTGCGTTGGTTTGGGGCTGAATGGGCGTGGGGGGCAGCACGGCTGGGGGCTGGTCTGGGGCTGAATGGGCGTGGGGGCCAGCACGGCTGTCGGGGGAGTGCGGGGGGGCTCGGCTGGCAGGGAATCTGCGGGGCAGCGCGCGCTGCCGACCTGGTGCTGCCCGCTCCGGCGGGGGAGGCAGTGGGGGCCGCGGCGGGCGAGGGGGGCAGGGGCAGGCGGCGCGGAGGACGGGCGAGGGGGGCAGGCGGCGTGGAGGACGGGCGAGGGGGGCAGGGGCAGGCGGCGCGGAGGACGGGCGAGGGGGGCAGGGGGCGCGGAGGACGGGCGAGGGGGGCAGGGGCAGGGGGCGCGGAGGACGGGCGAGGGGGGCAGGGGCAGGGGGCGAGGGGGGCAGGGGCAGGCGGCGCGGAGGACGGGCGAGGGGGGCAGGCGGCGCGGAGGACGGGCGAGGGGGGCAGGGGCAGGGGGCGCGGAGGACGGGCGAGGGGGGCAGGCGGCGCGGAGGACGGGCGAGGGGGGCAGGGGCAGGCGGCGCGGAGGACGGGCGAGGGGGGCAGGCGGCGCGGAGGACGGGAGAGGGGGGCAGGGGCAGGGGGCGCGGAGGACGGGCGAGGGGGGCAGGGGCAGGGGGCGAGGGGGGCAGGGGCAGGCGGCGCGGAGGACGGGCGAGGGGGGCAGGCGGCGCGGAGGACGGGCGAGGGGGGCAGGGGCAGGGGGCGCGGAGGACGGGCGAGGGGGGCAGGGGCAGGCGGCGTGGAGGACGGGCGAGGGGGGCAGGGACAGGGGGCGCGGAGGACGGGCGGCAGGGGCAGGGGGCGCGGCGCGGAGGACGGGCGCTGGCTGAACGCGCAAGGCGTGGGCCGCCGGGGGCGGGCGGCGCCTCTTTCCGACACACCCAGCGCCGAGACCAGGAAGAGGAACAGCCGCTCCCGCCTCCGCCGCGTCCGCCCAGCCCCGCAGCGACCGAACGGCCCCGCTCGGCCCGGCCCGGCCTGGCCTGGCCTGCAGCACCATGTCCGTCTCGGAGGAAGCGGACGGGCTCGGGATGGCCCGGCCCCACTACGGCTGTGAGTCCCGGGGAGGGCGGTGCCCGCCTTCGCGGCCCGGGGGCTGCCGCTGCTCCGGGGATGGGCCCTGTCTTCGCGCTTGCCGTCCCTGCCCGCGTGTCGCGGGCTCTGAGGGTCCCGTGGGGATGGGGTCGGGGGACGCGGGTTGCGGTCTGCGGCCGGGGCGTGTGGGCTGGGACCGGTCCCCGGGGCCGGGCGGGGCGGGGAGCCTGCCCGCGACGCTGGGGGATGGGGACGGGGACGGTCTGACTGCAGCAGTCACGTCTGACTGCCGCGCAGTCCTCCGCGCCGGCGCCGCCGCCCTCCGCATGGCGAGGGCTCGATGCGCCCGCCTGAGCCCAGCTGGCCCTGGCCGCTGCCTTCGGAGAGTGCCCTGGCACATGGGGCAAGCGAGGAGGTCACGGAGCTGCAGCTGCTCCGTGTCTCACGTAGAATTGGCGCTGGAAAAGGCTTGCTCCGTCGGAACGAGTCTCACTCTTCCCCGAGGCCTGTGCGGGCGTGTTCCTTGCAGAATTTGGTCTTCAGGGCTCTGCCAGGCCAGTTTTATTGACCTTAGCGTTGAGGTTTCTACTGCTTTCTTTGGGAGACTCCCATGGCTACATTGATCTGTCAAGAATCTTTTGCTAATGGTCTGTCTAAATTTACCTTGTCTGAATTCAAACATCTCAATTCATCTTCGCATATTCAAGTTTTCCTCTTCTTCATTTCTTGAACAAAAATATCAGGTTAAGGAGCTGCTTCCTCGTCATTTTGCTGTATTCGTGTTAATGTACTATTTGCTACTTTACATATTCTGTAAAAGACATCTGAAATATTTGCAAAAATATCAGTCTTACAAATATTAGAGAGTCTAGGTGGGTGAGGTAATATCTTTTAATGGACTAACTTCTTTTGGTGAGAGAGACAAGTTTTTGAGCTTACACAGAGCTCTTCTTCAGGTCTGAGAAGTACTCACAGTGTCACAGTGTAGCTGTGACACTGTGAGTACTTCTCAGACCTGAAGATGAGCTCTGTGTAAACTCAAAAGCTTGTCTCTCTCACCAACAGGAGGTAGTCCAATAAAAGACATTACTTTTCCACCTTTTCTCTGTAGTAGCGTACCAACATGGGCACAACAACACTGCAGCCTACAAATATGAATGGCTTGACAAATCCATTTACGCACTTGCAAATAAGAAGCTGGCCCTTGCTAGTGCTATCAGTTTCTGCTGAATTTAAACTTAACTTTAAAAGTCATGACATATTTGTCTCTTAATATTCATGGGAGAATTCTGCGCAAAAAAATAAAAAATTATGCACACAGTATTTAAAAATTCTGCATATTTTGTTTGTCAAAATAATACTATATAAACACACCAGTTTGAATTATTTTGGTAATTTATTTCAAAATACGTGTCAGCAACTAAGTCTGTAACAATACAGACCAAAAAAAATTCAGAATTTTTTTTTCACAAATAGATTCCTTACTAGGCATATTAATACAAAACTTGAGTAATTTATTTAAACTACAGTACAGAAATGTATTTCTGCACTTCTCAGAAGCAGTGTAAAGGCTTGCGGGAGTCAGGGGTAATGGAGGAGCTGAGGGAGAGGGAAGGAGCCTGGGAGTATACCTGGAGGGTTATTGGGTGTGGGTGGGAGAAGTATGGAACAGTTTCTTTTGGGGGGAGGATTGTTAGGGAATTGGGGTGCTTCCCCGTTGCAGACACTGGTTGACTCTGAGCCTTTCCCATTCAGTCAGGCACATCTGCCCCCGCCCCCGTGTGGCCCTGGAGCCCCCTCCCATTCAGCCCCTGGCTCAATGCTGTCACCCCCCGAACTCCTGAGCCTGCACCCCAGTCTGCCCCCCCCCACTAACCCTTCTGAACCGAAGTCTGTGACCCCCCCCCAGCAGCCCTGTGTGCCCCACTATGCCTCCTGACCTGGCTCCACCAGCAGGTTGTTGTAATGAAGGTAGCTGGCTGCTAGCTGTTGCTGCCAGTCAGCCAGCTGTTCTGGCACCACGGCAGCCTCTGGTGGGAGAAAGGCAGAACTACTGCACTTCTTGGGCAGAATGTATTTTTTGCAGAGAAAAAAAATTCTGCACTGGACATGAATTCTGCGTGTATGCAGTTGCTCAGAGTTCTCCTAGGAATAGACTCTTATGTTTGTGATAATAGCTTTTCAAAAGTAACCCATTGCTGTGGTATCTTCCACAGTCTGCAGGCAGACAGCTGTGGTGCTGCCATTGCTGCTTAGTGCTTTCATAAGCATATTCAGTGTGTAACTCCATGCTGGTGATGTTCAGTGTTGCAACATTGAAGTTAGCAGGTTTCATGCTATTTTTCCTCCGACTTTGCTTGGGAAAACTATTGGAAACTAGCAGAGGTAGCCACTTATTTATGATGTAGGAGAGGACTCAAAAATGGAGGCCGAGGTGGAGGTAGAGTAGTAGAGACCTATTGGTAACAGTGAGGGTGCTGGAAGAAGGGGTAGAATAGAGGAGACCCTCTTGAAGCATCCAGGAAGCTGTGGGGCAGTAGTGGCAAGATGGGAAAGGTTCTCCCTGCCAATAACCAGAAGGAGGATGGAGGTGTTTCAAATATATCAGATCTGCTCTAGACAGACTAATATGAAGGAGGAAACCCCTGAATAAGTACAGGGACTAGTAGCCTGCGGGTGTGTACAATATAACTAAACTTGTTTTTTTGTTACAGTGCCCATCTGCATAGTTTTTGGGCACCTCCCCAAAGATAGTAACCACAGTTGCTTTGGGCAGTGTGCTATTTGTGTCCCTTCTTCCTTGGAAACAATTGGTGCTATGTTTCTTTCTGTCTTTCTTTCTTCCCTTCCTTCTCTCCTAATATTCCTCCTCTTCCCCCCTCCCCCTTCTTGCCTTCACATCTTTCCCTCTTTTTTTAGTCATTTTTTTAGTTGCAGCTGTGGGAAAGCTAAGTCAAATATTTTACACGTTGTTCTGAAGGCTGTGAAACTTGTAGTCATTTTTATCTCCTTGGGCATGAGTACCAAAGCCTTGACTCGGTCTTGCTCTGAGGTTTACAGTTTCATAGCTCCTGTGGAACATAACTGTTGGGGGAGTTTATGGTTGTGAAGAGAGACACCTTTCTGAGGTATCTTGGGCTGGTTCCATGGGGGACCTTAAAGATTAGTATTAAGACCTTATATTTGATCCTGTATTCTGTGGAGAGTTGGTGTAATGAGTGGAATACTGGTGTGATGGGTCTTTCAGTGGCTAGCAGGTGGGGAGGTGGGCTTCTCTGTGGGGTGGTGTTCCTGAACTTTGCTGGTGTAGTCTATTCCTTTGCAGTCTCTTGTATCAAACTATGGCAGGTGTTTGATAATTTTTTCATACCCTGTTTAAAATATTTTTCATATCAAAATGAGATAAAACATTTACCTGTTCAAACGCTAAAGGCTTAGAATTGTTCAAAACATCTTTCCTTCTACTAATGTGCTTCAGCAAGCACACTCGCTAGTCCTCAGTGGCGGAGTGAATAGTTTGATTTGATGTAAGGTGTGACTATTATAAAAGGCCAAGGTCCCACTTTACCCCTTAAGCCATAAAAAAAGGAATACTTTTTTACATAATTTGCCTCTGGATCTAACTCCCACAAGAGATCATTGAGGCTAAGATACCCAACCCAGGGCTCATCTCTTGGTTTAAAAAATTTGACATTTATATGGATGAGAACATGTGCAGTTGGTTACATTAAATAAATATAAATTGAAGGGTTATAAAATCTCAGGTTTCAGGGCATAAGCCAGCCTCTGACTGACAGGGGTTAGGAAGAAACTTCCCCTATAGGGAAGTTATTTCAGAACTGCCCACTATGGGTTTTCTTATAATTTCCTTGAAGCATCAGGTACTGCCCTCTGTCAGATGTAGAATACTGGACTAGATGGACCATTGGTCTGATCTAGTATGGAAATTCCTATGTTTTAAAACAAAGCAACTCCCTAACAAAACAAAGAAAGCAAGCTTTAGGTTTCTGGTGTGACAGGCCAGTGATAATTGTAGATTTTCATTTTGAAAAAACAATAAAACTCCATTGACCACTGCAGATTCTCCTTTTTAATATAGCAGAAAATAGGGTTGAGATGTTCAAAGCTTCCATTACAATTAGTGGAAGAGATATAGCTCTATCCCCTGAACTACTCTGAGAATTTAAACATAGGCTTCTACAGCAACAGCAAGATGCAAATGAGATGTCATTTGGTTCCAAGTTCAGCTATAACAGGAACTTTGGGTGCCACTATGTTTCCTTCCCTGCACTGTGAAGAGCAAAAGGATTGTGAGATGGAGGTACTCACCTTTTGCTCTGTGTGATACCTGTTTCTCATTCATGTTCTTTCTGCACCCTCCCCACATGCATAAAACATCTAGTCACCCTTCTATATGCTTCCACTTGCTTCATTTGACACAAGAAGAGCATTCCTTGGTTCCTTCTGCTACAAGAGAACTCCTTTTCCCACTGATGGGATTGTCTCCTTTTTAAATGAATTCATATTACATAAAAAAAATGTTTAAATTCGCAGTCTGAATGAAATGTTAACACTGAAAAGTCAGGAAATTGCAGTGTTAATGCTAAACCTTAGGTCTGCCCCTTCATGCTGTATGCATTGTAATACATTCTTTAATTACATGACTGCATGCTATTATTTTCACAGGACCCATTCATTATTCAATGTATAGTTTAGAATAGTGTTTTTCAAACCGTGGGTCATGACCCTCTACTGGGTCACGGCATATAAGGCGCTGGGTCACCTTGCTCTGGTCATCACTGCTGACTGGGATGTTGAAAGTCCCGTTGGCGGTGCTGCCCAGCTAAGGCAGGCTAGTGCCTACCTTTTCCAATGCCACACTGTGCCCCGGAAGTGGCCAGCTGTGGGTCTGGCTTCTAGGCAGGGGGGCCATGGAACTCTGTGTGCTGCCCCCTCCCTGAGCAGCAGCTCTGCACTCCCATTGGCCGGCAACTGGGGAACGGGGGGAGGGGGTGGTGCCTGTGGGCAAGAGTTGAGCGGAGCCGCTTGCACGCCTCTGCGTAGGAGCCAGACCTGCTGCTGGCCACTTTCGGGGCACGTTGTGGTCTCCGGTGCATCCCAGCTGTGCCACTGACCAGGAGCCATCGGAGTTAAGTCCGCACCCCAACCCCGTGCCCCAATCCTCTGCCCCAGCCCTGAGCCACCCCAAACCTGGAACCGCTTCCTGCACCCCAAACCCCAGCCCCATCCCAGAGCCTGCACCCCCAGCCCAGAGCCCTGACTCCGTCCCGCACCCCAACCTCCTGAGCCTGCCCCCAAACCTGGAGCCCCTCCTGCACCCCAATCCCCTCATCCCCAACCCCAGCCCAGAGCCCTGATCCCCTACCACACCCCAGACCTGAGCCCCCACACAACCCAGAGCCCCTCCTGCACCCCAGAGCCCTGACCCCCTCCCGTACCCCAACTCCCAGCCCCAGCCCAGAGTCCCATCCCACACCCTGAACCCCTCATTCCTGGCCCCACCCCGCAGCCCTCACCCCAACCCTCTGCCTCAGCCGTGAGCACCTCCCAGACCCCTCATCTCCAGCTCTGGGTCGTGGGCATCAACAATTTTCTTCAACTGGGTCCCCAGAAAAAAAGTTTGAAAACCACTCGTTTAGAAGATATGCACTCAATGAGGCAGGGGTTCATAGTGAATGAGAAGATGCTCTTCTAGATTTGTGGCTCATTCTGGGCTTTGTTGTGTTTGAAGTTACCACAGTACAAATCTGGCATAAGTCCATAGAAACTAATGGTCTGATTCTGAATGTTCATGTTTGTATATGAGTAGATTTGTATCCTCTGTACAGTGTATGAGGTAGGGATGTTCTCACTGAACAGCGGAAACAAAAATAAGCTTGCTCAGCTGTCTCACTACTTGCGCACTGAATGAGTTGGGATTCTTAAGAAATACTGCCATGTGATTATGTAGTTTACATACCATATTGCAATGCAGGTTCACAAGGAGACAGTGTTAATGTTGCACAGGCCCCAGACCTGGCCCACAGCTGCTCAGAAATGCATTGCATGGAAAATTGGGCTTAGGTCCCATTTGGACCCTGCCCAGCATGGAGGAAATGTCTGTGTGATTTAGTTATGGAGGTTTAATAAGCCTCTATTAAGCATGTGTAAACTGCACTTTTTCAGAGATTTATAACTTGGCCAAATTTGGGTGGATTTTCACGGGCACAGCAAAAGGATTCCTCTGACAGAGGCCATCTCTGCCTATGTTTCAAATTCCTGCTCCAAAGGATGGGGCCACTAAAGCTTCTCCGTTTTAGTTCGTTTTAATACATCTATTAGTAGATTATTCCAATGCCAAAACATTTAGGATGGAAATGCTTAGGCATCCTTAATGTGATAGCTATTGTTACATGCTCCAGCTACAATAAATTTTAAGAAGAAATATTTTATGTGAATGAGATTTTTTTTTTTTAGGCTGCTATACATGTCTGGCATTAAAATAATCTGTTAATAGATTTTAAGGCCAAAAGGGCCTATTATAGTAATCTTATTCTGACTTCCTGCATAACACAAGATTTAGAACTGCAGACATGGTAATTTCGGAGTAGCAGCCATGTTAGTCTGTATTCGCAAAAAGAAAAGGAGTACTTGTGGCACCTTCCAGACTAACAAATTTATTTGAGCATAAGCTTTCGTGAGTTACAGCTCGCTTCATCGGATGCAACATGGGAATGTAATTTCATGTTATAAATAATGCAGTCTAACAGGACATAATTTGAAGAGGTCTTATTTTATTGAATAGATTGGGGGGGGCAGTGAATGGTTCGTAACATTCATTATACACATGAGATGTATTGCATTAATTTCCTGGGTCAAAAGAGTTAAAGTTGTTATAAACTTTTTCACTGTCCAACATAAAAACAGTGATACGAGGGGGTTTGTTTTTTTAGAGACCTTGATTTACTTGATTTCCTGGCAAACACACAAAAGCACTTATTTTAAAGTTGAAAGTTTGTTAATTAAACACAAGAAATAAAACAAGCATTTATACTGAAACTGGAAATGAGTGATTATGCAAAACAAACTTAATTAAAACCTACTAAACTCTGTTTTTTTGGGCAGCCAGAATGTTTGGTTTTTTTATTTAAGCAACCTTTCTTTGATGAAAAGAAAAGAGCTAATTTTACTTTCTGTTTTGTGTGTGAAGGGTATTCTCTTTTCCAGTTTTTAACAACCAACCAGGCACAAACTGGCGGAGAAAGAGGATAGAATAGGTGGGGGGAAATAAGTTTTTGTTGATGTTTTTGGAACACTGGATGGCTGGTTATTATGTTTGAATGCTTTGGCTAGTGAGTTGGCCATGACACCTGCTTTTTGGCCCCGGTTCATTTTCCAGTCAGGGACTTCATCTGGTTGGGTCTTTTCTCCTTAGAAAGGGCAGGATTGAGGTAATTTCATCTTGCTGTGCTGATGCAGTGTAGTTCATTTCAGGATTTGATAAAAAGCCAAGAGAGTGAGAGAGAGGACAGGAGGAAAGAAGGGAGGCAGGCAGAATAGGATTTTATGTGCCTCTTCAGTGCTGACTATTAGGTATTCCTACAGATGGGTTGTGGACTGATTGTCATGATGGTCTGATGATTATTCAGGACTCACAAATGAAAAACAAATGGCCTTGCTCTTATTCAAGGACAAATAGCCTTCCTCTCAAGAAGAATGTCTTTTTAGTTTGGTCTGCTCCTTCTGTCTTGGGTTTCAGGGAATATAAAACAAGCTGGGATACAGCCAGGATGAGCTATGAGATTTTTGCTGGCAAAGTCTCTCTTTAAGAACCCCGAAAAAGGAAAAAGTGGGCAGCATAGTTCACCCCCTCGTTATTTTGTTTACCAGTTAGGCCTAATATTTGGCACACTAATTTTCCTTTAATTTCTGGCTCCACATTTTTTGTTTCTACCAAGCATGATTTTAACAGTCTGTAACCCAAATGAACAGGCCCTTTTTCTTTGGACTAATTTTAGTTTTTCTGTCTTGTTTTTTTGCACTCTTTCAGAACATTTATTGAAAACAACTTGACTTATTTTTTATGGTTAATTTTTAGACAGGCAAAAAGTTATAGGTTATTGTGACATTTTATGAACTTTCACATACTTTCGACATTTGAGCTTACAATTTGGGTATGTTTTTAGGTCCAACCATCACAAAGGATGACGTGTTCCCCATGGCCGCTTAGGGCATGGCACATGTTCATTAGAGAGTAGGTGACTCTATCAATTTGTACAAAGCCTCACTTACTGTTTTTATTGTGGTAGTGCCAAGTGCTGTGAAACACAAAACAAAAAGATTGTCGCTCCCCCGGACAACTTACGCTCTGAGCATAAAATGAGACAACAAATGGCTACATACAGATAGGGAGTATAAGGAAACAGTGAAATAGTATTGATCACCTGGGGAGGCCGTGGTCTTGGCGCACCAGCTGTCTAACCAATGTCAGTTTTTTTGTAGGAATCATGAGAGGTGGGAAAAGGGGTTTTAAGAAGGTATTTGAAGGAGGACAATGAGAGAGCTTTATGGATGTTCATTGGGAGTGCCTCCAAGCAGTATGGGAGAAAGCAATAATATATTTGAAAATTTAACAAGTGGGAAATGAAGGCAGACATCATTGGCTGATCAGAAGTAGGAGCTGACATCTTGATAGCATATGTGAGATTATTGGATGGGGGTAGGTAGTGAAATTACAGACAATTGTCTTAGGTTTGCAGTGGTGCAAGAAGAGCCAGTGATGGGATTCGTCAAGGTAAAAGAGGTGGTAGCACTAATCAAGATGCAAAATGATGAGAGTCTGATTGAGAGTGTTAGCTGTGTGGGAAAAGAGAAAATGCTGTATCTTAGAGATGTTGCACAGAAAGGATTGGAAAATTTAGGCACAGCCTGGATGTAAGGAACTAGAAAGAGGACTGAGTTGAAAATGATATCCCCAAATGAGAGTTGGAGAGGGGCTGAGTAGGATCCTCTAAACAGCACTCTGAAAGAGCAATTACAGAAGTAGGGGAGAATCAAGAGAGGACTGAGTCATGAAAGCCAAGGAAGGATGAGAGATCAAGAAGAACATGGTTGACAGCGTTGAATCATAGAACTGGAAGGGACCTTGAGAGGTCATCTAGTTCAGTCCCCTATACTCGTGGCAGAACTAATTATCTAGACCATCAGAGCTTCTTAACCCCTTACAGGTAAAGGAGGGATTTTATGCTACCCTTAGCTGTATGTTTATGACACCATCCCTGACAGGTGTTTGTCTAACCTGTTCTTAAAAATCTAAAACTAAGCAAGGCCAAACAGGGCAAATATAAAAAAACAATGCTGAATAAAGCAGCTTTATGTATAGTTTAACAAATAATACAAAAAACAAGGGAACTAGCTGGGAACTGGATTGGCTGGCTATATGAATACTTAGAGCAGCTTGCTATTAAATAAGTATGCTAAAAAAAAAATGTATAAAAGCCTGTGTAACTTCCTGCTCTCTGTACAGGATTTGAGATTCTATTCTCCCTGTACCTTTTTGCAGCTGCAAATAAACTTTTCTGCTTCTCCACCCCGTTGTGATTATTGGGTGTAGCACACGGGGTAGCGAACCAACTCCAGCTGTTGTTTAGCCTCTCGGCACTGGGTGCCGGCAACAATGTAGACTCCACAACCTTCCTAGGCATTTTATTTCAATGTTTAACCACGCTGACAGGAAGTTTTTCCTAGTTTCCAACCTAAACCTCCCTAGCTGCAATTTTAGCCCATTGCTTCTTGTCCTATCCTCAGAGGTTAAGAAAAACAACTTTTCTTCCTCCTCCTTGTAACAACCTTTTACATACTTGAAAACTGTTGTCATGTCCCCTCTCGGTCTCCTCTTTTCCAGACTAAACAAACCCAATTTTTCAATCTTCCCTCATAGGTCGTGTTTTCTAGACTTTTAATCATTTTTGTTGCTCTTCTCTGGACTTCTTCCAATTTGTCCACATCCTTCCAGAAATATGGCACCCAGAACTGGACACAATACTCCAGTTGAGGCCTAACCAAAGCAGAGTACAGCGGAAGAATTACTTCTCGTGTCTTGCTTACAACGCTCCTGCTAATACATCCCAGAATTATGTTTGCTTTTTTTGGAACAGTGTTACGCTGTTGACTCTCATTTAGCTTATGGTCCACTCTGACCTCCAGATCCCTTTCTGCAGTACTCCTTCCTAGGCAGTCATTTCCCATTTTGTATGTGTGAAGCTGATTGTTTCTTTCTAAATGGAGTACTTTGCGTTTGTCCTTATTGAATTTGATCCTGTTTACTTCAGACCATTTCTTCAGTTTGTCCAGATCATTTTGAATTTTAATCCTATCCTCCAAAGCATTTGCAACCCCTCCCAGCTTGTTATCGTCCACAAACTTTATAAGTGTACTCTGTATGCCATTAGCTAAATCATTGATGAAGAGATTGAACAGAACCAGACCCAGAACTGCTCCCCGCAGGACCCCACTCATTATGCCCTTCCAGCATGACTCTGAACCACTGATAATTACTCTCTAGAAATGGTTTTCCAACCAGTTTTGCACCCACCTTATAGTAGCTCCATCTAGGTTGCATATCCCTACTTTATTTACGAGAAGGTCATGCGAGACAGTATCAAAAGCTTTACTAAAATCAAGATATATCACATCTACCGCTTCCCCCCATCCACAAGGCTTGTTACCCTGTCAAAGAAAGCTATCAGGTTGGTTTGACATGATTTGTTTTTGACAAATCCATGCTGTTACATATCCCCTTATTATCTTCTAGATGTTTGCAAACTGATTGCTTAATTATTTGCTCCATTATCTTTCCAGGTACAGAAGTTAAGCTGACTGGTCCGTAATTCCCTGGGTTGTCCTTATTTCCCTTTTTATAAATGGGCACTATATTTGCCCTTTTCCAGTCTTCTTGAATCTCTCCCATCTTCCATGAATTCTCAGAGATAATCGCTAATGGCTCAGATATCTCCTCAGTCAGCTGCTTGAGTATTCTAGGATGCATTTCATCAGGCCATGGTGACTTGAAGACATCTAATTTGTCAAAAAAAAAAGGAGTACTTGTGGCACCTTAGCGAATAACAAGTTTATTTGAGCATAAGCTTTCGTGAGCTTCAGCTCACTTCATCGGATGCATTCAGTGGAAAATACAGATCTTGGGAGACGGGCCAGTCCTTGCTTACAGACAGCCCCCCAACCTGAAGTAAATACTCACCAGCAAACACACAACAGAACCACTAACCCAGGAACCTATCCTTGCAACAAAGCCCGTTGACAACTGTGTCCACATATCTATTCAGGGGACGCCATCATAGGGCCTAATCACATCAGCCACACTATAGAGGCTCATTCACCTGCACATCTACCAATGTGATGTATGCCATCATGTGCCAGCAATGCCCCTCTGCCATGTACATTGGCCAAACTGGACAGTCTCTACGTAAAAGACTAAATGGACACAAATCAGACGTCAAGAATTATAACATCCAAAAACCAGTTGGAGAACACTTCAATCTCTTTGGTCACTCGATTACAGACCTAAAAGTGGCAATTCTTCAACAAAAAAAATCAGAAACGGACTCCAACGAGAGACTGCTGAATTGGAATTAATTTGCAAACTGGATACAATTAACTTAGGCTTGAATAAAGACTGGGAGTGGATGGGTCATTACACAAAGTAAAACTATTTCCCCATGTTTATTTCCCCCTCCCCCCACTGTTCCTCACATGTTCTTGTTAACTGCTGGAAATGGCCCACCTTGATTATCACTACAAAAGGTTCTCTTCTGCCCTCCCCCCCCCCCCCCCCCCCGTTGGTAATAGCTCACCTTACCTGATCACTCTTGTTACAGTGTGTATGGTAACACCCATTGTTTCATGTTCTTTGTGTATATAAATCTCCCCACTGTATTTTCCACTGAATGCATCCAATGAAGTGAGCTGTAGCTCAAGAAAGCTTATGCTCAAATAAATTTGTTAGTCTCTAAGGTGCCACAAGTACTCCTTTTCTTTTTGTGGATACAGGCTAACACGGCTGCTACTCTGAAACCTGTAATTTGTTCAAGTAATCTTTAACTTGTTCTTTCCCTATTTTAGCCTCTTCTGATCCTACCTCATTTTCACTGGCATTCACTATTTGAGCTATGAGATGACTGATAGCTCAAAAGATGAGGATGGAGTATTGATTCTGATCTTTGCCCATGAAGAGGTGATTAGAGTTTTTGGTGAGAGCAGTTTCAGTGGAGTACAGGAGCCAGAAGCTGAATTGGAGGAGAGAAATACCAGACAGGGCTTGTAGATAGTGCATTCAGTAATCTTAGAGATGACATGGAGCAGTGGTTGTAGTGTGTGGGGAAAGAAATAGAGAATGAGAGCATTTGGAAGGGAATAAGTGGGCATTAGGGAAATCAGTGATTGGGATGGGGGTCTCTGGGGTAAATGGAGGGGTTAGCGGTAAAGAGAAGATGAAGTACTTCTGTGGCAGTGACAGCAGAGAAAGGGAAGAATTATTTTTCGATTATTGTGTTTTCTTTCATTTGTAATGGACAGCTTGATTTAGCCATCAAGCCAATGCAGGCCAGTGAAAATCTGGACCCAGGTTTAATCCCGTTTGTTATAATATGGAGTCATGATGAATAAGAGCAATGTAGAGGCACTGTGGTCTAGTAGAGAGGGGCACAGACAAGGAATCAGGAGTCCTAGGTTCTTTTTCTGGTTCTGTCACTGATCTTCTGTGGCCTCTTAGACAAATCATTTGCCCTCTTTCTTTTTTCTGTTTCCCCTCCCACTCTTTGTCTTGTCTGTTTAGATTGTAAGCCTGTGGTCTTCAACCTTTTTAAGCACAAGATCACTTTTTGAATTTAAGAGCAACCCAGGATCTACCCCACCCATTCCCTGAAGCCCTGCCCCTTCTCCCAAAGCCCCACCCTGCTGATTTCCCCCCCCCCCCAAATCGCTTGCTCTCTCCCACCCTCACTCAGTTTCACCGGGCTGGGGCAGGGAGTTGGGGTGCTGCCTCTGGGCTGAGGCTGAGGGGTTTGGATTGTGGGAGGGGGCTCCTGGCTGAGTCTAGGGCAGGGGGTTGGGGTGTAAGAGGGGGTGAGGGGTGCGAGCTCTGGGAGGGAGTTTGGGTGCAGTAGGTGGCTCCAGACTGGGGCAGGAGGTTGGGGTGTGGGAGGGAGTTCAGGACGGGTAGGGGTGCTGGCTCTGGGGGGGTGGGGGCTCAGGGCAGGGTCAGGAGGTTGGGGTGCAGGAGTGGGTTCTAGGTGCAGGAGGGAGTATGGGGTGCTGGCTCCAGGAGGGGTGTCGGCTCCCACCGGGTGGCACTAACCTCGGGTGGCGGTGCAGTGGGGATAAGGCAGGCTCCGTGCCTGCCCCAGCCCCACGCTGCTCCCGGAAGCTGCTGGCACATCCCTGAGCCGTGGCCCTGGGGGGAAGGGGCATGTGGCTCCACGCACTGCCCATCACTGCAGGCGCTGCCCACGCAGCTCCCATTGGCCGTATTTCCCCGTTCACAGCCAATGGGAGCTGCAGGGGCGGTGCTTGCAGGTAGGAGTGGTGCACAGAGACCCTCTGCCCCCCACGCAGGGATGTGCTGGCTGCTTCCGGGAGCGGCGCAGGGCCAGGGCAGGCAGGGAGCCTGCCTTAGCCCTCCTGTGCTGATGGACTTTTAGCGGACAGAGATTGCGACCGACTGGCAGAGGCTCCGCGATCGATCTACCTTTGGTGACCACTGCTGTAAGGTCTTTTGGTTAGGGACTCTACCTTACTATATGTTTGTAAAAAGAAAAGGAGTACTTGTGGCACCTTAGAGACTAACAAATTTATTTGAGCATAAGCTTTCGTGAGCTACAGCTCACTTCATCGGATGCATTCAGTGGAAAATACAGTGGGGAGATTTATATACACAGAGAACATGAAACAATGGGTGTTACCATACACACTGTAATGAGAGTGATCACTTAAGGTGAGCTGTTACCAGCAGGAGGGTGGGGGGGTGGGAGGGAACTTTTTGTAGTGATAATCAAGATGGGCCATTTCCAGCAGTTGACAAAAACGTCTGAGGAACAGTGGGGGTTCAGGGGGGAATAAACATGGGGAAATAGTTTTACTTTGTGTAATGACCCATCCACTCCCAGTCTCTTGATTATCACTACAAAAAGTCTGTCCCCCGTCCCCCCCCCCCAACCCGGCTCTCCTGCTGATAATAGCTCACCTTAAGTGATCACTCTTGTTACAGTGTGTATGGTAACACCCATTGTTTCATGTTCTCTGTGTATATAAATCTCCCCACTATATTTTCCACTGAATGCATCTGATGAAGTGAGCTGTAGCTCATGAAAGCTTATGCTCAGATAAATTTGTTAGTCCTCTAAGGTGCCACAAGTACTCCTTTTCTTTTCGCGAATACAGACTAACGTGGCTGCTACTCTGAAACCTGTTATATGTTTGTAAAGTGCCTAGCACAATTGGCCCTCTATGGCCACTAGGCGCTATTGTAATACAAATAATAATAGAGAACATGCTGTGTGCACTGATATGGCTCTCTTTGGGCAAGATTTCTTAGCATGATATGTACTTCTGTCCTGGAATATCTTTTGCATGTGATGCATTTTACTGTGGAGATAGGTGCAAGCTGCTGAAGTGATTCAAGGGTCTCTTATATACCTGCATATCAGGTATGTTGAAGACTGACAATATTTTTGACTCTTTGCAGCTGTCCTGGATAATGAGAGGTTGACAGCAGAGGAGATGGATGAGAGAAGACATCAGAATGTGGCTTATGAGTATCTTTGTCATCTGGAGGAAGCAAAGAGGTAAGGAGGAGAGGCTCGAAATTACTGGGATATCAAGAGGTATTAT
This sequence comes from Caretta caretta, assembly GCF_965140235.1. NCBI lineage: Eukaryota > Metazoa > Chordata > Testudines > Cheloniidae > Caretta > Caretta caretta. The sequence goes on from NC_134215.1 coordinate 85,692,642, forward strand.
TGTACCTGCTTAAGAGAGTATTTGGACATAATTTAGCTTTTGACTGTTGAGTGGCTATATGAGGTAGATAGCTAGAAAATGTGTACATATTATATAATGGGGAGAGGAAACAGTGTATGATGTCAGTGCAAAAAACTGTTGATGTAATTGGCTTATCCTGTGTGCATATGTAATTTAAAAATATTGTATGTATAAAATTTTGTGCCTGCATTATAGGTGGAGAGAGTAGTCACACAGGTAAGACTGCCTAACACTTCCCACTATAATCCTCTGTTTTTAGTTCCTTATAACTTTGCCAAAATGGGATGGTTTTGGATGAAATTTTCCATGGTGGGTCTCAGCCTCAAGTTTCCAAGAACAAGATTTGGGAAAAATAGTTTTGCCATTATCAAAACATTTTTTCCAAGCATTTTTGAACAGTTCTCATGCTTCTGTAGTTTGGTGAAAAAATTGAAATTTAGCAGGTGATCATGACTTGTTGCCTCCATGAAAACCCAGCCATATTTGGCCAAGATACAAGTTGGAGTATCTTGGCAGTAGAACTTGTTCTACACTTGCTCCTTAATTTTCTGAATGTTCCACCTGTAAATGTTTCCAAGCCGGATGTAGTAGCATGAGTCTGCCTGCATGTCCTTCTCCTTCAAAATATCCTTTGGGAAAAAGCACTTTGAGCTGGGAGCCAGGAAACTGTGAATTTAAATCTTACCTCTTCCAGTGATTGTTGACTATTTCTGAGCACAGGGTCACTTCTGGTAGAGCTGGGAGTAGAACACATGGCTCTAATATATCAAACCCAAGCTGAATCCACTTATGCAGCTTTCCAAAAGAATCTGCTATATCTATGTGTTTGGTTATGCACTCTGCAAAATGGGGCTACGTCTGTATATATATCTCACTGTTTCAGTACATGATGTATTCCTCTCTAGAAACTGGTTCACAAACAAGCTGGTATGATAGTACTTCAGCTCCAGTGGAGAGCAGTGCTGAAGATCCCCGGTTCAAACTCTGCTGACCACTCATTCAATGATCAATGCATGTTATGGAATTTATTTTTCAGTTTACTTCTTTAAAAACTTGGAAAATTCCATAAAAATTAGGTTTAAAAAAAAAGGTTAAGGTTGCAAATTCAAGTACTGAAAAGATAGGAAATACCATAATTAAAGTTGATCATATGTGTATGCATTATGAACAGTCTCTGCATGATCCCATACAATTTTTTCCACAGGACCCCAGCCTGATTTAAGGTACAGGCTGCAGGGTGCTCACTGAATGAGGCAGGTGCTCAATATCTCATGTCTCAGAGTAGCAGCCGTGTTAGTCTGTATTCACAAAAAGAAAAGGAGTACTTGTGGCACCTAAGAGACTATCAAATTGCCTTCTAATTGCCTTCTATGGCGAGATAACTGGCTCTGTGAATGAGGGGAAAGCAGTGGACGTGGTGTTCCTTGACTTTAGCAAAGCTTTTGACACGGTCTCCCACAGTATTTTTGACAGCGAGTTAAAGAAGTATGGGCTGGAGGAATGGACTATAAGGTGGATAGAAAGCTGGCTAGATTGTCGGGCTTAACGGGTAGTGATCAATGGCTCCATGTCTAGTTGGCAGCTGATATCAAGTGGAGTGCCCCAAGTGTCGGTCCTCGGGCCAGTTTTGTTCAGTATCTTCATTAATGATCTGGAGGATGGTGTGGATTGCACCCTCAGCAAGTTTGCAGATGACACTAAACTGGGAGGAGAGGTAGATACGCTGGAGGGTAGGGATTGGATACAGAGGGCCCTAGTCAAATCAGAGGATTGGGCCAAAAGAAATCTGATGAAGTTCATCAAGGACAAGTGCAGAGTCCTGCACTTAGGACGGAAGAATCCCATGCACCCCTACAGACTAGGGACCGAATGGTTCGGCAGCAGTTCTGCAGAAAAGGACCTAGGGGTGACAGTGGACGAGAAGCTGGATATGAGTCAACAGTGTGCCCTTGTTGCCAAGAAAGCCAATGGCATTTTGGGATGTATAAGTAGGGGCATTGCCAGCAGATCGAGGGATGTGATTAGTTCCCCTCTATTCGACATTGGTGAGGCCTCATCTGGAGTACTGTGTCCAGTTTTGGGCCCCACACTACAAGAAAGATGTGAAAAATTGGAAAGAGTCCAGCGGAGGGCAACAAAAATGATTAGGGGACTGGAACACATGACTTATGAGGAGAGGCTGAGGGAACTGGGATTGTTTAGTCTTCAGAAGAGAAGAATGAGGGGGGATTTGATAGCTGCTTTCAACTACCTGAAAGGGGGGTTCCAAAGAGGATGGATCTAGCCTGTTCTCAGTGGTAGCAGATGACAGAACAAGGAGTAATGGTCTCAAGTTGCAGTGGGGGAGGTTTAGATTGGATATTAGGAAAATCTTTTTCACTAGGAGGGTGGTGAAACACTGGACTGCATTACCTGGGGAGGTGGTGGAATCTCCTTCCTTAGAGGTTTTTAAGGTCAGGCTTGACAAAGCCCTGGCTGGGATGATTTAATTGGGGATTGGTCCTGCTTTGAGCAGGGGGTTGGACTAGATGACCTCCTGAGGTCCCTTCCAACCCTGATATTCTATGATTCTATGATTGATTCTGTGATTCTCCATTACATATATGTGTGACGGGTTGGACCCCCATTCTGGGATGCCATCTGATATACTGGGATTTCACTGAGGCAGCCTGCTCCACTAGCCTGGGCTCCCTCTCCCTGTTTTCCTGAATCAGACTCTCTGGCCTCTGGCAGCGCGCGCACACAGGTAGGGACGCACCAGCTGTGGAATCACACAGAGTCTGCGAACAGCTGTCTATGGGAAGACTCAGGTAGGAAATTGCCTAGCACTCAAGTGCAGCTCCCCTCTAGAAAGTACGCCCAAAATAATGTTGTCTTGCTCTGTAGAGAAATCTGTACAAATTGTCAAAGTTTGACTCAGACTCACAATTTATCAGACCACTCTGTTTTATTAGCAAAGCTGCTCTGCTAATACATTTAGAAGTGAGCCCCCCGAGTGGGGCTTGTGTCTCTTAATTTATACAGTTTTTGGAGAACAAGTTACAGAGAAGTTACAGACAAAAGAAGAAAAATGATTTTAGTCACCACCCTTCGAGATCCCTGAGACCAGTCACGTATCTTCAATTACCTGCCACCCTTAACAATCTCCTTTAACAGCTTCCAGTTAACTTAACTAATTGCCCTTCACACCTTCCATTCTGATGCTGCTTCTTAGACGTGCTGGCTCTATCTTAATTGCTTCTCCATTCAAAAGCTAACTGTCCCTACATGTGCTCCCTCAGATACTTTGTAACATGTTTTGGCATGCCCTCTCATATACAATGTATCCAGCATGTCCCCTTATACAACGCTATACTTATACAATGTTATACTTCCACAAACGTAAGCTCATGAATTCACCCCCTCTCTTAATGTGGAGGAAAATACGCAGAACTTCTTGGCTCCCCCCAGTTATAAATTGCACAAACTGGGTTATGTTATAAACAAGAAATAAGTTTATTAACTATAAAAGGTAAATTTTAAGTGATTATAAGGGATAGCAAATAGAACAAAGCAGATTACTGAGCAAATAAAACAAAACATGCAAACTAAGCTTGGTTCACTAAAAAAAACAGTTTACAGCATGTAATTTCTCACCCTAAATGTTGACTTAGGCAGGATTCAGAGTTTCTGTAGCTTAGAGTTCCAGTTATTTCTCTTTATAGACTAGACTCCTCTGTCTCAGTCTGGACTAGGCCCCTGCCTTTCCCTCAGCTTAGTTTGTCTGTCTCTCCAGGTACTTTTTAGCAGTCTTTCTTCTTGGGTGGGAAGGCAGTGAAGGGAGAGTCCTGATGGCCTTGCCTCCCAGCCTTAAATAGAATTTACATAAGGCGGGAAGTCTTAGTTTCCAGTGGAAGAGTATCAGCAGTGTCCAAGATGGTATTTTGCATCAGGTGATATTATCACCTGACCTTGCAGTGTTGAAGCAACCATGAAACCAGGTTTATTTGCAATGTCCACAGAAAGGAGCTCCAGGAAGATGGGAGATCCACATCTTTAAAGACTCATTGTCTTTTTCTAATGACTCATCAAGGCTGATTGCTTACTGTCTGGTGGGTGTTTCCCAAGTATACACACAGTTATAATTGTTACATAATTAATATTCCTAACTCCAGATACAGAAATGATATATGCATACAAATTGGATAAACACACTCAGTAAATCATAACCTTTCCAGTGGTATCTCCCATGACCCATCTTGCATAAAACGTATCTTAGTTATGCCATATTCATATCATAACCATATTTCTATGAAGAATATGGGGTGTAACATCACAATATGCACCTGGTATTGCAGCCCTAATCCCAGCCTGGTGCAGAGGGGAGGCCCCAAAAGGGGGTGGTGCTGGTTGGAGAGGGAGTTCATCCAGGACTCACCCCACAGCAGTGGCTTCTGTCCCACAGGGCCCATCTGCTCCAGGGGTTGCAACCTGGTGGGGGGGGGGGGGTCACAGCACCACTCAGATTTGGCCCGGTGGTCGGTCTCTCCCCACCCCTACCCCCCCCCCCCCCCAAAAAAAATGGAAGAGTGGCTGAGCCAAATTAGAGTGAATGGTGTTGAGACCTGGCTCAAGGGGTTGCAGCGCCACTTAAATTTGGTCTGGCTGTCTCTCCGTCATGATAGAGGGATGGCCATGCTGAACCTGAGTGGTGCTGCAACTCGTGCACCAGGTCACAACACCTGGAGTGGGGAGCTGGGCCCAGTCCCATGAAACAGGAGCTGCTGCTACAGGATGAATGTGGGTTGGGCTCGCTCTCCAAACCTCCCCTGGGTCCTCTCCTCTACACTAGACTGTGGGAAGTGTATCTTTGCCTAGCCAGAGTCCAGTGATGGTAACTCCGGCCCTGGATGTGATGACCCATCTAGAACCTTCTCACGACCCACTGTGTGAGGAACATTGATCTACATCAGTGGTTCTCAACCAGGGGGTATGCAGAGGTCTTCCAGGGGGTACATCAGCTCATCTAGATGTACGTCTAGTTTTACAACCAACTACATAAAAAGCACTAGCGACATAGGTAGAATTTAAAATTTTGTACAAAATGTTATACTGCTCTATAGTCTATACACTGAAATTAAGTACAATATTTATATTCCAATTTATTTATTTTATAATTATATGGGAAAAATGAGAAAGTAAGCATATTTTCAGTAATAGTGTGCTGTGACACTGTTGTATTTTATTTCTGATTTTTTAAGTAAGTAGTTTTTAAGTCAGGTGAAACTTGGGGGTATGTGAGACAGATCAGACTCCTGAAAGGGGTACAGTAGTGTGGAGAGGTTGAGGGACACTGTTCTACATCCTTACATTATTAAAGATGTGAGTCATTCATTCCCCTTAAATTTGTGGTGTTCTTTGAGTGATGGACCCTGTTGTAGTCCACTGAGGGTTACACATGCGCACCATGAGCCCAGAGTCGGAGAATTTGAAAGTAGTGTCCATTGATTCGTGTATGTGCCCTGGCTTGCCTTGTGCTTTTGTCTGAGGCATTAAAGGGTGGGGTGGACTGACCACTTCTCCAGTTCCTTGTTACCGTCACATGGTCCAGATTGGAACTTCCAGTGTCCTTATCTGTGATGCACTTCTTAAAAAAAAAAATAAAAAATTATTTATAGCACTTTTACCAGTTTTATATTCAACTGGGATTGTTTAGTCTGCAGAAGAGAAGAATGAGGGGGGATCTGATAGCTGCTTTCAACTACCTGAAAGGGGGTTCCGAAGAGGATGGATCTAGCCTGTTCTCAGTGGTAGCAGATGACAGAACAAGGAGTAATGGTCTCAAGTTGCAGTGGGGGAGGTTTAGGATGGATATTAGGAAAAAATTTTTCACTAGGAGGGTAGTGAAACACTGGAATGCGTTACCTAGGGAGGTGGTGGAATCTCCTTCCTTAGATATTTTTAAGGTCAGGCTTGACAAAGCCCTGGCTGGGATGATTTAATTGGGGATTGTTCCTGCTTTGAGCAGGGGGTTGGACTAGATGACCTCCTGAGGTCCCTTCCAACCCTGATATTCTATGATCTTAGTTTTCAGTGTTAATAGTTTTAGATAGACTTTGGGGTTTTCACTCCCCCCCTGCCCACATACAGGTACTGGACTATGCCCACAACTCTGGATTTTAAAGTCTGCCTCCCACCCACGATCGTTCTCTCTCAGCAATAACCATTAATGCTGCCTCTATTGCCTGGGAGAAACTCACATTGTGGCCAGGTGCAATATTTGCCAGTACTTACTCAGCCACATCCAAGAAGGCTGGACATTTCACCTTCATACGCATCTCATGGAGCTCACCATGAGACCGCACTTGGACCCAGGCCAGGGAACCCCCTCGTACATTGGCCTGATTCAGTGAGGAGTGTGCCTACCACAATTATGTCTGATGGCCGTGCCAGCAGAACCACCCCCGCAGAATCCATGGCGAGACCTAGTTGGGAGATAAGGAAGCACTTCTATAAGCATGGGACTAAGTCTTCCTCCAACTCAAAGAAGATGGACGCTCCCTCCACCAGCTCATCCAAAGGGGGTGAATACGTTCCAAGTTCCACGTGTATGAAAAAAAGACCCATAAACAATCGGATTCAGTGGTTCTGGGCGACAAACTGTCAGAACTACCATCTCCAGCACCTTATGGGGTGCTGGACTGTCCTGTATCAGGAAAGACTTCAGCACCGATACCAGTGCCTGGGAAAGAGAAAGTGCCTCTTATGCCAGGGAGATTTGGAGCCATGACTGCACATCAGGATGTCTTTGACTTGCTGGATCCAGAATCTCCTCCTCTCTCGGGTCCATCTGTGACATTCTCCAGAGGTACAATCTGGATTGTTGAATAGCTGTGTCCCCTCAATTTTCCAAACTAGAGTGCCTTTTACACTGCTTGCTATAGGAACATCCACTCCTGCCCTGTTCTCACATGGCCTCTAGCCTGCAAAATCACTCCCAGCTATGGTACATGAATACGCTGCCAGCCACTCATGAATTGTATTGCAGAGTGACACCAGCAAATTCCCAGTCCCAGCCTTGTCTCCCAGAAATGTGTGTCTTGTAGTGCCCAGCACTCTACTGATAAATGCAAGCTCATAGAAAGTCTGTCATTTCATCAAAGGAAAATAATATGCACAGGCCCTGTTATCTCAAGTGAAGATTCCCAAACTCTTCAATCCAAACACACACTGGTTTAGATAAAACAAGGTTATTAACTACAGACAGATTTGAAATGATTACAAGTGATGAGGCATAAAAGTCAGAATTGGTTACAAAGAAAATAAAAGGATAAAATGCAAGCTAATACCTTACTTAACAAGCTAAGTGAAGTTAAAAGCCAAAACATTTTTCTCACCATAAGCTTACAGTAGTCCATACAGGCTGAAAAGCCTCCTAGCCAGAACCCCTCTCCCCCCCGCCCCCCAGTTCAGCACTGCTTCTTTTGTCTTTCAAGTATTGTACCTGCTGTGAGTATAAATGGGAAGAGAGGGGTGTGTGTCCGTCCTATATTCTTATACCATTCTCCCCTCTTTGAGGATTATCTCCAGGTGGGGTTCAGGTGACAGCCAGTCTGTTTACATGGAACTTCCAGCTGTTTCACTGTCAATATGTAAAGTTTTTGGTCAACCCTTCTTCCTGCCACAGAACGGCTGCTTAACTATTATGGGTGATAGCCCATAATAGTTGATCTGATTATGCTGATACCTGGCCAGGGCATCAAGGTGCCTTTTGTCTCTGAAAAACTGGTTTGGGCCAGCTTTTCTAACTCTGGAGCATTGTACAGTAGACTCCTATAACTTTGCATACAGTGTTGATACACATATTTTACCAGGATACTAATGTTCAGCAGATTGAGTTTGCAAATGATACCTCACAAGGCATGCTTTGTACAAAATTTATAATAGTGTTGTAAAAGTGGTATAATGGTATAGACTATCACACCCTCCACTTCCAGAGAGATCAAATCCCCACCCCGGGATGTGCTTATGGTACATGGTCCCTCATCCGTTGCGCCTATGCTCTACACTCTCCTATCGGCTCCATCAGTATCTCCAGTTGAACCAGAGTCCACCTTTTGCTCTTCTAGTGAGTTGGAACCAGGGGAAGAACTGCCCTTACCATACCACTCCTAAACACCATCCATAGTAACAACTGCTTCCTCAGCCACTGGTAACCCATGCTGTGGGAACCCCCACAACCTCTAGTGAATCAGGCCCATTGGCCATATTGGGATCCATGCAGATTGGGCAGGCATAATATTCCCCCCTCTCCCCTTGGAGCCCACCCGATCTGGGAGAGAACAGTCACCTGCTTCCCCCTTGAGGGATCATTCCAGCTGGCCCACAAATTTTGATGGTGGAGGAAAAACTTTATAGCCCAGTCCCAGTGGTTCTGCTGTAACTGGCAGGATTCCCATCCTCCTCACCAGATGCGGTGGTGGCTGCATCATTCCCTTCCCCACCGAATGACTTCAGACAATTCCAGAAGCTTTTGCGGAGAGTTGCAGGGGAAGTCCAAATTCCATTAGAAGAGAGCCAAGACTCCTAGCCTAAGCTTCTGGATATTCTTCACACCTCAGGACCAGCGAGAATATCATTACCAATTAATGAAGCCAGCCGGGAGAGTGTGGCGTATCCCTGCCACATGCACGTCTACCCTAAAGGAGTGGAGAAGCGCTACTGTGTTCCGGTCAAAGGGTCTGAATTCCTTTTCTCCCATCTAGCACTGAATTCCTTAGTAGTCCAGGCTGCTACTGAAAGGGCAAAACAGCAATACCCTTGATCTGCACCTGCTGATAAGGAAGGGAAATGTCTAGATCTTTTAGGACAGAAAGTCTTCTCTTCCTTCAGCTTACAATTCAGGATAGTAAATTATCAGGCATTGTTGGCTAAATATGACTTCCTGAATTATAGTAAATTCAAGGAATTTGCTGATAGCCTTCCATAAAAAGATCATAGTTGCTTTCAGGCCCTTGTTGATAAATGGAAGCTCGTCGCCAGAACTATCTTCCTATCTGTAGTAGATGCAGAGGATACCTTCTCCAGGGCCATGGCTACAGCTGTAGTCATGCAAGGAGGGTTTTGGCTCCATTCTTCTGGTTTATAATACCATTGAGGACCTTCCTTTTGATGAATCCCATCTTTCTGCCAGAAGACAGATGAATCATTACATACACTAAAGGACTCCAGCTCATTGGGCGTATACGCTCTGGTCCTGAAACGAAAATTCCATCGTCAGCCCATCCACCCAACTTTGCAGGTCTCCTCAATACTATCCACAGAGACCTTATGAACCCTCACATTAACATCAAAAGACTCCAAAGTCTTGCTTTCATGGGTCCCCTTCGCAGGAGTCAATGTCCTGGATTCAACCTCAAGTCAAGAGGTATTTTTGACATGAGCCCGAGAGCCACCACCCACTGAGCTGACCACCTCATGACCCTTCTACTCCCTTTGGGGGTTGTTTAGTGCTTTTTTCCCCATGCTTGGAGCATGATAATGGACAAATGGGTGTTGAATGTCATCCACCATAGCTATATGATCGCATTTGTCACGCTACCTCCTCCAAAAAAAAATCCTCTCCATCCCCCTTCTGGGACCACTCTCACAACAGTATATTCATGCAAGAGGTACACTCCTTATTGCAATAGGGAGCAATAGAACATGTTCCTCCAGAATATCAAGTAACGGGATTCTACTCAACTTACTTCCTGAGACCCAAGAAGAAGGGCGGATGCAGACCAATCCTCCATTTATGGCACTCGATCGCTTCATACACAAACTCAAGTTTCGCACAGTCACATTGGCAGTGATAATTCCATCCTTAGAGAAAGGCACTTGGTTCATGGCTCTCAATACGAAGGACTCTTACTTCCACGTCGATATCCATCTTGCCCACAGATGTTTTCTAAGATTTGCAGTGGACACCGACCATTTCCAATACAGTGTGCTCCCCTTCAGGATAGCTACCGCTCCAAGTCTTCACCAAAGTCTTTTCCATAGTAGCTGCTCATGTCAGGCGTTATGGCCTCCTTGGGTTTCCATATCTCGATGACTGGTTCCTAGCTGCCAGATCCAGACAAGAAGCCCACACATCAACCTCAGCCTCCTTTCTTCCCTAGGTGTTGGTGTCAACATTGAAAATCGATCCTCGACCCCACCCAAATCTCTGGACTTCATCCGGACTACCATGAACTCTGTCACAGCATGAGCTTACTTGCCTACGGATAGATTTCAGACAATGAACAACATCATAACTTGCGTCATGAGCAACCCTTATGTACCGACCAGGACTTGCCTGTCCCTCCTTGCCTACAGGGCTTCACACACCTGTGTGACCTCCTTCTCATGACTCCACGTCTGCTGCCTTCAGACATGGCTCCACTCCGTTTACTTACCAAACCATGACTCTATGGACTTCATGGTGTCCCTGCCAAGGTGCTGTCATCCCTGCGATGGTGGACAGACCCACATTATGTATGCATGGGAGTTCCCTTTCTTCCCTCCTTCCTAGACAAGATGATCATCACAGACGCATCCGTTAGTCTGTGGAGCCCATATGGACAGCCACATGACACAAGGAATGTGGCCACCCCAGGAATCCAGGATGCACATAAATATACTGGAGCTCTGAGCTGTAAGAAGGGCATGTGAATCCTTTCTTCCATTCATTTGTTCCCATCACGTCCTCCTCATGTCAGACAGCACTACCGCTGTTTTCTATAACAACAAAGAAGGGGGAACAAAATGTGCCGCTGTATGCGCAGAGGTGGTCAATCTCTGGAACTGGTTCATCTATCACCCTGGGATGCCGAATAGAATCGTGGACTCGCTCAGCAGACACTTTGCGATTGACCATGAGTGGGAACTTCATGATTCGTGGTACACGATTATCTATTTGAATTAGTTTGGGCTTTATTCACAGTCTCAGTAAGCATTCATGTGCGCTTTGTATTCCAATAAGAATTACTATCAGGGTACGAAGGTGAGATTCTCTACCTATAAACCCTCTGGGCTTGTCTATCCAGTGGGGCAATGCACTGTACAGGGTTCTGATTTCTAAAGCGTGCTAATGTTGCGCATTAATTGGTCTGTGTAGACCTCACTAAAGGTTCTCTAGAGTGCTTTAATGTACTGTTTCAAGCAATGTATTGCTAACATACACCAGCAAGGTCTATATGTCTCAATGTGCAACACATTAGTGCACTTTTAGCAATCACACACCCATGGAGCACATTACCCAGTCTTTAATAATGTAGTTGAGACTCTAGTTACAAAGTGTTTGTGGGAAGAGCATCTCCCTCATCCTTTGGGTCAGAAAATGTCACAAGATAGATACCGTAGGGTGTGTTGGTGTAGAGTCTCATGCTCTCTGTGTGTAGTGGGGGCTTTCAAAGTGGAAGCTGCAGCTGTCGTGAGAGGAGGAGGGCACAACTGGCAGGAGTGGCAAAACAGGACCTTACAGTGATGTCTCTAATCCCACCTTTAAGTGATCTGAATAGATCAATCTGCAAACCCACACAGAGTGAGAGAGTCTCACCTGAAGGAACCAGGAGTCTGAGGGCTCCTGCTGCATGGGGCTCCAATGAGGCATGTGACATCAGTGGTATTAACATGACATTTTCCTCTGGAGTCTCTGCTCTTCTTTCCTCTTTCTTCAATGGATGCTGGAGAGGAAAGTCTCCTCTCCATCAGCTTGTCAGCATATAATACTTATAAATGCAAATGTTTAACTGCAGTTTATATTTATGCCTCTGTTTTACTAATGCTTAAAGGTATCTAAATGCGTACTAAGATATTTAAATGTTATACTGATTTATAGCATACCACCACTGTAATCTGCTCTGCTATTGCTGTAGTAGAACAACTGGGAGTAGTACTACAAAATAAAGATTTTAATTTAAAAAACATAAAATGGAAATTAGCTAGTATATATTCATTTATGCAAATTACCACCATATCATTTTAATAAAAACTCCAGATTTCTGAATTATCAGCCTTAACAGGTATGAAGGCAATAGTTCAATTGATTTAAACAAATTGTTTTGAGTAGTAGTCCCTTAATAAGAGGCATGGATTGCAGGGGCATAAACTGAACCCTAACTAATACCTATTAACAGTATTTAGTCAAAAACACAAGCCTGATGCAATCTTAACCATGTATTACCCTAACAGTTATTATCAGTAACTTGTCATTGTTGCTCTACTATAATACAGCACTTCTCATCTTCAAAACTCGTTACAAACAATAGCAACTCTCACACTATCTTTGTGAAATAGTATTATCACCATTGTACAGATAGGGAAAGAGAGGCAAAATGTGTAACTGACTTTCCCAAGGCTGCATGGGAGTTGGTGCCAGAGCAAGGATTAGGATGCTGAAATTCCATTCTGTCAATCCTATACTTAAAACAGATTTTTCTGTCTGATAACAAACCACTTAAATATGTGGAAACAGAAAGACACTGTAAATCACAATGAGTCCCAACAGAGTGTACAAAATAAACATAGCAATACACACAGCACTGAGTCATACGTATTATTATTTATTTGTATAACCAAAGTGTGTAGGAGCCCTAGTCATGGACCAGGACCTCGCTATACGAAGCACTGTACAAACAGAACAAATGTGTTGGTCCTTGCCCCAGTGAGCTTACAATCTATAGGCACATAGATGGGTCAGTACAAGTGAACAGTGAGACAGTATCGATTGGCGTGATATAGATTGGTGTATTGATTGTCAGTTGATTGGTGGTATTGATTGGCCTGGGAATCAAGGGACAGTGAGCAGGGAATCAAGGGAGCGTCTTCTCCAAGACTATGGATTCCTGTGTGTGTGCAGCAATGGTCCCCTGCCACAGTGACGACAGAGTGGCACTGGAAAGTTACCCTTAATGGGGCAAGAAACAAAGCAGCTCTGCCAAAGAATCTGTGGCAACGGATTTCCCAGTATCTCCATGAGAGTTTCCTGGAGATCTCTGAGGCAAATTCCCGTGAAGTGAGGGAGTCAATCACCCTGTTCTGCCGCTCAGACTAGGCATGTGGTGGTATGCGCATCATACAGACACAAGCCTGCTTTCTGCAACCCTGCTGCCCCCAACAACTCGCTTCAGCGATTCCCAAAATCAAAGCCATATATCAAGGGCCTCCTCTCCTGTTTGCACTATGCCAAGTTCTGACAGCTGAGACTGGCTAGCCTCCTCCGGGGTAGAGAAGAGCTTGGGGCTGCATGCATCAATGGCTCCATGTCTAGTTGGCAGCCGGTATCAAGTGGAGTGCCCCAACGGTCGGTCCTGGGGCCGGTTTTGTTCAATATCTTCATAAATGATCTGGAGGATGGTGTGGATTGCACTCTCAGCAAATTTGCGGATGATACTAAACTGGGAGGAGTGGTAGATACGCTGGAGGGGAGGGATAGGATACAGAAGGACCTAGACAAATTGGAGGATTGGGCCAAAAGAAATCTGATGAGGTTCAATAAGGATAAGTGGAGGGTCCTGCACTTAGGACGGAAGAACCCAATGCACAGCTACAGACTAGGGACCGAATGGCTAGGCAGCAGTTCTGCGGAAAAGGACCTAGGGGTGACAGTGGACGAGAAGCTGGATATGAGTCAGCAGTGTGCCCTTGTTGCCAAGAAGGCCAATGGCATTTTGGGATGTATAAGTAGGGGCATAGCGAGCAGATCGAGGGACGTGATCGTTCCCCTCTATTCGACATTGGTGAGGCCTCATCTGGAGTACTGTGTCCAGTTTTGGCCCCCACACTACAAGAAGGATGTGGATAAATTGGAGAGAGTCCAGCGAAGGGCAACAAAAATGATTAGGGGTCTGGAACACATGACTTATGAGGAGAGGCTGAGGGAGCTGGGATTGTTTAGCCTGCAGAAGAAAAGAATGAGGGGGGATTTGATAGCTGCTTTCAACTACCTGAAAGGGGGTTCCAAAGAGGATGGCTCTAGACTGTTCTCAATGGTAGCAGATGACAGAATGAGGAGTAATGGTCTCAAGTTGCAGTGGGGGAGGTTTAGATTGGATATTAGGAAAAACTTTTTCACTAAGAGGGTGGTGAAACACTGGAATGCGTTACCAGCTAGGGAGCTGGTAGAATCTCCTTCCTTAGAGGTTTTTAAGGTCAGGCTTGACAAAGCCCTGGCTGGGATGATTTAATTGGGGATTGGTCCTGCTTTGAGCAGGGGGTTGGACTAGATGACCTCCTGAGGTCCCTTCCAACCCTGATATTCTATGATTCTATGATCTCTGACCTCTGAGTCGTACTCTGCCTCTGGGTCCCCCTCCCCCTCCTTGTCCAAGATTTCCTCCTCCTGGTGCGGCCCACTGTCGACTGGCACACGAGCCACCGATGTATCCACAGTAGCCTTTGCAGTGGAGGTAGGGTCGCTACCGAGTATTGCATCCGGCTCTTTGTGGAACCAGCAGCTCGTGGGCACAGCACCAGAGTGACGGTTTGCCTCCCATGCCTTGTGGTAGGCATTTCGCAGCTCCTTCACTTTGACCCTGCACTGCAGTGTGTCCTGG